>NC_081845.1:55119144-55461644 GCF_963259705.1 Myotis daubentonii | reverse complement strand
TCCAACTGAACTATTAAAAAATGCTACTATTGTTCATTTTGTTGCACTGTGATGAATGCCTTAACAATTGATAAATTACCTTATTCTGTCTCTAAATATATGACAACAGCATTCAGTCGTGCAGTGATTCCAAATTGTGGATAATTTTGCCCCCAGGGGACATTTGGTAAGGTCTAAAGACATTTTTAGCTGTCACAATTTGGGGGAGATGCTACTGACATCTAGTGGGAAGAGGCCAAGGATCCTATAGTGCACAAGTCAGCCTTCATAACCAAAAATTAACCAGTACAAAATGTAAATAATTGTAGTACAAACTAAAACCCTGGTATAGTGAAAAAGAGTGATAAACCTGCAGCAAGACGGCCTTGGTTCAAATCCAGTTCCACTACTTACTAGCTGTGTAGACTAACCTTGGGCAAATTGACCTCTGTGCCTGTTTCCTCATCTCAAACTGGGTAACAGAGTACTCAACTCAAAGGAACACAATGAGGAATAAATAGGAATGTATGCTGTAGTTTTTTAAATTAAAAAAAAAAAATCACTGAATGCTACAGCAAGTTAAAGTGCAAGCATCACAGGCAGTCAATCCCTTTGACCTGTTCTCCTTTTAAAATATTAACAGACATATTGACATTCCCCACCTTGTATTTAGTATCACCCTCCATCTAACAAGTCATAACTGCAGCAGTTGTAATCAGACATCAGATAATCTAGTCTCCTACACTTATATTCTGCCACTACTCCAATAAACCAAAAGCAGTTAACTATCTTCTGAAGGAGATATGAAAGTTTTGTTCACTGCATAGAGTATACTCAGGGGTTTGAGACATAGATCATTAGCTCCCCCCCTTGAAAATCTTTGCTGTCTTTTTTCTTTATACTACCACCAATTATAAAGAACATGTTTCTTTAGTTCTAGATTAGAACAAATATAGATAGATCACTTAGATAACCATGGTATAAGGCATCTTACATAATTTAATCTGATCCCCTTTTAAAACTAAATACTGAGGCTCAGAACTTGCCAATTTGCATAATTGTACAACCAACTGCAGAAATAGATATAAGTAGAAGCTTCCTACCTCTTCTTTTGTAACCACATAGGGCAATGGACATAATACTGGCCTGATATATGTATAGAAGTATAATAATTACTGTTCTTGCTATAAATAGCAATTACCCCCTTTTCATCCTTATAAATCAATTACCAACCAATCATAATAAAAGGCCAGGGGATCATAAGCGTAAAGACCGGAACGACCGACAACTCGAAAAGTCTCCATGAGGTGCACTGACCACCTCTCGGTCGCCACCTCTCACCTGCAGGCGAACGGGGGGGACCATGAGGAAGTGGGTGAGTGGTGGCAGAGCAGGACTGGGGACTGGCAAGCAGCGGAACAGCTGACCTCTTGGTCCCTCGCCACCAGCCCGCAGGCTGATGGATCAGTGATGGTGAACAGGGGAACTGGGGTGGGTGGCAGGAGGACCAGGATGGCTGTCAGGCCGTTGGGATTCCCAGCTCATGCCCAGCTGCTTGGGGACTCAGGCCAACAGGAAAGCGAGCTCTGATGGCTTCACCTCCATGTGCGAGCACTGGGCCGGCCGCTAATGGAACGCACTTGCCCGCTCAGGACTGCACACGCTGCCTCGCCCCAGGACAAATTGTGTTAATAAAAAGCATGAGGTCCTGAGACGAGGAGACCTTAGAACAGTGATGGCGAACCTTTTGAGCTCGGCGTGTCAGCATTTTGAAAAACCCTAACTTAACTCTGGTGCCATGTCACATATAGAAATTTTTTGATATTTGCAACCATAGTAAAACAAAGACTTACATTTTTGATATTTATTTTATATTTTTAAATGCTATTTAACAAAGAAAAATCAACCCAAAAAATGAGTTCGTGTGTCACCTCTGACACGCGTGTCATAGGTTCACCATCACTGCCTTATAACTTAGATCTTAGTTTCCCTTAAACTAGGCTCCTCTGCCCCCCAAATGCCTTTCAAAATTATGCTTCATTTCTGGACTCCTATTTAATCTACGCACAGCCTTCTCCAGATTTCCTGAACCCTTCTTAATGCTGGAACAAGAACCTCGGCGAGAAATACTTTCACTTATTATATAAATTCCAATTATTTAGAACTATGATTATTTTCACATTATGGTCACTAGCAAGAGCTCAATAAACATTTCTTGAGGTTCTTGGCATTTCTCTGTGCCTCAAAGCTTTCAAGTATTCTTTAAAAGGTAATGACATGTTACGGATCTAACAGGTTTGAGCACCACCTATTATTCACCAGTTAATCTACCAACAATTAAAATGTATACAACTTATACTTACATTTGATTCTTTGCTGCTTGCCTCTGGGCTTTTCTTTCTTTCCTTTTCTGATCTGGTGGCTTAGCAAAAACAATTTCAATATTTTCTCCTTCCAAGTCCTTGCCATTCATTTCTTCCATAGCCTTAAAAAATTAGATATTGATCAATATGAGGCCTTCAAAACAATTATGACCCATTTGAAGTTAAAAATCATTTACCAAAGGGAAAGATCCAAAGACTGAGAAACAGCGATCAGGCTATCAATCCCCAGAAGGAAAGTAGGGGAGGGCGGGGGTAAGGGGAAGAGATCAACCGAAGGACTTGTATACATGTATATAAGCCAAACCAATGGACATGGACAACAGGGGGATGGGAGCATGTGTGTGCGGGGTGGGGGGTTGGGGGTTAATGGGGGGGATGAGGACACATTTGTAATACCTTAACTAATGAAAAAATTAAAAAAATCATTTACCATTAACATTAAAAAGATTAAATAGGTTGGATTTTATTTAAAGATCCAGCTCTTCAACTGATTGTCTTTTTTACTTGGTTTAATGAGTTACACAATTTGCTAAGGACAATAAAGTATGAGTAGATTACCTGGCCAGATTTCCCTTCAATTTTTAAAAAACAATCTGATTCTAGGATAAAATAGTCTACTTTACATGCCTATAACAATTCCCCGTTACTTACCTTGACAGCACCATCTCGCTCATCAAAATGAATAAAAGCATAATCTTTTAGTTTCTTCACTCGTTCCAGTTTCCCAAACTGACTAAATGCCTTTTCTAAAGTCTCTTCTGTTACAGTATTGGCAAGGTTGCGTACAAACAGCACTTTTACCTGAAATTTAAGAAAAAAACAGAAACTCCCTGTATATTTCCAGAGTTCAATTTTCAAAATGCCACCACCCATCCTGCAAAGTTAACTTTAGTCACAATCCATTACAAGAATATCAGAAATATTTTTAAAAAGACTTAAGTTTTCAACTCATTTGGGTATATACCAAGGAGCTTGACTGCTGGGCACAAAACTGAATAGACATCTCACCAAAGAACATATACAGAAGGCAAGTAAGCATATGATGAGATGCTCAACATCATGTCATTAGGGAATTACAAATTAAAACAGTGAGATACCATTACACACCTATTAGAATGGCCAAAACCCAAAACATTATCACCACCAAATGCTGTTGAGGATATGAAGCAACAGGAACATTGTTGGTGGGAAGGTAAGATGGAATAACCAATTTGGAGAGCAGCTACTTAGAAAACTAAGCATATTTTTACCATATGATCCAGTGATCCAGCAAATTACACTCATTATTTATGCAAATGAGTTGAAAATACATCCACACAAAAACGTGTAGATATGTACAGAATCTTTATTCCTAACTGCCAAAATCTGGAAATAAGAAATCCTTTTGTAGGTAAATGGATAAACTGTGGTACATTCAGACAATGAAATATTATTCAATGTTAAGAGAAAATGAGCCAAGAAGCCGTAACATGGAGAAAACCTTAAATGCATATACCTAAAAGAAGGTAAGCTTTAAAAGCAACATATTGTATGAGTCCAACTATATGACATTTGGGAAAAGGCAAATTATGGACAGTAGGAATATCAATAATTGCCAGTGGTTAAAAGGGAGGAAAGGATGAATAGGCAGATCAAGGAGATTCCTAAGGCAGTGAAACTATTCTGTATACTACAGAGGTAAATACAGTCATACATTTATCAAACCTGAAGAATGTACAAACACCAAGAGGGAATTCTAATGCAACCTACGGATTTTGAGTTATAAAACACTCAGTAGTTATTAAATTAGTAATTATTTTGCAACCAAAATGGATGTGGTTATGTCCTAAAAATGTGAATACCATGCCCTCTGAAATGGCTGCTGACCATTTAACACTTAACATAAGTGGTTAAAACTAATTAAAACCTGCTTTTAAAATCTACTTAGCTGAAGGGAAGAGTGAGTGCTCAAAATATTAAGATAAATTCTTTCAATCCTGAAAGCTCTTAACAGTATAATTATAAAATGTGATCTTTTTAGCTAAGGAACATTATCACTTGCTTCTAAAATACTCGAAATAGCATCCAAATTTCTTTATCTAAAGTGCTAACCCAGTGAGAGCTTAATAGCCAGGGGGGAAAAAGAATCCTAGATAGCTTCTGTCCTCTAAACCTCTTATCCTTTCATAATATTCACAGTTCTGGCATTTCATTAGTGTCTTGATTTTAGGGAGATTCTTAAAAGAAAAAGGGTACAATAACCTAACTGCAAACTGCATTACTGAGTAAAGGATTAATTCAAGAGATGTTGGTTCTCATAGAATGTCTTAACTGACTGCTGAAGCAAGATACCTAATAATAGCTAAACCTTGTAACTGCAGGAGCTTGGCTAAAGCCAATACAGTTCACTATTTTTAGGAGTAGGACTTCTGAACAAAAACCATGTAAGCTAATGGTGCCATTCTCAAAAACTCAAAGAAATTACTCTTAGAATCCACACAAAAATGGAAGTAAACTATCTCCACAGCCATGTAGGCTAACTACTTCATCATGAACATGACAACTACACAATTATAACCAAGTGCTCCATGAACAAATTTCTATACTCACTTTCCATGCATTTAATACTTATTTATTCTTACTAAAGAACACTTCTTTTTAAGAAATTATAGTTCAAAGAAAGTACACAATGGTTTTGTAAGTCATTCCTCCCCTGCCCCCACCTGTTTCTAAAGCCTTCCCCTCCCACTACCAACCCCTTTAAAAGATTTTTTTAAACTTGATTGTCATTACCTTTGCCATAACCTCGGGATCAGGATCTTCTATAGGATCGGCCCATTCAACAGTTCCAACATTTCCCCAAACCTTGACTTTACCACTCATTAACCTACGCCTTGCCTGAGCAGCTGTTTTGTGATCTTCATATTCAAGAAAGCAAAAGCCTCTGTTTTTTTTCTTGTCATCTGGTTGATGGTATAAAATGACGTCTGTAAGACCCTCTGAAAGTAAGTAACCATTCCAGAAAAATTAGATAAAATAACAAGAACAAGTAGATCAAATGATTTATTTTTCTAATAATACATGAATATCAAAATAAAAAATAATCACTTATCTTTACAGGGGACTCTCCATATAATTTACCTTTGCACAACACTTTACAAGTGTTCAAAAACATATGTGTACACACACACACACACACACACATACATATATATATAAAATTAGATCTAAGGACAAATCTGCTTCCATTAATGAGGCATAAAATCTTTACATAGCTGCTTTAGGAAAATGGCAGTATAGTTCAGATATGGTTACACATTTTTCTTATCATGCAAGTAAACACCTCAATTTTCTGAAATTACTCTTTTCTAGCCTGAGATATTGATTAGCTTTATTTAAAAGGAAATAGGATATATTACTTACTAAGAATAGAATTTCAAAAGTTCCTGGAGACTAATAGACTGATCATTTATTTGTTTAACATTCTAGGCAGACAAAAATGTTTTAATGAAAGCACCCTGTCATTTGGAAATGATAATAAAAATTGCTTTACAGCTCAAAGAAATAGTACAATACTGACAATGTATAATCTCTGCTTATAGCAAGAGTATCCTATCTAATAAAAGAGAAACATGGTAATTAGCTGTACCTCCGCTACCCTTCCCATTGGCTAATCAGGGCGATATGCAAATTAACTACCAGCCAAGATGGCAGCCGGCAGCCAGGCAGCTGGAAGCGAACATGAGGCTTGCTTGCTTCAGTGACAGAGGAAGCTAACGTTCCCCGCCTGCCTTGCCGGCCTCTGAGCTTGCAGTTTGAAACATTGTTACAAATATAGAAGCTAAACAAAACCCCAGAAACATGCTTTCAGCCAGCCGGGATCTCAGAGCTGAAATTGAAACAGTGTTTCGATTATAGAACCCAAACAAACCAGATACCTGCTTTCAGCAGCTCAGAGCTAAAGCTGGCCCAGAATTAAAAAAAGAAAAAAAGAAAAAAAGGAGAGGTTGGGAGCTTCAGTCACCCGCCAGCCTGAAAACAGCCCTCAGCCCCTCACCCAGACTGGCCAGGCACCCCAGTGGGGACCCCCACCCTGATCCGGGACACCCTTCAGGGCAAACCAGCTGGCCCCCACCTGTGCACCAGGCCTCTATCCTATATAGTAAAAGGGTAATATGCCTCCCAGCACCGGGATCAGCGGAGCCGTGAGGCCTCCCGGCACCGGGATCAGCAGACGGGGGCAACGCCCAAACCCCCTGATCCGCCCTGCTCTGTGTGTGACAGGGTGTGGCGCCCCAACACGCCCCCCCCCCCCAGGCCCTACTCTGTGTGTGATGGGGTAGAGCCATAACCTCCCCATTGGCCCTGCCCTGAGTGTGACAGTGGCAGCGCCCCAACCCCCTGATCGGCCCTACTCTGTGGGTGATAGAGGGCGGCGCCCCAACCGCCCCCCACGGGCCCTGCTGTGTGTGTGAGGGCGTAGAGCCATAACCTCCCCATCGGCCCTGCCCTGAGTGTGACAGGGTGCGGCGCCCCAACCCTCTGATCCGCCCTGCTGTGTGTGTGACAGGGGGGAGCTCCCCAACCCCGATGGGCCCTGCTCTGTGCATGACAGAGGGTGGCGCCACAACCTCCCCATCGACCCTGCCTTGATTGTGACAGGGGGCAGTGCCCCAACCCCCCAATTGGCCCTACCCTGAGCGTAACTAGGGGTGGCATCACAACCTCCCGATCCGTCCTGCTCTGTATGACAGGGGGCGGCGCCCCAACTCCCCAGTCAGCCCTGCTCTGAGCCCGACCGGGGGCTGCACCTAGGGATTGGGCCTGCACTCTGCCACCCGGAAGTGGGCCTAAGCCAGCAGGGCATTATCTCCCGAGGGGTCCCAGACTGCGAGAGGGCACAGGCCGGGCTGAGGGACGCCCCCTTCCCCCCCCACCCCCCAGTGCACAAATTTTTGTGTACCGGGCCTCTAGTCTACACTAATAAAAGAGAAACATGCAAATTGGTGTCACTCCACTATGCTCAGCCAATCAGGATGACTATGCAAATTAACCCAACAAAGATGGCAGTTCATTTGCATACACAGGTAGGGAGTGGAGACTGAAGGCTCCAGCTGTGAGTAAAGACTGAAGAGGCTTGGTTTCTCCCCTGCAGCCACAGCAGAGAAGCCAAGCCTCGCTGTGGCTGGAGGGGAGAAGCCTAGCCTCGAGGACTGGCTTCTCTGCTGCAGCCAGAACAAAGGCCTAGGTCCCGGGTGCTGGAGGAAAACCAGTGCCGGCAGCCAGGGGAAGGAAGGCCTAATGCGCGAATCTTCGTGCAAGGGCTTCTAGTCTATATATATAAGCCTAAGCAACTGTTACCACCGATGACCAAATGACCAGCTGGTAGCTTATGATGCACACTGACCACCAGGGGGCAGACATTCAACAAAGGAGCTGCTGCTGGTGGTCAGTGCCTTCCCACAACCTCCTGTAGCCGGCCAACCTCCTACAGTCCCTCCCCCTGGCCAGCCGGCTGGCCAGCCCTGATCAGCCCTGACTGGGACTGAGTGAGACGGCCCAATCAGCCCCGATTGCCGGTCAGGCCAAGGGACCCCACCCATGCACGAATTCATGCACCGGGCCTCCAGTTCATATAATAAAAGCCTAATATGCAAATTGTCCCCTTGACACAGAGCTCAACAGGGGGCGGGGCCGGCTGGCCAACTGCCCACACCCTCTCCTTCCTCCCCCAGCCCAGGGAGGAAGAGTGGCCACAGCCAGCAGCAGCTAGAGACACTAACCGTGTGCAAATTTCATGCACTGGGTTTCTAGTTATTCCTATAATGTGGAAAAATCAAATCATTACACATCTAACAACCCTACTAAGAGCGTCAACTACCACCTAAAAATGCATACAAACTCCCAAAGAAATATAATCTTCCAAAAACAGAATGTACAATAATGATTCTCAAGATAGTTCAAATCCCAGTTGCACTCCTTAGTAACTACTAACGTTCACCAAATTATTTCCCTAAACCCTTTGTGCCTGTTTTCCTTATCTGCAAAAGTCACCTATCTCACCCTGACCAGTGTCGCTCACTGGATAGAACATTGCCCTCACAGGAAAGGGTGATGGGTTAGATTCCAGGTCAATGGCACGTACCTGGGTTGCAGGTTCAATGCCCAACATGTGCAGGAGACAACCAACCGATGTGTCTCTCTCACACTGATGTTTCGCTCTCCTTCTCCCTCCTCACTCCCTTCTAAAATAAAAAAATAATGGAAAAAATATCCTCTAGTGAGGATAACAAAAATAAAAAGTTACCTATCTCATATGGTTGTAGTGAGAATACAATGAGTCAATAAGTGTAGTGTTTAATGCAGTGCTTGTCACATAGAAGTATGCATTTAGCTTCAGTATTAAAAGTTGTACCTCCTTCCAAATAAATCCAACTTACCTGTTACTTTGCTAAATTCTTCAAGAATCTGTTCCTTGGTTTTACTCTTAGGAATAGAGCCCACAAAAAGCCTATTGTTGGCAACTGAGATGCAGACACCAATGTGTTTTCCAGAACGAATTTCATGATTATTATACTGAAAGAGGAAAAAGTACACCCGTTTTTAAAATACTCATAATATTCAGTAAGTGCTCATTGTAGAAAGATATGCATATCCCATACACAAATACAAAATCTTTTAAACAAATTAAAATGTCAACACTATGTTTCTCAAGTGTTTATCCTTTAAAAAGTAGTTATGCCCGACTGGCATGGCTCAGTGGTTGAGCATCAACCTATGAACCCGGAGGTCACAGGTTCGATTCCAGTCCAGGTTGTAGGCTTGATCCCCAGTATAGGGTGTGCAGGGGGCAGCTGACCAATGATTCTCTCTCATCATTGATGTTTTTATCTCTCTCTCCTTCTCCTTTCCTCTCTGAAATCAATAAAAATGTATTTATTTTGCTTATCATAATGTTCTCCAGGTCCATCCATGCTGTTATAAAAGGTAAAAGTTCTTTCATTTTTACAGCAGCATCGTATTCCATTGTGAAGATAAACCACAGTATTTTAATACACTCATCTGCTGATAGGCACTTAGGCTATTTCAAAATCTTAGCTGTTGTAAATTGTGTTATCAACAATAAAGAATTAAATATATATAATACACACACACACACACACACACACACACACACATATTTTTTAAAAGTTGCCATGGCCCAGCCAGTATTGTCAGTGGTTGAGCGTCGACCTATGAACCAGGAGGTCCTGGTTCGATTCTGGGTCAGGGCACATGCCAGGATTTCAGGCTCAATCCCCAGTAGGGGGAGTGCAGGAGGCAGCCAATCAATGATTCTCTCTCCCTTATCATTGATGTTTCTATCTCCCTTTTCCTCTCCCTCCCTCTCTAAAATCAATAAAAATAGATATTTTTAAAAAGTTACCATGAAGGCACTGTACAAGGAAATTATAATCTGAGACAGATATGAAGATTATACTGATAAGACACAATAAACAAGTTTTAAATTAAATTAATGCAAAAAAATTGTTAAGACCTTGAAATTTAGTAAAGTTGATAAACTAGGAATCAGGTCTATAGCAGTTTAAATACAAAATAGTTGATTCCAGAATCCTTTAATTTCTATTTATACTTAAACCCATCCTGCCAACCAGTTGTCCTCATGCAAGGGAAACTGATTCAAATACCAGCAAGCTTTCTGCCTTTCTATAAACCAACACCTAAATTTCTTTTTCTATCCCCCCCTTAATCTCTTACCCAAAATAGCAATAATGATTTGGCTTCAAATACTTAAGTCTAAAAGGGAGAATCTTGTTAGTCTAAATCCAATTCTACTCCCCCAACCCCAGTTAAATTTTATTAAGCCTGCAATAAAGTTGGAGGAAAAACAAGTGATTGTAGTAATTACAAAACTACAGTAAAAAGTACTTAATCTTCATGTAACCATATCCTGTAGAAGAGTGAAATACTGTAGAGGCAAAACCCAATCTGTCAAAGTGACAAATCAGTGTTAATTACAAACCAAAGTTCAAAAGTATTCAAGTTATCTGAAAAAGTGGATTATATATATGTATATATTACATAGTTAAAAACACATCAAAATTTCAAGGTAATAATAATGGTGTCAGCAGCAACAATAATTATTGATTAATCCTCCTCCATATCTGGCCTCAATATCTACCTTAAATGACATACAAGTGAAGCTATACAAACTAAAGAATCAACATGAATTTCCATACAACTTATAGACCCAGCGTGGTGGCAAAAGTAAAACCACTCTTCTCTCCCTATTATTCCCATTCTTAAATAACAGGTATATGAAAAGAAAGCATACATTAAGTCAGAAAATAGATCTCTTCCTATCTCTTTCCCCATCTCCAGATATTCAAAATTTAACATAATGCTCAAACACCCTTCCTTCAGTTCAGAATAGTTGTACTTCCAAATCTACTTACTCTGTTCACTCTACACAAGTCTGTGGTCATTATGAACCCAGGATTCTCTCTACTTATTCCAGAGACATTTTTTTTTCCTTTTTGTCTATTGAAAACACACACACACAACTCTCAAAGGCTTCCCATCACCAAAAAGATAAAGTTCAAATACCTGTACATTATAAGTCCATCTTAAATGCCTTAATCTCCACAATACTATAATCTTAGCTATTTACATCATTTCTCAAACAACTTTCATACTGCTAACCAAGCCTCTGAATAAAATGCTTCCCCTGAAACTTCCACCATCCAAACTCCTCTGCATACTTGTAGACTTGAGCTCAACCATGAGAATACCCTACATCCCTAAATCCTATAAAGGTCAACAAAAGCACCCTTCTATGTTAATATAGACCAATAGTTCTCAACAGAAGTCATTTTTGACTCTCAGAGGACATTTGACAATGTCTAGAGACTATTTTGGTTGTCAACTAGGATTGTGAGCCTTGCTGCTGGTATTTAATGGATAGGCAGAGGTCAGAGATATTACTAAACATACTGCAATTCACAGGATAGCCCAGCATTTAGAAAAATGTATCTGCTCTATGAGGCTGAAAAATCATGCCACAGACCGTTTTCTCATAGTATTTACATTCTATTTATACCAAAAACCTCTTAAAAGTAGAAATATATGGGTTACCTGCAAATAGTAGTTATGGCTGAATCCATTATTGCATGAGATTACAGACAAGTAGACTACAATATCCTATTTCACAAATAAGTTCAACTAATACAATAAATTGTTTTCGGCTATGTATATTTCCTAGATTTTTATCATCTAGCATCAAATAGGTTAGTGCAAATCAATGGCTTTCAATTTGGTCATTTCATCTTTTTTAACTCCAGGAGTTGACAAAAACAATTAAAATATTTAAAAAAAATTAAAAAGGAAGGGAAGGAAATACAAAGTGTTTAAAGGGAGAAACAGGAGTTATTTTGAAGATGACAGGATTTGGTATAGCTTTCCCTTTTATATTTTTGTTCCCCAAACGTTCTAAGAGCAGGAACTGTTTAAGAAAATACTTGTGTGTGATTTTAATTTTACAAAAAAAATTTAATTACTGGTTATACCACTCCCATCAATATTTATAATACTGCTTCAAAGTAGTAGTGAGTGTTTCCATTATTATGGACACAGAAGAAAAAGTTCTTCCCTTCCAATCCATTATCATGAGCCCTGCTATGTTTAATCAAGGCAGGGTAGGCAGAAGGTATATTTAGGATGGATGTGGATGACATGAAGATTTAACAGGATTTATAAAGTAAACTATAACACCATATTATTTTACTAAAAAAAAAGACTTGAAACAAGGACAGCTAGCCTACAGAGCAGTGGTTCTCAACCTGTGGGTCGCGACCCCTTTGGCGGTCGAATGACCCTTTCACAGGGGTCGCCTAAAACCATCCTGCATATCAGATATTTACATTACGATCCATAACAGTAGCAACATTACAGTTATGAAGCAGCAACGAAAATAATTTTATGGTTGGGTCACAACATGAGGAACTGTATTTAAAGGGCCAGAAGGTTGAGAACCACTGCTATAGAGAGTAAACTGGCTCTCCAGTGAAAGTAAGTCACTAAGGAACAAAGATCCTCTGAGCATATTGTTCAAGTAAAGCAAAGGTACTAGAAACAAACATTTAAACAATGTCCCATTTCCCACATGCAGATTAAGCATGCACTTTCATATATATATATATGAATTGCTTTTCTAATTTTTCAGTTTTAAAGACCAATCCATCATCTTAAATTCAAAAATAAACGTCACATCCCAGCTGGATGACAGTGAGTTAGATAGTAGAAAGGCATTACAAAAATCTCTCAAGAGAGAGTCTAATTTGCTGATAAACCCAACTCTCAAGTGTTAGTATATTAGGACACTACGATGGTTTCATAATTTTTAAAAAGTGAGGTCTTTCGAAACTCTTCTAGAAAAGTGGGCACTGATGTTAAGTTTTAGAATCTAGCTTTCAGATCCAGTACCACAGTGAGGTGATCAAATAAAATAAAGATGAATTTTGAACATTAATCAATGCAATTTCACTATTTTAAACACCAAAACAGTTGTACGGTCTGGAACATTTCTGTCATCTAGGCTCAAAATAACAAGTCATTTTTCATTTCCTCATAGCCAGTCACAAATCCCCAGAAATTTAGCAGTCTCAGATTTTGAATCTGATCCAGAAGTGGATGTTCAGTCCTAACTCTTCTTATAGCAGCAAAGCCATTAACCTGCAAGCTTGTCTACTTTATTTTTTAAACATTTAATTACAAAGTCTTCTTTACATACTTAACCAAAATTTACTTCCTCAAAATTCTACAATAACTCTATTTCCTCCCCTAAATGACAGCACTTCATTTATCTGCACACAATGCTCAAGACTCAATCGTTCTCTATATGCTTGATTAATAATCACTCCTTCCCTGATACTGGCAAACTAAAGTGCCTCCTAGAGTGTCACCAAATAGTGATATCCATAACATAATATTGTAGATGCAGATTGAGACTGAGGAGTTTATAATAAGCTAAAGACTATTACTAATCTTCCATTTCTAGACACCATGCCTCTATTAACATGTAGTCCATGATTACCTTAGCTTATTTGGCAACTATTTCACATTGCTGACTCACACTACAGCTTCCATGTGATATTAGTTTTATAGAACTTGTCTTTTGTCCTTACTCAATTCCATCTTGCTGGTGTGAACTATCTGTCCACCAAAATCTTTTGAGATCCTGATATTGTCATCCAAGCCATTTATCACTTCATGCAGACTCAAGTCACCAAACATGTCAAGGACAGTCGAACTACACCCTTATTTTACTTCACTGGAAAAAAATCAAAACCAACAATACACCACTGACTATTATTTCTCCCTTCAAAATCTTTAATCTCTCTCCTTTATATTGCTGCCTCTCTCCTGGCCTTTGCTCTCTTCGCCCAAACATCTGTCACTGTTCTGCCATTTATATCATGCTACCCATACCAAGGCTCAACATTTTAATGGCAACTTAGCCCAGCATCATGACTAATGCTTTCTGGCGCTGACTTTATACAAGTTTCATCTCCTACTTCTTTCCACCAAACACACTGCTTTAACTAGAGTCACCACCTATTTCCTTCACTGTCCTGCTCAAGCCTCTTTATCACAAAGCCTTCTCTAAGCAATCTATCCTTTCATCCCTGTTACCCTTGGAACCATCTGCGTCTACTTCAATTGTAAATTAGCCTCACATGTCCTGGAAACGCTCAAGTCAAGAGCTGAATCAAACTACCTTATATGCCCATAATAAAAATTTTCACGGTAAGTCCACTAAATATTTGCTAAACTGCTACTAAAATATTTTTGTGGAGCTATCTTGTCAGCTGCATTCATCAAAATGGCTGTGCACATGTTACAGTGGTATACAACCACTTTGGTAAATAAAACCGTCAGTAGTTATAAAACCGTTAACTTTAAATATGCAAATAGAGATCAACCATTCCAGTGTCTGTAACACAGGCACTATTAGTATTTTCAGCAGGATTTTTCCATTACACAGGGGTGGGCAAAAGTAGGTTAAAATACCAGCCATCGTTACCTAAAAGATAAATCGTAAGTAAGGATATAAATAACAATATTAATACAAATAAGTAATACAATAAATATATAATATAAGAGTAAACTCTGTTTAGAGAACTCACAACTATAAACCTACTTTTGCCCACCCTGTATAGGACTGTAATGGGCATTGCAACGCCAGTGGCCTTAAGCTCCAATCCTAGTACCATACCACAAATACATACACACACTTGCCTGCATTTCCTCCTGATCTTTGTGACAATGCCAACCATTACATCTACTTCCAAATATTCCCCAGGGGGTGAGGGGAAAAGCTTCACCACCACCACCATTCCCCATTAATCTACAATAATCCCCTTGACTGAAGGTAACATAGAATAAATCACTGCAAATGGAAACTAGAAAACCTTTCAATAGAAAAATGGCCCACAGCTAATACAGGAATATTATAAATTCTAGGGTCATAAATAATGGATTAGATGACACTGGCCTGCCAGTCAGGTTATTTATCCAGGATCTACTGCATAGTGGCACTGTTCTGACAGGGAACACAGCCCTGGCCAATGTGGCTCAGTTCGTTAAGCACCATCTTGTACACTGAAGACTCACTAGTTCAATTCCTGGTCAGGAAAAGTGGTGCGTGTGGGAGGCAGCCGATTAATGTTTCTCTCTCACATCACTGTTTCTCTCTCTCCCTTCCTCTCTAAAATCAATAAAAACGTATTTTTTAAAATACAGAAATAAATGTCAGGGAATAGAGGGGGAAAAGAGCTTATATCCTGATGATGAGACATAAGCAAGTAAGTTATACAGTCAAGAAATAATTTTAAGTACATCTAAGCATTCTATTTTATCAAGTTCATAACACCATTATGGGGCAACTGGGTGCTTGGTGCTCAAAGTCAGAAAGGCCTTCTAAGACTTGATAAGAAGGCAGCAGTCGTGATAACTGGTTGAAGTGTTAAAAAACAGGACAGCAGAAGGTAACCTTGAGATGGAAATAGAGCTTATGTGCAGGACAAAAATGGCAAAGTATGGATGGAAGGATAATAAAGAGTAAGAGGAGAAAAGTTAAGAAGAAACTTGAAACAAAAAAAAGAAACTTGAGAAGATAGGACCTCTTTTGGAAACCATTATTAGAGTTTTCAGCATGGGAATGTTTGTGATCTAATCTATGTTGCTGAATGGTTAAAACTGCAAAGAAGCAATAAAGAGCAGTGAGACTAACTAGAAGGATTCTTTGAAGAGTACCTTAGACTAGGATGACAGCAGTGAAGATACTGTTGCCTTAATTTGTTGTATCTAGTTAACAATAGGCACTCCTAAGCAAACCTCGTATCAAACTAAAGCAGTATGACCTCAGCAAGCCACCCAGCCAATTTACTCTTCTGCAAAAAGAAAATAATTTCATGTACCTTGAAGAATGGGTTGAGATGGTACCCTATATAATAAAAGCCTAATATGCTAAGTGTCCAGTCATCCATTCAACCAACCAAAGTGTAATATGCTAATGATATACTAAGGCCACTCAACGGTTCGCTATGACGTGAACTGACCACCAGGGGGAAGACGCTCCGACCATTAGTTTAGCTTGCTGCTGGGGGTACGGCCAATCAGGATCCAGACTGAGCAAAACTGGCCGGACATGCCCTGGAGCCCACCAGCAGTCCCTCCTCACCCTGATTGTGAACTGGTGGGATCCCTAGGCTGGCCTACGCCCTCTCGCAATCAGGACCACTTGGGGGATCGGAGAGCTGGTTTCGCCCGATCCCACAGGTCAGGCTGAGGGACCTGGGCCTCTAGTTTAAAGATAAAAATGGAGCAAATAGCACAGCTCCTATGAAGCATTCAAATGGTAGTTATTATTCACCTTTCCAAAAATTTAGTTCTAAATTATCATCATTTGGGGATGAATTTTTTTTAAATATATTTTATTGATTTTTTACAGAGAGGGAGAGAGAGGGATAGAGAGTTAGAAATATTGATGAGAGAGAAACATCAATCAGCTGCCTCCTACACACTCCCCACTGGGTATGTGCTCGCATCCAAGGTACATGCCCTTGACCGGAATCGAACCTGGGACCCTTGAGTCCGCAGGCCAATGCTCTATCCACTGAGCCAAACCGGTTAGAGCTGGGGATGAATTTTTTATTCCCCAAAATCCAAGGCAGATATTGGCTGAAAATGAAGTCATTTAAGTTTGCAGTCACTTCTAACTCCAAGCCTCTTTCAAGCAATTAATGTCAATTAACCCATTTTTACAAATAATTCAGGGGCAAATTTAAAATCTACAGTGCTTTTAATCTATGGAGGAAATTCATTGCTGCATTGCCCTAACTGGTTTGGCTCAGTGGATAGAGCACTGGCCTGCAGACTGAAGGGTCCGGTCCCGGGTTCAATTCCAGTCAAGGGCACATGCCCAAGTTGCAGGCTCAATCCCCAGTAGGGGGCGTGCAGGAGGCAGCCGATCAATGATTTTCTCTCATCACTGATGTTTCCTCTCCTTCTTCTCTGAAATCAATAACACACACACACACAACAACCTCATCCAAATCAACTTGAGTTTTGTATTTTAGAATTTTTAATTTCCTCAAAATAGTCCCTTCTTTTACTGCTAACTTAAGGCAAGTCTCCCAATTTTTCTATATCACCATAATCCTAGTCATGGTGAAGCATCCTTTATAAAAATACCACTATCACTAAGAATATATTTTAAAAGCACCAAAATAAAATGCCAAACCTCCTACTCATCAGACAGTAATCCTATATAATAAAGAGCTAATATACTAATTAGACCAAATAGCCAACAGACATTTTGGGTGAAGTGGGGCTGCGAGGGCCAGCCAAGGCTTCGAGGGGCTGCAAGGGCCGGCCAGGACTGCGAGGGCCGGGCCCCTTGCAGGAATTTCGTGCATCAGGGCTCTAGTAAAAAATAAGTATGGCCCAGCCAGCGTGGCTCAGTGGTGGAGCATTGACCTATGAACCAGGAGATCACGCATGGTTCGATTCCCAGTCGGGGCACATGCCCAAGGTTGCAGACTTGATCCCCAGTGAAGGACATGCAGGAGGCGGCCGATCAATGAGTCTCTCTCATCAATCTTTCTATCGCTCTCCCTCTCTCTAAAAATCAATAAAAATAGTCTTTTAAAAAAATTAACCCTCGCATCTTCAACTATCAAATATAGGAATTTCAGTCACGGAATTTAATAAAACTAGTTTGAAGGAGAGTTACATAAGCCATAATTTAAAACATTAAAATTCTTTTTTAAAAGTTAGAAAAATCACAAGGTCCTCACCTAATAACTTGTATTTTTAAATCAAGCACTGCCACTCACCACAAAATCATTTATTTCATAAACTAGATATTTATCATCACAATGTTTTTGTGAAATATTTCTGAAAAAGGGATGGCCAAAAACTCTGGGAACCCTACCTACTACAGTTACTTTGTTAAACTTTAACCTTCCTATAAGTTATAACAATAATCACTAAGCCAGATGTCTCATAGAATCAGGAATTCTGCCATACTACCATATAGATCCTGAGTCTGATCAAATAACTACACGTGCAAAGAATACTGCTACAGTGTGTACACAGAGAATGTAAAAGACAGGCACAGTCAGAAAAAAAAAAATGGCTTTAAAGATACTACATGTGAAGACTGAAGGAAAAAAACACAAACTTACCAGTTTAACAGCCTCCTGAGCTGCTTCTTTTGCACAAAAAGTGACAAACGCATAACCTCTATTGAGACCTGTAAGTGGATCCATCATTAGACGAAGATCCCATATAGGTCCAGCTTTCTCAAATAATGGAACAAGTTCATCCTCAAATAGATCTCTTGGGATCTTCCCCACAAAAATCTGTAAATTAAATATGAAGTAAAAACCATGGAGAGTTTCTTTAGGAAACCAGACACCTGTGCAATTACCACAAAAGGTACAAGTTTTTAGTTTCTTTACCTCAGTGCCAACAGAAGGCTGCTGACCTGAATAAACGGAATCTGGAGGTGGTCCCCCATACTTCCTCTGTCCAGTGGTCACATCAAGTGTGTAGCCTGTTCTTTCCAAGAGTGCCTTAAAGAATTCAAATGTCATTAATACATTTAACTCACAAGACCACATTTGCATTTAGCAGTTAAAAATTGAAATAAATCTTGTTCAAATTTTCCTCTTTATCTTGGCAACATTCCTACAAACAGGTTTCTGGTGTCTGTTTTAGAATTTCTCCTTTAATATACACTTGTAATAGCCCTAATTTATTGTGAAAAATCTCAAGATCCTGTTCAAATTATTTGCTGGTCTCTAATTACTGAGTGTGCTTAATGAACAACAGGAAACATATTAATCCATCAATAATTTTCAAGGCATGGTGTATCTATTCTAATACCTCCTTAAAAAATGACTGCACCACCCTGACCAGGTAGTTCAGTTGCTTAGGAGCATTGTTCCAAATGCCAAAGTTGTAGGTTCCATTTCTAGTCAGGGCACATATAAGCAGCAGTCAATAGAAGCATTAATGCCCTAACCGGTTTGGCTCAGTGGCTAGAGCGGCGGCCTGCAGACTGAAAGGTCCCAGGTTCGATTCCGGCCAAGGGCATGTACCTTGGTTGCGGGCACATCCCCAGTAGAAGGTGTGCAAGAGGCAGCTGATCAATGTTTCTCTCCCATCGATGTTTCTAACTCTCTATCCCTCTCCTTTCCTCTCTGTAAAAAAAATCAATAAAATATATTTTAAAAAAAATAGAAGCATTAATGAGAGCAATCTTATCTAATAAAGTGGGAATATGCAAATTGATCATCACAACGTAATGGTCAATATGGCTGCGCCCACAAGTGGAGGCCGAGTTCCCATTAGGTTAGGGGCCTTAACGAGAAATCAGCAGAGACCTGAGGCTGCCTGGCGCTGGGCCAGGGCAGGGGACCTGAGGCCACACCCCCCACCATGCGGGGCTTGACGGGGAACCTCAAGACACGCTCCTGGCCCAGGGGACCTCAGGCTGCACACCCCACCCCAGGCCAGAGGACCTGAGGCTGCGCCACCCCTGACTGGCGGGGCTTGATGGGGGACCTCAAGGAGCGCCCCCCGGCCCAGGCTGGGGAACCTCAGGCCACGGCCCCCCACCTCAGCGCAGGGCCAGGCAACCTGAGGCTGCCCCCCCCCACCTGGTGGGGCTTGACGGCGGTGGGGCCAGCCGGGTCTGGATCTAGCCCAATGGGGGGTGGGGCCGGCTGGATCTGGGTCTTGCGTGATTTCGAGGTACACGTGGGAGGGCGGGGACTCAACCTTGGTTCCCGTGGCTCACCCCAGACTCTGACAGGAGGAAGATTTTCACACACATTTTACTAATTTTCTTTCACCTCTGACACTTCTATTATAGAGAAAGGGCAAATATCAATATTAAACTATTTCCTCTAATTAATTCCCTTTTAATGTGCACCTAATAGAATCTTTAAAAAAAAAAAAAAAAGGCTGAGTTTAATTCGTTCCTGAAAGAGGAGATGAATGTCACATCTCCCAAACCTGGATTTCTTACCCAATAAATTCCCTATATCCCACACTCCTAGTACACATTGCCATTGTGGGCATTTCACCAGCCTTTATGGAAATTGCACTCCGCAAACTAAGTTATAGTTAAGTCCAAAAATTTGGGAGCTAAAGGAAAAACAACCTCTTATTCATTTGACAGTCAATACTTGATAGAATAGCATGGTTCTTTCATGAAAAATAAAGCCAAATGACTTTGAAATCTTTATAAAATTGTAACAGTGTAAAATAACTTCTACATTTTATCTCTCTGAAAGTGAACTGTTAAAATTTACACACTCATATTTACTTAGAGCATTAGGAGTTTCTCTTCATCCCTTATTATAAGCAAAAGTACTAGGAAAGTAGTAGTCCATGGTTAGCCTAAGGAAAAAACCAAGAATTATTCCCCTTCACCATCTCAAACAGGAAAGCACAAAACCAGTTTTCCAAATAATAAAACCAATCTGATAATTAGCTAATAAATTGTGAAATAAAAACACACCAGGCACATAACTTAGCAAAATTCCGTTCAATGATTTAGGATCACCTGTCTCTAAAAATGACCAGACACATTTAAGAATTTTCTACTCAAAGAATATTAAGTATTTATGAAGAAATACTGTTGAATGACAAAAACTCCTCCACTCCTAAACTTTAATAAAGCATTAAATATTTTAAGCAGTCTTTTTCTATTATACCCAAATGTTTGCTTAAGGGTGCAACATTGGTTAGTAACAAAAATAAACTCAAACCTATTACTATCACATATACTAAACCATTACATGGCTCTTCTTCCCTTTTTCCCCATATGTAATCCCTGTGCTTCTTATATCTTATTGTTTATATATGGCTCAAATAATACTTTTTATGTCAATCCCTAAAAACAAAAAGGAAAAACTTACTCCTTGTTAACCACCTATAAAAATGCTTCTGCCTTCTCACAATTTAAGTTACAGCAACACTTTAAGCCACTCTTTTCCAAAGATAGAACGGAAAGTCACACAAATTACACTTTAAACTTTTTGTAAAATTGTAGTAAGTCTAACTCCCAATGTAGATTTAATTACATTGGTAAAATTTCTATGGAAAAATTAGATTTACAGTTCAAACACAATTCACTGACAGCTAGACCTGTGAAAGCCTCAAATTTATGGATGCCCTTAACCACTAGCTCTATATTCAAAGCTTCATTCTTCCCACACCATTAAAACACCACCTAACACCTATACTGTGTTTTAATAACTGATTTTCTTAAACTATAACTCTTGGTTCAAGAGCACTGGCACACTATATTAAGAACACCCGGTAAGCCCTGACAGTGTAGCACAGTGGTTGAGCACTGACCGATGT
The DNA here is from genome assembly GCF_963259705.1 of Myotis daubentonii. NCBI lineage: Eukaryota > Metazoa > Chordata > Mammalia > Chiroptera > Vespertilionidae > Myotis > Myotis daubentonii. The sequence goes on along the minus strand of NC_081845.1, from coordinate 55,440,360 downwards.
ATCAGGAGGTCCTGGTTAGATTGAGGGTCAGGACACATGCCCTAGTTTCAGGCTCTATCCCCCGTAGGGGGCGTGCAAGAGGCAGCCAATCAATGGTTCTATCATAGATGTGTCTACCTCTCTCCCTTCCCTCTCTGAAATAAGTGTATTTTTAAAAGAAATCAGTAAAATTAAAAAACAAAAAACACCAGGTTAAAACTAGTATGATCACCACATTTTCTACACAAAAATCAAAACCTAACTGACTTTGAGAACATTTACTATTTTATAGGATCTTAAAAAAAACACCTCCCACTCCTAGCCTGTTTTCTCACTTTCATTCCCATGCTGCTTTTAGGAATGAACAAATTAGCCTTAATAACCTATAATACTGAAGGGGAAAAAAGACAGTATTAAAATTCTAAATCCATTTCATTTGAGGGCTTGAGAATCCTAAGAGAAGCAGTCAACTGCTAAATGTACACTCTCCATCAGCATGGGCTGAACTGATCCCCTCCCATTTTGGTTCCACTGTCAATAACCTGGACTTGCAGATTTTCATAAACCATCTAAAATATGGTGGATGGACTTTTTTCAATCTTTTATTTAGAATACCAATAGCAAAGGTTTAACATCAGTATGGCTGGGCAACCAAAAAAACCCTACAACTTTAAGAAGAGCGAATTGTTTTAGAAACAGTTAAAGGCAGAAAACTTTTCAAAAACAGTAATTACAAAAAATTTGCAAATTATATCAGGGTCATTAATTCTCAATAACTTTAAAAAAATCATTTCACATCCATAGAATATTTAGCAAAGCTATAAAATAGTTAAAAGAACTTTAAAACTGAAGGGAGCAAAGTACTTTTTTAAGACATACCTTAATTTTTGCCTCATCTGGTCCTTTGCTAGAATCCGCTACTTTGGTCCCTTGTTTTTCTCTCTGCCTGTAAGTCTTCATGACTCCACATAAAAAGGCACTTTTGTTCTGAAAAGTAATTTTCCAATCCTATTTAATAATTATGTCATCTGTATCTTATTAAATCAAATTTAAACTACATCAAAAGTACTCAAGATTTTTATTCTTTTCACACTGACATTAAATTAGTATTACCTGAACATGAGAGAGATCACTGTCTTTAAACTGCTGAAGAACTGCCAATGCACCGTCTTCATTGAATTCCTTTAAAGCTTCGATAGCTCTTTCATCTAAATCACTATGTGCAACCAGCCCTGGAGAAGAGAAAACTTAATTAGTTGTCAACTTTTAATATTTTTGGAAAGATCTTTTTTGAGTACCAGATTCACCAATAAAGGTAGCATGTGTGCCAACTAAGTATTCTTCCATTCCTCTTACCATCTATTTAATGACAAACACATACTTTAGCCATTTTGAAACTGCACTCTGAACTAAAGAAGCCCTCTCAACCACACTTACAATAATGACTCAATTTCTTTTAGACCTTGCTCTCGAAGTCAGATAGTTCTGAATATTAAGTATTTCTACAGTAAATATATAGGCTTACAAATCCTAAAATCAACCAACAAAAACCAAGGCTGACAACTGAACCTCTATCCATTTAAAATAACCACTAGAAAAAGCAAAAGCCACACCAAGACAACCAGTCTACAGGTACCAAATTAATTAGGAAGAATCCTACTATAAAAATACCCCAAAAGTCACATGGCCTGTTCCCAACAGTTAGCAGCTGTTGCTACCATCATATATACTTATCCATCTGGCCAGCCAGCCTTTATTTACCTCCTAACCTTTCTTTCTTCCTTCCCTCCCTCTACTATGTACAGTACACCTTAACCTGCAGTTCACAACTATCACAACAAGGCAAAACAAAACTCCAGTTCCCACACTTATTGGAAACCACAAAAAGTTGCTATTTTAGCTCAAAGCCAGAAATCCAATAGAAAAATTTCATAATGCAATTTTGCAAGTGTTAGTTCTTACCTGCAACGTAAATTTCATCTAGTTTTTCAGCAACTTTCTGTGGTAAACCAGCATCAAGCAATGTCTGAAAATTTTCTGAATGGATAACTGCAGAAGTAGTATCCATGGGCTCTTCAGTACCATTTCCATTAACATGTTCTGTAGCCATGTTTCCAGAGATCTGTTCAAACGCAATAAGCAAAATTAAACTAGGATCTTCAAAAAGGATAGAGGACAAAATGAGAGCCCCAATCTTTACTTTCTCTACCAAGTTCTACACCAGCCTGGGCCTCCATTTAAAGAAGCCGTAAAGTCACTATCGCCTGACAAGCCTGATGAGCGAGGGGCAAGAACGGATTCACTTGTTTTTCCTCAGCACCGCCCCTGCCTCACCTGCTAGCACTCCCTAAGAAAAGCATTACCAATGGAGCCCGATCCGCACGAGGACCAGCCGGCGTGCCACATGCAGCTGTGCCCGCACAGAGTGAGGTGCGTGCGGGTGGAGCAGAGCTCGGCCGTCCCCTCTCCAAGGTAAGCCCCCAAAGTGCGCGCTTTTCCCGCCTGCCGCTTTCAGATCGGTAACAACAGCCAGCGAAGAACAAAGCGCTCACACAAGATACCTTCCCACCCCCCAATTCCTCCACCCTTCACCCCCGCACCCCAGAGCCCGCCCCCGGCTCCACACCCAGAGTGGCAGCCTCACCGCTCCGGGCACCGGGAGCCCATTAGAAACACGTGCTCTGCGCCTGCAAATGTCCTACAACTTCCTCCAACGGAAACCCACCGAGTCCCAGGCCCAGACGGCCGCCACCGGCTCCCAACATCAACCCGCAGCCGCGGTCCGAGTTCCCGGAAAGCATCAGCAGCACAAGCTCACCCCTCAACACCGATGCCGCGTCGGCGACAGGCCACCGGCTCTCCCCGCCCCCCGCCCCCGCCGTGACACATGGCTCTCTCCGCCCCGGGCGCCGGCGACCCCCGGCCGCCCGCCGGCCACGCCGAGCCGCGGCGCGCGGTGCCAGCCCCCACCCGTCTCCGGTCCGTGCGGCGACGGCAGCGCCCCGGCCAGCTGTCCCACCCCCGGACCCGGGCCGACAGCCCGGCGGCGCGAGGGCGTTCCGCGAACTGCCCGACGCCGGCCGGCCGGACCGCGAGAGCCCCTCCGGCCCGCCTCCCGGCTGCGGGACGGGACCCGCTCCTCTCCGCCCACTCCCGCGCCGCGGCGCGGGCCACGACAGCACCAACTCCGCCGCCGCTCGCGGTCCGCGCGGTCACGGGGCCGCCTCCTCCCGGGAGCGCCGCAGACAAAGCCCGGACGGCGGCAGCACATGGAGTGGAGGAAGTGGCGGCGCGGCCCGCGGCCTGCTCCCAAGCAGCCCCAGCCAACGTGCTCCTGTCCTCCCTGGAATCCATTTTCCAGAAAAGCCGGTTTCTCCCCACACCGCCCTCCCCCAGCCCACTCCACAATGTCACCCAGCACCCCTCCCAGGCCCGGGACCGGGCGGTCGTTACCTCCCCGTTGGGCTGCGGCGGAGAAATCCTGTCCGAGGAGATCGGGTTGCGGGAAACGCGTGCTCGCTGCTCCCTGTGTCCAGCGCGAGTGGAGCTGTTGTAAAATGGCGGCCGAAGCTCACGCCGCTGGCAGCAAACCCGATCCAGTTCCACTCGCCTCCGAGCGCGCTCCCCGTGCGCGCGCGCCCCCGCGTGACCCCCCTTTCCTCCCCTCCCCTCCTGGCGCGTCCGCTCCTCTCACTCACTCCCTCAGCCCCTGCCCTCCTCCAGCTCCTCCTTCTCCCCCGACCACCGCCGCCGCCACCAGCCTCCGTCCACCTTCGCCGCTCAGCCTTTCTTCTTCCCCGCCTGCTCCTTCCCCCACCGCTCCCGCTCCCGCCCGCGCCCGCGGCCGTTCGGGTACGACTGGCCGCCTTTCCCCGCCTCGCTCGCACGCTCGCTGGCTCCCTCGCGCTCTCTCTCGGCCCCGTCCCCCGTCCCTGCCGAGTCCGCTCCTCTCTTTCTCTCTCCCGCGCTGACGTGACGACGTCGCCGACGCCTCGGGACGCGCGCCTCAGGGCCCCGCCCCTCGCCCCCGGGGGGCTGGGGGCCGCGAGACCCCGCCCTTCCGCTCCGGCGGCGGCCGAGGGGCCGAGAGTGAATGAAAGGCCCGCCCCTTCCCCTCCCGACGCTCCGCCCCCCGCTCCCCTCCCGGCGAGGCGGGGCGGGGCGGCCGGCTCAGCGTGTCCCACTCGTTCTCCTTTGTCAGGAGACAGGCATCTCCCCACCCCGCCCCACCCCGCCTCGCTCCCTCCGCCGCGACCCGCGCACGCCGCCCCGACTGAGCGCCCTCCCGCCCCACCCCCGACCGTGTCCCCAGCCCGCGAGACTCCGGGCGGGGGCTCGGGACGCGGCCGCAGCTCCCCGCGTGGGGGGCACCCACCGGTCCGCGCGCACCGGACCCCGCCCCAGCGCCGCGGCCCCGTAGCCGTTCCAGGCGGTGTCCACGCCGCCGCCGCCGCCCCACGCGCTCCTCGCTGGGGAAGCTGCGAGCGCACGTGTCCCCCGGGGCGGGGCGAGGCAGACAATGGGGCGGCGGGGGAGGGGAGCGGCGCGGGGACCCACGGACTGCAGGTCGACCTGGCCGACGGGACCCTGAGCGGGAGTCGTTCCGGGGAGACCCGGCCTTCCCCGCCGGACAATGAGACCTCCCGGGCCCCGCGCCGCTCCACTTTCTCCGGAGCCTGGGGCCAAGGGAGGGGCGTCCGCGGCTCGGGCTGGGAAAGCCCTGCAGCTTTTAGGGGGACGGGGCTGGGTCCGGTGGGATGATGCCGAGGCCGGATGTGGGTGCGCAGCCGCCCGGCGGGAGTTGTGCAGGGCTCCGGCTCAGCCCCGGTCCTCCGAGCCGTCAAGGGCTTGCTCGCAGCACAGTTTGGGCAACTTGAAGCCCCTCCAAGCTGCACGGTTCGGGCAGCTGTGAGGAACATGTCTGTTTCTTTTCAAAAATCTTGGCAACTAAATCTTATGTGAAGTGACATTTCCTTTGTAACCGGTTTGCTAGTTACACGAGAGACAAGACAAAGGCATTTGAATTTCAGACGCGAGACGGGTAATAATTTTATCCGATGCAGCTCTAATGGAAAATAGTGCCCTATTAATTTAAAAACAAGCTTATTTTCGGGAGCTCACTGGTTCCCTAAATAAGCTCTATGCTATGGCCGATTAGAGGTTCGAGGAAAAGTTATGTGAGCACTCTTCCAAGTGCCTAAGCACATCAAGTGCCAGATTATTTTCATAGGTTTTTGTATCAAAACATGGAATACTTGACGAAAGTATTAACTACACAATGCGTTTAGTTAGCAAGCATCTGAGATATCCACTACCAAAAATCACAGACATGTACCTGCTATGGTATTCAGGAATTTCAGCAAGAATTTACCTCATAATCCAAAAGTCGTAGGTAATGTTATAAGTGAAAAATGAAGAGCCAAAATGTTTTTTTAATATTTTATTGATGTTTTACAGAGAGGAAAGGAGAGAGATAGAGAGTTAGAAACATCGATCAGCTGCCTCCTGCACATCTACTGGGGATGTGCCCGCAACCCTGGTACATGCCCTTGGCCGGAATCGAACCTGGGACCTTTCAGTCCGCAGGCCGAGGCTCTATCCACTGAGCCAAACCGGTTTCGGCGAGCCAAAATATTTAACATAAAGTGTGATAAACTAGAGTAATCCTATAGATTAAAGAATGAAAATAATAGATTTGGACAATCCAAAGCTCTTTATTTAGCCCTTCCTGGGGAATCAATGCTCCTTAAAGAAAGTGCTTTTACCTAGGCAATGCCATCTACCAGATGATGAAAGAATCCCAAAGTAAAATCTTTAGCTCTGCCCTAACCGGTTTGGCTCAGCGGATAGAGCGTCGGCTTTTGGACCAAAGGGTCCCAAGTTCGATTCTGGTCAAGAGCACATACCTGGGTTGTGGGCTCCATCCCCAGTCCGGGGTGTGCAGGAGGCAGCTGATCCATGAGTCTCTCTCATCATGGATGTTTCTTTTTTTAAATATTTTTTAAATTAATTTCAGAGAGGATGGAAGAGGGAGAGAGAGATAGAAACATCCATGATGAGAGAGAATCATTAATTGGCTCCCTCCTGCACGCTCCCCACTGGGGATAGAGCCTGCAACCTGGACTTGTGCCCTTGACCGAAATCGAACCTGGGACCCTCCGGTCCTCAGGTTGACGCTCTACCCACTGAACCAAACCGGCTAGGGCTCATCCTGGATGTTTCTCTCTCCCTCTCCCTTCCTATCTGAAACCAATAAAAATATATTTAAAAAATCTCTAGCTCTAATTTCTGAGTCTAATTTCTAACCACCCCCTAGAGCTTTATTTGGGTACACACCCTGGCCGGTGGCTCAATGGTTAGAGTCTTGGCCTGCATTCCCAGCCCAGTCAGGGCATGTGCAGGAGACAACTAATCAATGTGTTTCTCTCTCTCTTTTTCCCTCCCTCCATCCCTCCCTTTCACTCTCTCTAAAAAAAAAAAATCAATGGGCCCTAACCAGTTTGGCTCAGTGGAGAGAGCATCGGCCTGCAGACTGAAGGGTCCCAGGTTTGATTCCGGTCAAGGACATGTATCTTGGTTGCCGGCACATCCCCAGTAGGGAGTGTGCAAGAGGCAGCTGATAGATGTTTCTAACTCTCTATCCCTCTCCCTTCCTCTCTGTAAAAAAAATCAATAAAAATTTTTAAAGCCAAAACCAGTTTGGCTCAGTGGATAGAGCATCAGCCTGCGGACTGAAAGGTCTCAGGTTCGATTCCGGTCAAGGGCATGTACCTGGGTTGAGGGCACATCCCCAGTAGGAGATGTGCAGGAGGCGGCTGATCGATGTTTCTCTCTCATTGATGTTTCTAGCTCTCTCTCTCTCTCCCTTCCCCTCTGTAAAAAAATCAATAAAATATATTAAAAAAAATAAAAAGAAATGTGATACACTAACATAGTAAACTGTTACAGAATAACAGGGAGGATCTACTTAGGTTGGTCAAGAAAGGTCTTTCTTATTTTTTTTTAAAAAAATATGTTTTTATTGAATTTTAGAGAGAGAGGAAGGGAGAGTGATAGAGAGATGGAAAAATCAATTGGCTGTCTCCTGCATGCCTCTTACTGGGGATCAAGCCCAAAATCCGGCCATGTGCCCTGACCAGAAATTGAACAGCGACCTCCTGGTTCATGGGTCGACCCTCAACCTCTGAGGCACACCAACAGGGCCCACGAGTTTTTTTTTTTTAATATATTTTATTGATTTTTTTACAGAGAGGACGGGAGAGGGACAGACAGTTAGAAACATCGATGAGAGAGAAACATCGATCAGCTGCCTCTTGCACACCCCCCACTGGGGATGTGCCCGCAACCAAGGCATATGCCCTTGACCGGAATCGAACCTGGGACCCTTCAGTCCACAGGCTGACGCTCTATCCACTGAGCCAAACCAGTTAGGGCCCCACAAGTGTTTTTTAAATGATTTTTATGTACTACTTCATAATACCTGGATATAAATTTGAAAATATTGACAAAATTAAAAATTTTGTGGAAAAACTTATCAAAATTAGTGAAGTAGAAAATAGAGTCCGGCCAGGAGGTCATGGTTCAATTCCTGGTCAGGGCACATGCCCGCGAGACGCGCTTGATCCCCGGTGTGGGGTGTGCGGAGGCAGCTGATCAATGATTCTCTTTGATGTTTCTTTCTCTGTCTCTCCCTCTCCCTTGCTTTCTGAAATCAATAAAAATATATTTTTAAAAAAAGAAAATAGAAAGATACTCTGAAAACTATAGACATTGAAAAAAATTGCCCTAACTCGTTTGGCTCAGTGGATGGAGCGTCGGCCTGCAGACTGAAAGGTCCCGGGTTCGATTCCGGTCAAGGGCATGTACCTTGGTTGTGGGCACATCCCTAGTAGGGGGTGTGCAGGAGGCAGCTGATTGATGTTTCTCTCTCATCGATGTTTCTAACTCTCTATCCCTCTCCCTTCCTCTCTGTAAAAAATCAATAAAATATATTTTTAAAAAATTGAGGAAGGTACAAATAAGTGGAAGCATATACTGTGTTCATGGATAAGAAGAATGAACATCATTAAAATTCCATACTACCCAAAGCAATCTATAGATTCAATGCAATTCCTATTAAAATAATAATGATGTATTTCACAGATCTGGAACAAATATTCCAAAAATTTATATGGAACCAAAAGAGACCCTGAATAGCCTCAGCAATCTTGAGAAAGAAGAACACAGTTGGAGGTACCACACTACCTGATATCAAACTGTACTACAAGTCCATTGTAATCAAAACAGTCTGGTACTTCCAAGTTAAATTTTACAATCGGCTTAAAAATATAGTGGAGTTTATCACCAAACACCTGATCTAATACATGACATCAGTAGTTCAAAGGGAGTAAGCTATATATTCATTTAGATGCTAAAGAGGCATCTATAATAGTAAACTCAGAACTAAATAAAACTTTCTTACAATAATAAAGAATAGTTTTTTAAAAATGTTTTTATTGATTTCAGAGAGGAAGGGAGAGGGAGAGAGAGAGAGAGAAACATCAATGAGAGAGAAACATGGATTAGCTACCCCCCTGCACGCCCTGAACTGGGGATGAATCCCGAATCCCTGGCATGTGCCCTGACTGGGAATTGAACTAGTGACCTCCGGGTGCATGAAATGACGATCAATCAACTGAGTCATACGAGGCTAACGAATAGATTTATGAAATCCAGGCAATACCACGCTGCCCACTCAAATACTGGTGCTTCCATGAAAGTCAGTAATACAAAAGGGAACCTGCCCTTATTACCATTATTTAACAAAGGATTTCTAACAATTAAAATGAGATTTGAGCCGAAACCGGTTTGGCTCAGTGGATAGAGCGTCGGCCTGCGGACTGAGGGGTCCCGGGTTCGATTCCGGTCAAGGGCATGTGCCTGGGTTGCGGGCATATCCCCAGTAGGAGATGTGCGGGAGGCAGCTGATCGATGATTCTCTCTCATCGATGTTTCTAACTCTCTGTCTCTCTCTCTTCCTCTCTGTAAAAAATCAATAAAATATATTTTAAAAAAAATGAGATTTGAAACAAATAATAAGTATAGCTGTGGAAAAGAGAAGATAAATATATCATTATGTACAGATGATAAGATAGTGGACATTTATAACTAATAAAAAAAGGGCAATAAAGTAGCCAGATAAGAAAGCAATCACCAACACCATTAGATTTCCTACATACCAGCAATAACTAGTAATAAAATATGGTGGAAAAGACTTCTAATTTACAATAATGATGATTTTACATGTCTACGTGCCTGTGTGTGTGTTCACACAATATACATACACAAACATATATAAAACACTTAATCACCTTTAAAAGGACTACAAAGATCATATGTCAGGAAAATTACAAAACTTACATTGAATAATATAAAAATAAGATTTGTATCAATGAAGAAATATAGCAGAACCCTGGATAAAGTTGACTGAATATTGTAAATATTGTCAATAGTTTTTAAATAGATTTAGGACAATGAACACCAGGAAATTGAGTTAGTAATAAATGTGAAGAACTTCATTTTATTTTTATTTATTGATTTTAGAGAGAGAAAGGGGGATAGAGAGATCAATTTATTATTCTACTGATTTATTTTTTATGAAAACATTTTAACAAGACTTTTATTTATTTACTGTTTTTTGGAGAGAGAGAGAGAGGGAGAGAGAGAGAGAGAGAAACATTGATTTGTTGTTGCACTTATTTATGCATTCATTGGTTGGCTCTTGTATGTGCCCTGACCTGGGATCGAACTCACAACCTTGGAGTATCAGGAGGATGCTCCAATCAACTGAGCCAGCAGGTCAGGGCCTGTTCCACTTATTTATGAATTCATTGATTGATTTTTGTATGTACCCTGACCGATGTATTGAACCCACAACCTTGGCATATTGGGACGACACCCTAAACAACTGACCTACCTACCAGAGTTTCTTGTGGTTTTTTTTTCCCTTACTTTACACACTTAAAAAAAAATTTTTTTTTTATTGATTTCAGAGAGAAAGGGAGAGGAGGAGAGAGAGAGAGATAGAAACATTAATGATGATAGAGAGATCAGCTGCCTCCTGCACGCCTCAACCTGGGGATGAAGCCTGTAACCTCAGCATGTGCCCTGACTGGGAATTGAATTGTGACCTCCTGGCTCATAAATCGACGCTCAACCACTGAGCCACGCTGACTGGGCCTTACACACTCTTTCTAAGCAATCTATTTTATTTCCATGGCTTTAGTCACACTTTCAAACCAATAACTCTATTTCAGACCTGACTATCCTACTATATGAACATCACTATGTGATACATATACCTCAAACTCAACATTTTTCCCCCCTTTTCATCCCTTTATTCCAGTACTTTCACCAGCATTCCCAGTAACAGAAAATGGCATTTCCATTTTTCTTATTGCCAAAGCCATGACTTGGACTCATTCTTAACTACTCTCTCCTTTATTTCTCTATAATCACACAATCTATACACACTAATCATCTGGCAGCCCAAATATTTCTTGAAACCATCCACTTTCCCCCATTTTTAAAACTACTCCTTTAGTCTCAGTCAGTATCCTCTCTCAATTTGATTATTGTATTGCCCCTCTTTATTCGTCTTCTTGCCTCCAGTGTTGCTCTCAGAGCCAGTTTGGGGAGCAGATGACTTGTGCAGTTGCACAGGACCCTGAACTCAAAAGAGCTCCTTACTTGCTCAGCCGGTGTGGCTCAGTTGGTTGAATATCATCCCATGCACCAAGAGGCCCAAGGTTCCATTCCAGGTCAAGGCACATGCCGGGGTTGCAGGTTTGATCCCCAGTAAAGGGCCTGTAGGAGGCAGCCAATTGAATGGATATATTTCTCTCTCTTAAAAAAAAAACCAATAAAAATATTATATATATATATATATATATATATATATATATATATATATATATATATATTTCAGAGAGGAAGAGAGAGGGAGAGAGAGATAGAAACATCAATGATGAGAGAAAACCGCCAATTGGCTGCTTCCTGCACGCCCCCTATTGGGGATTGAGCCTGCAACCTGGGCACGTGCCCCTGGCTGGAACTGACCCGGGGATCCTTCAGTCTGCAGGCTGATGCTCTATCCCCTGAGCCAAACCGGCCAGGGCAAAAAAAGATATTTTTTAAAAGAGCCCCTCACTTGATGTTATGCCCTGTTGTTGCCATCTTGCAATTCTTAATATTTTTATCTTTGAACTAGTATTTTGTAAGTGAAGTCCAATGGGACAATAGAGCATGTGTATGAGCAGAGGAGATGAATGCAGAGATTAGAGTTATACAGCTGCAATGACATTCTCCCATGTGAAGACAGAAATACAGATGGAATGTCAAGTTCATAGACCTCTTGAATTCTGTCCATGGATCCTTGGAGGCCAATGGGTCCCAAGTAAAAATGTTGGGTGTGGAGGAAGAAAGTGGAAGAACTCAGAGGACTGAGAAGCCAGATTATTTGGACATTGATGTGTGGACACTGGAGACAGATGTTATAGTCTAAAACAGAAAATCTAGCCCAAACTCTTCAAAATTAATAATGGGAAGTAAATGAAAAGGTGGAAAAGAATAGCCTTAAGCTAAGAACAAAGGGTGGCAAGCCAGGTGGGATGAGCACGAAAAAAAATCAGGGGTTGGCCTGGCCGGCATGGCTCAGTGGTTGAGTGTGGACCTATGAACCAGGAGGTTAAGGTTCAATTCCCGGTCAAGGCACATGCCCAAGTTACAGGCTCAATCCTCAGTCGGGATGTGCAGGAGGCAGCCAATCAATTATTGTCTCTCATCATTGATGTTTCTATCTATCTCTCTCCCTCTCTTTTCCTCTCTAAAATCAATAAAAAATTATATTTTTAGCCAAAGCCGGTTTGGCTCAGTGGATAGAGCGTCAGCCTGCGGACTGAAGGGTCCCGGGTTCGATTCCAGTCAGGGGCATGTACCTGGGTTGCAGGCACTTCCCCAGTGGGGGATGTGCGGGAGGCAGCTGATTGATGTTTCTCTCTCATCGATGTTTCTAATTCTTCTTTTTTTTTTAAATATATTTTATTGATTTTTTACAGAGAGGAAGGGAGAGGGATAGACAGTTAGAAACATCGATGAGAGAGAAACATCAATCAGCTGCCTTCTGCACACCCCCAACTGGGGATGTGCCTGCAACCAAGGTACATGCCCTTGACCAGAATCGAACCTGGAACCCTTCAGTCCGCAGGCTGATGCTCTATCCACTGAGCCAAACCGGTTAGGGCAATGTTTCTAATTCTTTATCTCTCTCCCTTCCTCTCTGTAAAAAATCAATAAAATATATTTTTTAAAAAATTATATTTTTAAAAAGCCAGTCAGAAAAAGACAAATATCATAGGATCTCACTTATATGGAGTATCTAATGAACAAAATAAACTGACAGACAAAATAGATCCAGAGGCATAGATACGTGGACAGAAAGATCTTAGAGGGGAGGGAGTGAAGTGGGGGAGACTGGCTGAAAGAGGGTTAGCTAAAGGACATATATGCACAATCAATGGACACAGACAGCAGTGTGGTGAAGGCTGAGGCAGAGGAGGGCGGCTGGGGCTGGGTGGAAGTGGGCAAAAGGGAATATAATGGGGGACATCTGTAATAGTGTCAACAATAAAAATAAAGTAAAATAATAAAATAAAATAAAAAGTCTGCAAAGGGAAGCAGTGCCCTCAGGGAATGATCAGATTTTAATTAGGACAAGGTGGTGGAAGTAATTCACAAAATATGGTTGAGAATGTGTGGTAGTTTCTTACCTCTGTAGACTGGGTAGTGGAGAAGTTTGGTAGAGAGGGCACTTGCTGGGGCATTATGTATTAGAATGGCTGCAAACGAATGTGAAAAGATAGCTTATCATTTAATTCTTGGTTGGTAATATAAAACCACTACCCAGAGATAACGGTGTAGCCTTACCGTTTGGAATACTTATTGCTGTAAAATTTGTCATTGTGATAAAATTTAAAGCAATCAAAATTTTCATTCTTAGGGAATTGATTAAATAATTATTGAATACCCATAAAAATAAAATGTTCTCAATGTTGCCAATAAGAAAAATGGCAAATAATTTTTAATGGCACTAAAAGTTATCTTTATAGAATATTAAATTTTAAAAAACAGGATAATAAACCACATACAATATAATTCAAATTTGATTAAAATTTCTATCTGCATAGAAAAATACATAAAATTGTGGTTATCTCTAAGTGGTGCAATTGAGTTATTTTAATTTTATTCATAATATATTCTTTTTTTTTTTTAATTAAATCTTTATTGTTCAGATTATTACATTTGTTCCTTTTTTCCCCCCCCATAACTCCCCTCCTCCCAGTTCCCGCCCCACCCTCCGCCCTCACTCCCCACCCACTATCCTCATCCATAGGTGCACGATTTTTGTCCAGTCTCTTCCCACATCTCCCACACCCCTTTCCCCCCCAAGAATAGTCAGTCCATTCCCTTTCTATGTCCCTGATTCTATTATGATCACCAGATTATTTGTTCACTTGATTCTTAGATTCACTTGTTGATAGATGCATGTTTGTTGTTCATAATTTGTATCTTTACCTTTTTCTTCCTCTTCCTCTTCTTAAAGGATACCTTTCAGCATTTCATATAATCCTGGTTTGGTGGTGATGAACTCCTTTAGCTTTTCCTTATCTGTGAAGCTCTTTATCTGACCTTCAATTCTGAATGATAGCTTTGCTGGATAAAGTAATCTTGGTTGTAGGTTCTTGGTATTCATCACTTTGAATATTTCTTGCCACTCCCTTCTGGCCTGCAAAGTTTCTGTTGAGAAATCAGCTGACAGTCGTATGGGTATTCCCTTGTAGGTAACTGAGTTTCTTTCTCTTGCTGTTTTTAAGATTCTCTCTTTATCTTTTGCTCTTGGCATTTTAATGATGATGTGTCTTGGTGTGGTCCTCTTTGGATTCCTTTTGTTTGGGGTTCTCCGCGCTTCTTGGACCTGTAAGTCCATTTCTTTCACCAGGTGGGGGAAGTTTTCTGTCATTATTTCTTCAAATAGGTTTTCAATATCTTGCTCTCTCTCATCTTCTGGCACCCCTATAATTCTGATGTTGGTACGCTTGAAGCTGTCCCAGAGGCTCCTTACACTATCCTCGCATTTTTGGATTCTTTTTTCATTTTGCTTTTCCGGTTGGATGTTTTTTGCTTCCTCGCATTTCAAATCATTGACTTGATTCTTGCGCTCCTCTGGTCTGCTGTCGGGCGTCTGTATAATATTCGTTATTTCAGTCCGTGTATGCTTAATTTCTAGTTGGTTCCCCAATATAAGATCGAGGGTCTTATTAGTTTTCGTGTAGAGCTCATTAAGTTTATCGGCAGCTTCTAAACAGTTCTTGAGAGACCTTAAAAGTGTGGTTCTGAACTCTATTTCTTCCATTGACAATTTTGTCCTGTTTCTTTGTCTCCGCATTTTGTTATGCTTCCTTGGTGCACCCCCTAGTGGTCTTTGTTCGCAGTCTTATAGATAAATCTTGATTGTTGTAGCTAATTCCAGGGAGGGTTTGACCTCCAGGCCAAGTGGCTATGAGAATCAGCTGTGTCAGTAGTGAGAGAACTTCTGTCCTCTAGGGAGGTGCTAATCTAGCCTTTGCCTGAGGCTATCTGGCAAATGCCTCTGTGCAGGGCTTGGGCGGGGCGGGTCGCACAGGATCAACAGGGTGGGCCAGAGAGAGCAGTTATGGCGGCTCTCAGTCCTGTCCCCAGGGGCTCTGCCTCTCTGAGTCCCAGCACCCGCTGCAAAGCTCGGAGAGAAAGCTGCCCTCGCTCTGACCGAAGCCAGACAGACCCGCTTCTGCCGTTTGAGTCTGGGTCCTTAAAGACTCGCCCGGATCTGGTGCTCAGAGTCTGCGACTCCCTCCCGATTGAAAACGCCAACCGCGCCCTCCGCCGCCAGCCCGCTCCGCGCACTCCGCACCTCAGAATTTGACTTCAGCACTGCGCCTCCTCTGAGTGTCCGTGTGCGTTTCTCTTTCCTCCTAGTTGTAGGACTTCCACTCAGCCAGCGTTCCTGTGGTTCTGGGTGATGTCCCTTCCGTTTTTTGGTTACACTTTTGAAGTAGTTGTTCAAAGCAGCAAACTCCAGCGTTAACCTATGCCGCCATCTTGGTTCTCCCCTCCCAGAGTTTTTTCCATAATATATTCTTTATTTTTGTATTTTTATAAAGTGTTTATAATTTTCTTTTGAGGTGATGTTATAACTTTATTTTTATAATTTTTAATAGGTAAAAAAGGAAAACAAAAAGATAGCCTTTCGGAAATTACATACTTAAACACCCCAGAATCCTGTGGCTAAAATTGAAAATGTGTATTTTACTTATTCTGGGAGTTTGTGTTCTACAGATTCCTTTTTTTAAAATTTATTTCAGAGAAGGAGGGGGAGGGAGATAGAAACATCAATGATGAGAGAGAATCATTGATCTGCTGCCTCCTGCACACCCTGTACTGGAGATCAAGTCCACAACCCGGGCATGTGCCCTGACTGGGAATTGAACTGCGACCTCCTGGTTCATAGGTTGATGCTCAACCACTAAGACACACTAGCCTGGCTACACATTATTCCTTATTCAAGCTAAAATATAATAAGTAATTTAAATACTAACTAAATGGCAAATAGAAAACTGCATAGGAGACAGTTTCTTATATTTGGATTTCACTGGATATAAATTTAATAGGTTATATTTTTATTCTGTATAAGAAGAATGTTCAAAGATACTTAGTTTTATTATATGAATTACCTATTAACCATAAATCTTGAATAAACATTAACATGGCATTGTGCTTATTGTACATCCTGAGATATGACTGTTTAGCAAGATAGACAACAATACTATGGGCAGGACTGACATCACTAGCTGTTAGAAGTGTTTAAAGTGTACTGGTATGTAACAACCCCACTTTTCCAAGATGCCATTGAAGCTGAAGAAATAAATTCCAAGTTATTTTAAAATTATGTCAATAATTCACTTTTCTAGAGTTTTGTTTGTTAGACTCACCTGAAGAATTCTTTTTGGGAAGAATGATTAGATATTTTGCAAAGAATGGAGAATGCTAATACCTTGGGATAAATGTATTATCTTTATTGGGAAAAAATATCTAAAGCATATTTCCTGTTGAAAGTGTATTTTTAAGGAGCAGTAGGTTGTTGGCATGACCCTAAAACATCCAATTAGCCACTTATACTCAGGTTGCCTCTCTTTTTTTATTTTATGATCATTGCGTAGATACATTAATTCATTAGATATTGAAAAATGGTGATATTCTAATTATGTCAGTCTTGTTCAGTTATTAACTGAGACAAATCAATAAAAAGAAACGTTCTCACCTTCAATTTGATTTTTGTTACTACAGTTGGTGTTGGAAAGTCCCTTTATTTGCTAGTTTTGAAATTTATAAGTTGGTTTCCTAGCATCCTCCCTCTAACAGTATCAAAATCAGGTTGCTGTTTCTTTAGGTATCATTATGAACCCATAGATTCGAACATATTTTACGCATTTCAATTTATTATCATTAGTATCCTTAATTATAGTCAAAATTTCCATCTTTGGAAAGTAGGAGATGCTGCAAGTTGGCTCCTGAGTTCTTGTAAGACAACGCTAGCAGACTTTGATAGCTTTCTTGCTCTTTGCTATATAGCAAGATGCACCAAGCTCATCTTATTTATTGCCTAAGATCTGTAATCAGTTACTTCTCCAATAAGCCTGGTTTCCTTTTAATGGTGAAAGGTGGAGACCACAATCCGGACCCTAGGGGTAGCATTCATAGATTTTGATGTGTATGAATCATACTTCAAGTTTCTGTGTTGTTTTTTTTACAGTGGTTCCCATTTTACTCAGAGCAAAATCCTTTCAATGGCAAATAAGACCCTACATGATCTGCATGCTCTGTTTCTTCTCTTTCCTTATCACACATGCTCCTGTCTTTGGGCCACGGCCATGAGAATGCCATTTTCCCAGATAGGTGCATAGCTCAATCCCGTACCCGCTCATCCTCTGTAAGTCTTTGCTTATCTCACCTTCTCTTGGAAAACTATCCTGTCAACTCCAGCTAAAAGCACAGCCATTACTTATTCCCCCCAAAACACATCCAGTGTCCTGTGTTCTATTTATTTTCATACCACTTCTCATTTTTTCATATAATTTATCTATTTATTATGTAGCACCCTTTTCCTAAAATGTAAGCTCCACAAGGTCAGGGATTTTGGTCATTTGATTCGCTGCTATATCTTTAGTGTTTAGGACAGTACCTGTACATGGTAGCTATTCAGCAGTACCTATTTGTTCAATGACCAAATAAATGAAAGCTTAGGATATTTCTGAATTATCACACACCTAGCCTATGAATGTGGCTCAATCTCCAAAGGAAAAGATTGAATTTAAAGCAAACATCCATCAAGAAACAACCCATAAAAAAACAAAACAAACTGAGCTATATCCAGATATGCGGAAACAAGTCCATGAATTTAAAAACTGTCCTGACATTTCTGGGTATGTGGTCAGACTCAGAGCAAAGTCTGTACATTCATTTTTGAAAAATAAATGTAATGTAAGCTGAGTTCCCATCAGTGATGAAAAGAAAAAGTGAGAATTGAGATATACCTCAAAGAATACACCTTACAATTGCCCCAGAGAAGTTTAGTGTGCTTAATGCCCATGTTCTCACTAATGTAATTAATCAACTATTAGCAACAGGCAGGCTCCAAACTGTACTTTTATTTTGTATAAAAATAATTGATTAAAGCCATTTGGTTTGTTTTTACTGTTAAAATCCATATTTTAAATAACTGGAGGCCATATCAATAAAAAATTGATGTTGCAAATATGGATTCTGGGCTACTATTGAGATTCAGATTTTTATTGGCTCATGAGGCTGAGCCTTTCAGGTTTTTAAGATGAATTACAGGGTGAGAGCCTGCTAGGAAGAGACCAGAGATGGGGCGGATGAGAATAGGAAAGTACTAGACCCATGCCTGACTCTAGGGACCAGGCCTCAGTGCCTTGGAAAAATGCCTGACAAAAGGCTGAAGGACCTATTTTCTCAGGGGTCTGCAAGACAGGAGATACAAGCAATGCTCTGCTTTATGAGGCTTGATATCAGGAGGAGGATTTGAGAACCAAACATTCCCCTGGACCATGATAAGAGTCACACCAAAGGAGACTTTGATGTTCTGTGGGAGGCACTGTATGTATGGAGGTATCCAAAGGAAGGGCCACAGTAATAGCTAGAGTATCAGGAAGGATTTCATATGAGACCTATCTGTGAATACATGTGCAATACTGTAATGGGGACCGCAGAACCTCTCCAAAGGAATTATGTAGGGGCTAGAGGCCCTGTGTCAACAGATGAGCAGTGAGCCAGTACAATTTAATGTGATCTTACCAATTCCTTCAGGTTAATGAATTCTGAGGAAATTTAAATTTTCACTGGAAGAAAATTGTGGCACCACACTACCAGGGGACTGAGCACTGCATTGAGAGAGGGGTAGAAGATGTTGGTTGTCATTTTGGTCACTAACGAGGTGGGTTATTTTGGGCAAGTCAAGAATTTGAATTTAGACTTAGAAGGGACTTTGAAGTTGATTAGGGCCAGCTTCCTTCCTCCAATTCACCTGGATAGAAAACTATGATATGGAGGCAATATATTATTTTTAAAAAAATATTTTTTTGCCCTAACCGGTTTGGCTCAGTGGATAAAGTGCTGGCCTGGGGACTGAAGGGTCCCAGGTTCGATTCCGGTCAAGGGCATGTACCTTGGTTGCGGCACATCCCCAGTAGAAGGTGTGCAGGAGGCAGCTGATCAATGTTTCTCTCTCATCGATGTTTCTAACTCTCTACCCCTCTCCCTTCCTCTCTGTAAAAAATTAATAAAATATATTTTAAAAAATAAAAAAAAATAAAAAATATTTTTTTATTGATTTCAAAGAGGAAGAGGGAGAGAGATATAGAAACATAAATGATGAGAGAGAATCATTGATTGGCTGCCTCTTGCACACCCCACACTGGGGATCATGCCAGCAAACTGGGCATGTGCCCTTGACCAGAATTTGAACTCGGGACCCTTTAGTCCACAGGCTGACGCTCTAGCCACTGAGCCAAACCAGCTAGGGCTGGAGGCAGTATATTCTAAATGGGAAGTTCCATTTTCAAGTTGAGTTGCAGTTTGCCTCTTTTTATTTATTTCATTGATCTCCTTTTTGCCTTCTAAAGAAACACTAAACTCCTCTGGGGGAGGTACATAATGGGGGTAAGAAAATCATTTCTTGACTTAAAACAGCCAGATTTTAAATTCCAGTTCCACTTGGCCAGTGTGGCTCAGTGGTTGAGCATTGTCCCAGGAACCAAGAGGTCACTGGTTCAATTCCTGGCCAGGGCACATGCCCTGGTTCTGTTCTCAATTCCCAGTAGGGGAATGTGCAGGAGGCAGCCAATGGACGAATGTTTCTACTCTTATTGCTCTCATTAGGTTACTTTCCTAAGTTTCAGTTTCCTCATCTATAAAATGGGCATAACAATAGTACCTACCACATGGTATTATTATTACTATCCCACACGATATACTTTCAAATATCTAAAAATAGTCATACCTTCCCTTGATTTTCATTTCTTCAGGTTAAATATTTCTAAGTCCTTAAAATATTGTCCAGAATGATAGTTTCCAGAGCGCTTGTCTTCTTCCTTAAGATACCTCCTAGTTCAGCGGTTCTCAACCTGTGGGTCGCGACCCATTTGGCGGTCGAACGACCCTTTCACAGGGGTTGCCTAAGACCATCCTGCATATCAGATATTTACATTATGATTCATAGCAGTAGCAACATTACAGTTATGAAGTAGCAACAAAAATAATTTTATGGTTGGGTCACAACATGAGGAACTGTATTTAAAGGGCCAGAAGGTTGAGAACCACTGTCCTAGTTTGTTACTGTTCTTCTTAAATGTCCCATTCAAACTAAAACAAAAAGCCCCATAATGTTTTAATGTGCAAAGTATACAGGATGATGAAATCATGCTTTCTAGTGAGCTAGACCTTAAGCAGCTGATATTTTAAATCTCTCAATTTTACTAACATTACATATTAAGTAATGCCTACTTTACCTACATTCCAGGGTTACTGCAGGAGAAATCAAGATCATGTATGTCAAAGTACTGTGAAAAATAAAAAGCACTATAAGTGTCAGTCATAATTTTATACCAAGTACTTTTCATGAAATAGGGGGGAAAATCATGATAGGTATGACCTATCAGTTACAAAAAAGTGTCATTTTAAAACTTATTGCAATCTTAATGTTCATTTAGAAAAAGGAAATTTTTAGTAAAAATAAATCATTTTTTGTTGTATAAAGTAATTATGAAAGAACTAATTTCATTTGTTAAAAAGTTTTTCCTATGAAGCATAAGACTTCAGACAATATTCACTTCTAAGATAGTTAGATCCAATTTCAATGTAGTAAATAAAAACCTAAAGGGAGAATGTATAAAGCCAGAGATTATATTGCATGGGCTTTAAAAAATTATTTATAATTATCTAGCCAAATATAAATTCCCAAAATTATAGCAGTGGTCATTTATCCTTTGCTTCTGTTATAGTTTGTTAGAACTGCCATAACAAAATACCACAGACTGGGTGGCTTAAACAATAGAAATTAATTTTCTCACAGTACTGGAGGCTGAAAAGTCCAAATTCAAGGCAGGTTTCATTCTGAGGCCTCTTGGTTTGTGGGTAGCTACCATCACACTGGTCTCACAGGGTCTCTTCTTATGAGAATACTCATCCTATCGAATCAGGGCCCTACCCTTATGACCTAATTTAACTTTAGTTAATTCATCTGAGAGAGGGTGAGAGAGCAAGAGAAACATCGATTTGTTGTTCCATTTATTTATGTTTTCATCAGTTGCTGCTTGTATGTGCCCTAACTGAAGATCAAACCTGCTACCTTGGCATATTGGGACACTGCTTTAACCAACCGAGTTACCTGGTCAGGGCCATGACCTTATTTAATCTTAGTCACTTCCTTTGAGACTCCATCTCCAAATACAATCACACTGGGGTTACACCTGATCTTTGTTATTACCTGTGACAGTTTTCCAGCACTCCCGTTCCCCCCCTCTCCCCCCCAATCAGCCTGGATCTCAAGGTCAATAGCTTTAACAAAACTTTTTTAAAAAGCGTATTTTGCCCTAACAGGTTTGGCTCGGTGTATAGAGCATTGGCTTGCAGACTGAAGGGTCCCGGGTTTGATTCTGGTTAAGGGCGTGTACCTTGGTTGTGGGCACATCCCCAGTAGGAGGCAGCTGATTGATGTTTTTCTCTCATCGATGTTTCTAACTCTCTATCCCTCTCCCTTCCTCTCTGTAAAAAATCAATAATAATAATAAAAATATCTAATCTAATAAAAGAGAAAAATGGTAATTGGCGTACGACGATACCCTTTTCATTGGCTAATCAGGGCTATATGCAAATTAACTGCCAACTATGATTGGCAGTTAACTGCCAACATGATGGCGGTTAATTTGCATATGTAGGCACAATGCAGGGAGGCGAAAGGGAAAGCAAGAAGAAGCCCCCTGCCACTGACAGTGATCGGAAACCCAGGGGGGAGCTAAGAGCTGGGGGGGCAGGGCAAAGGCGGCCCTGGGGCCATGATCGGAGAATCAGGCGCCTTTTCCACCCTGGCCAGTGATAGCAGGAAGTAGGGGTGGAGCCAGCGATGGGAGCTGGGCACAGTCGAAGCTGGCAGTCCCGGGACCTAGGGGTCCCTTGCCTGGGCCTAAAGCGGAGCCCACGATCGCGGGGCCGCTGCAGCTGCGGGTCCCCGCTGCCCGGGCTGGACGCCTAGGCCAGAGGCGTTAGGCCTGGGCAGGGGCGGAGCCTGCAACCGCGGGGAGTTGGGGGTCCCCTGCCCAGGCCTGACACCTCTGCCGGTGGCCTCAGGCCTGGTCAAGGGGCCGATCCGGTGATTGGTGATCAGAGGGTGATGAGGGTCAACTCCTCTGGCCGAGGCATCAGGCCTGGGCGGGGGGCTGAGCTGGGGATTGGGGGAATATGATGGTCCCCTTGCCCAGGCCTGAAGCCTGGGTCAGAGGTGTCAGGCTTGGGCGGGGGGTGGAGCAAGCGATCAGAGGGAGATGGGGGTCCCCTGCCCAGGCATGATTCCTGGGCCAGAGGCCTCAGGCCTGGGCGGGGGCCAGAGCCAGTGATCAGGGGGAGATGGGGGTCCCCTGTCCAAGCCTGACACCTCTGTCAGAGGAGTCAGGCCTGGGCAAGGGGCTGATCCTGTGATTGGAGGGTGATGGGGGTCAACACCTGAGGGCTCCCAGTATGTGAGAGGGGGCAGGCTGGGCTGAGGGACACTCCCCCCCCCCACACACACACACCCAGTGCACGAATTTCGTGCACCGGGCCCCTAGTATATATATAATAAAAAGTACATTTTTATTTATTTCTGAGAGGAAGAGGGAGAAACATCAATGAGAATCTTTGCCTGCCTCCTGCACACTCAACCACTGAACCACACTGCCCAGGCAACAAAACTTTTATTTATATCTTTAATTCTTTTGGTCCATTATTGCTCTGCTTTTCCTGGTTAGTTTACCCATAATTTTGGATTAATCCACTGATCTGCTTTCTGCTCCCAGCCATGCAGACAAGCCCCATGGGAGAATAGTGAAGGATTTATATTCATTAACTGTTAAAATCAGTTTTCAGCCTCAGCAGCTTAGCACTGCAAGGCAAATCTGTAACAAGTCTGTAAATTCCTCTTCTCTAAATCCAGTGTCTGATGAAAACCCTTATAACACTTCCTAAATTTATCCCATTCTGTCCTGAAGACCACTTTGCCTGATACTTTACAAAGTTGTCATCAGATATTTGCCTAGTTCTCACCCTTGCTTTTCATTCCTGAACTCCTTGCTTTTCATTCTAGTTTCTGTTCCAGATATGGCAGTTGGACTTGACAACAAATTTGTTTCCCAGTTTTTGTCCCCTGGCACAAAACTATCTCCACGATTTGAACTAAACCTGGAATGTCCTGCTCTTGGAATGTTCCAGGACTCAACTCTTGGACCACTTCTCCTCTCTATTTATATTCACTCCCTTGCTGATCTCATCTAATATTATGACTTTAAATATACCATCCACATGTTAATGACTCCAATTTTTTCTCCAGCTCACACCTCTCCCCTGAAACTCCAGACAATCTCATTTGGGAGTTTGCCATCTAAAATTTAACATGTTCAAAATCAAGCCTCTACAAGAGAACATTTTTGGGAGAGGACAGTCATTATCTTGACTGTAGTAATTTGATGGGTGCATGCCTGTGTAAAATCTCAGTGGATAGAGCCTTGGCCTGTAGACTGAAGGGTCTGGGGTTTGATTCTGGTCAAGGGCACATGCCCAGGTTGCAGGTTCCATACCCAGTGTGGGGCATGCAGGGGGCAGGCAATGAATGATTCTCTTATCATTGATGTTTCTTGCCCTCCCTCTCTGAAATCAGTATATTAATCCATCTGACTGTAAAAAACCTCAATTCTGAGACTAAGTCCTTATTTCCCATTATAACTCAGCCACACAGTGGACAAGTGGTAGAGTGGCCAGGACTTGAGACTAAGGAAGTTCTTATAAAACCACAATGGTCCATAAAATTTCAAACTTCACTGTACATTTGTGTTTTGATCCAATCTCTGTACATAACCAAATACATATAACCAGTGAGGTAGAGTGAGACCAAGGGTAGTGGCAATTCAGTGAAGCAATTTTAATTATGCTTTAAGCATTGTTTGGACCTGAAATCAAATTTTCAGGAGGAAAAATATAGGGACTGGCAAAGGACAAGCATACTATCCCAGTAGCCTGGAATTAAAAGGCTCTAACTGGGAAACTGCTGGGAGAACCATAAAAGCAGCCAAAAGCAGTTTCATACTGGCTGGGCAAACGGCGAGGATTATGAAGCACATAATCAGTTCAGAGGGCACTTGAATGGGAAGCCAGGCGCAGTAGGATATTGGATTTCTGGCAATGGAACTAATTTTAGAAAACACCAAATGGTAGGTTTGAACCAACTGAACTTTAAGATAACCTGGGAGCATGGTGTAAGACAGGAAATTCTTACCAGTCACTACAGGCAGACATTTATCTTCTAACTTCTGAAACCAGTCCCAAACAAGCAGGGCTATCAGTGTCATTCTTGTAGGTCTCCAAGCCTTGAGTCTCCATTGAATTCCTATTAATTTAGAGGGCAAATCCCTCAGGTCCCTAGTCTTGGCCAGTAGTTGCCTGTTTTATTACCAAGCCGGCATTCATAAACCAGAAAGCATTTTACAGCAAGAACTCTTGTGTGAAATGAGAAATCCCACCCCGGCGCCTACTAAGTGAACTAGTAATTTTAATTAAAGCTGACATGAACTTTCAAGCTAATTACACTAAAATGGTTACCCTTTTGCACCCAACTCATTTCTTTCTTTTTTTTTTAAAAAAATATATTTTATTGATTTTTTACAGAGAGGAAGGGAGAGGGATGGAGAGTTAGAAACATCCATGAGAGAAACATCAGCTGCCTCCTGCACACTTCCCACTGGGTATGTGCCTGCAACCAAGGTACATGCCCTTGACCGGAATCAAACCTGGGACCCCTGAGTCCGCAGGCCCATGCTCTATCCATTGAGCCAAACCAGTCAGGGCCCAACTCATTTCTTGTCCAGGTGTGGATCCTGCAGTCAATAAGGCTAAATATGACTACACCTTCGACTGAAAACATGTTTTAGGGGACTCCAACGACTAGCTTCTTACAACTCTAAATAAATCCTTGCTAAAAGCATTAGTAATGCACTTTTCTAATATTTCAGTCTTACCCTCCCCACTCATCTCAGGTTCTGGAGCATCTTAGCTCAGCGCTTCTAAGTCTCACACTGGAGCTGGCTGAGTCACAAATTCACTTGTTCCACCACCAGGGACACTTTGTCTCCCACAGTACTGCTAGCTCTATAGCTTTTGTAAAAATGGTTGACAATATCAAGATATCTTGCTTTTCACTTTCCTTGGTATTTTACATTACTGACATAGAAGACCTGAACTCTGGCAGAACCTAATACAATGCAATGAAGTAAATGCACATTATAATCTATTAACTAAGGAAATGTAACATTACAAGAATTGGGAGAGAAAGAAGCAAAACCAGAAGTGCAGGAAAAGGTCAGAGGGATAATTTTGTCTATTTCACAACTTTGCCTTGCTTTGAAGTTTGCCAGCTCTGACTAAGGGTAGCCACTTGTCTGAAAGTTTTGTGTAGGATCCCAATTAGTCTTTTACCATTCATTGTTCACTTAAAACTTACTGTATAAACAAATATCAGGTAATTAGGGTGCCTATAGAATCATTAAATGGACCTTACTACTTACTGATTTCTAAATACAGTGGGGCCTTGACTTACAAGTTTAATTCGTTCCGTGACAGAGCTGGTATGTCAAATCAAGAAGTGAACAAGTGAGACACGTGATGCTGGGCTGATGTGTTCACTGTGATGTTCGCTGTGCCAACTTGTGGTGGGGTATCTGAAGCTGGCTCGTAACCCAAATTTTAGCTCACAACTCAAAGCAAAAAATCAGCTGAGAGACGGCTTGTATCTCGAAAAACTCGTTAGTTGGGACACTCGTAAGTCAAGGCCCCACTGTACATGTAGTTAATGCAACTAATAAGGTCACAAACAATGCCATTTAATTACTGATCTTATATCAGAGCTGCAATATTCAAGAATGCAATTGTTGCATTTTTTATACAGTTTCATTGAATACTTACCCGAAGGTGCACTTTATCTCTAAGGATTTATCTAAGGTCAGTCTTTCTCATTTCTTTGGGTAATATCAGGATACTCACAATGTTAATTGTTTTTTCTCATTGAAACAAGTTTCAAGGCCCCTTAATTTCCCAAACTGAATTTCTTGTACCTGGTTTTATAATGTGCAGATACCCCAAATACTAAGCCCTTTTAATTTTAGTTCATTTTAATATGGGTGCAAGGAACATTTTCAGAGCCTTTCCTGACTGTATGGGTTCAAAATAGAATTCTTCCAAGGCAAGAAAACATTTTAGGGAAAGGATGACTGCTCACTGAAGAAAAAAAATTTGTCATTTTGACCCTGATGTTTAAATATGAGGGCTTGGGAGCTATTTAGGTAAAATAATCATGAATGGGGACCTGATCACCTGGGACAGATCAGATGCCATTACTGTTTACACTAAATCCATTCTGTACAATGTTTGACTAGTTCTAACCCAAATTATTTCCAGCGACCTTCCTTGTGACCTTAAACTGCCACACTGTGCCCCTCTTTATTCTCATCATTACTCTCCATTTTTGAGTTTAAACATTCTTTCAAATTACATTAAACCCCCAACCCCATTAAAGGCCGTCTTTCCATCTTGCTCTCATCTCCATTAAACAACATAAACTTTTACACAGCTTTAATTACACATTTTACATTTAAATACTTAACCAACAGGTAAGACATTCATCCAATTAATTATTTGATTATAAGACTCCTTAACTGGGGGAAAAAATTCCATTACAAATAGTTTGACATGCACTCCTAGAAACAGAGCTAGGATGTAATCTACTAGTTAACAGGTTGTGGGCCTCCAGGACAGTGTGACATGACTAAAAAATACTCCAGATAATCTTGATCTGCATGTTTTCTTTCCATGTTCATAAAATGAAGATCACCAGTTTTCCATACAATAGGCAGGTAAATCTTGTAACACCTAGAAAAAGAAAACACTTCAGATTTACAAACCTACCAATATCAGAACTTATTAAAATTTATTTCCAAAAAGGCTATTGTCCTTATAATGGTCTATCTCAGAAGCCAGATCCGTATTAAGTTTTTTCAACAGAAATTCAGGTTCGGGATAGGATCATCACAGATAAGACCGAGGACACAATATTGACGGTTAAGCAAAAATGTGACTCACAGAAATGGTTACAGCTTAAAGACGTCATAGCAAACTGGCCTTTCAACAGGCAGACAGCGACCTCTCACTGTTGGCAGAGAAAACAAAACAAAACTATTGTGAGGTAGTTTCCCCCTGTGCAGGTAACAAAAATTCATTTCATTTTTCATACTGGTCTTATTTCAGAAGCCGAATCCGTATATGCTTTTCTTCAGGCAATCAGCTTCGGGATAGGTTTCATCATTGATTAGACCATAAACCAAAACATTAAAAGGCAAGCACTTTCTTGTTAAGCCACACAACTTACTTCAAAATGAATCTGACAGCGAGTGACAGCCACAGCCTCATTAGTATTCACCAACTCCCAGGATGCTGTCCAAGAACAAAAATATTTCATTGAGACTGCATATAGCCTGAACATATGCTGAATCAAAATACTAGTCCAACACTCACATACATACATACCTGGCAAGATCCTCAGGTCTGAGCCAGGTAATTTTCCAGCAAATATTCTCCCATAAGTTTTGGAATTTTCCTTTGCATCTAATAAGGAAGCAAATTTCAAATGATGCATCATCTTTTATTCTTGCAAATCAACAGGTTTATTTCACCTGTTTAAAAACTAACCTCTCAACAGCACTTACCTTAGCATCTTCACGTAACGGCTTCGTTACACCGAGCGCCATTGTTCCTGCGGGGAATCAATATATTTAAAAAACTAAGCACTCCAACGGAATAGAGTTCAAGGTGTTCACTACTAAAAAAAACAACAACAAAACAAAACCCTCCCGCTTTAGTGATTCGATTTGCACACAGCGCCACCTGGCCACCATACAACTCAGTCTCCGGCAAAATCAGGGCCTGTCCATTTTGAAAGAACCGTTTTATCCGGCGACATTAGACACTTGCCTTAAGGTAAAACTCAGCTCCTAGCCCCAAATCCTGGGAATGTGATTTTCCTGCCGCTGCTCAGGCCCAGCCAGCCGGCTGCCCGGGATTAGGAACCAGGCCGCGCGCTGCGCCGATGGCCACCAGCAGCCTCCAGCCTAAGCTCGAAGCGTGAGCCACCACGACTCGGGACACGTGGCAGCCCGGCTGCGTCTCCCCCACTTGCCAGTTCTCAATATAAAACACTGAGCTCATTCGAATCAATAAGTCTTCTCACAATTCTGCAGCTTCCAACTGAAGCTCCGGCCTCCAGTGCCCGCTGGAACCCTCGCCCCCCGACACCAACTCACCAAAGACATAAGACAAAGCCCCGAGTCCAGACGCAAAAGAGCGAGCTGTGCTCCCAGCAGCTCCCTATATAGCCTCCCTCCCCCACCCCCCCGAGCGAGACCGAGGCCGCCCCGCCCTCGCACAGCTATTGGACGCGAGAGAAGGTGGGGGCGTGGCCTTTCCGGAGGGAGAACGCGCGTGGCGGCTCTTTTCTTTGGGGGACTCGTTCCGGGCGTGGTGCGCGCGCCGCCCGCCCGCCGCGTGCCCGCCGGGTCCTCGGCGCGCCCCCGCTGCCGCGCCGCTCCTGGTCCCTACAGAGTCTGGGCCTACGTGGCGCGGGAGTGGCGCCAGAATTCAAACGGACAGGCGTGGTGGGAGGCAAGGCTGCTGCCTGCCGCGAGCCAAGTCCACCCAGGACGGACCAGACGGCTCGGATGAGCGTGGGCTGGCGTTGTGCGGGGTAGGGCGGCCTCAGCCTCTGATGCTCTCGAGAAGTTGGGTTGGCTGGCGCCTGGAGGAGGTGCCGCCCAGCGGCCGCTGCGCGCCGGGACGGAGAAGTTGGCGGGTGGAATTGATCGGGTGCAGAAAGTATGTGAGAGCGCCCGGTTTCTTCTCCGGTCCGCGGGGAGAACACCGCGCCTGCGGAGAGCCGGCCGGCCGCGGGGCACGCGGCCCAGGGCGAGGCCCTGTGGTGCCCACCCCACCCCCCGCACCCCCAGGCTTCCTAGTGGGCGCTGCGGTTACACTCTATTTTCAGCACATAGAATTCTCCCTGAGACAGCAAATTCAAGAGGTAAATATTCCTTTCGGCAGAGGAGAAAACAGCCTCAAAGCAGCCAAGTAATTTGCCTAAGTCCACACAACTGAAAAGCTTTGCTATTTTTAATTCCTTTGTATGAAGGTCATTATAAGTGAATGCAGGAGAAAGGTTCATTTGAGAACTATACCAGAATACTTTGTCCAAATGACACTCAAAAAATTCTGTGGCAACGATGTATTAATTGTTATGTGCGAGTAAATATATGTGACGTTCAAACAGGTCAGCGTTTGAAAATGCAAGTCTTCATAGCACTAATTCCTAATTCTGCTGCTGTGTTGGATTTTGTCTAAGGAACACATGGTTTTGTGCATCGTTCTTTATTTTTCTGCTTAGAACAGTGCCTGGGGAAAAGGTTGAATGAATGAATGTGATGGCTTTTAGAAAGTTAAAATAAAGACCAGATTACAGAGCAAAGGATAGTAGTGAAAAGCAGGTTTCTATAGCAGGAACCAAAGTGATGAGAAATTTACTTGGCTTGGCATTAAGTCGGGTTTTAGATATTGTTTTGTAGTGTACAATGGAAATTTGCGTATTGCTCAAAATAACAAACAGTACAGACGGATATAAAAAGTAAAAGTTCCTTTCCCTATCATTGGGAGTCTTTTCATATTAACAGTAACCACTATTAACAATTTTTGAAGCTTTCTGTACATGTACAGATGCTCTTTGGCTTATGATGGAGTTACATCCCAGTAAACCCCTTCGTAATTTGAAAATCTCGTTCAAAAGAAAAAGCATTTAATACACCTCATCTACTGAACATCCTAGCCTAGCCTACCTTTAATGTTCTCAGAACACTTACATTAGCCTACAGTTAGGCAAAATCATCTAATACAATGAATACAACATGGAGTATTGGTGGTTTACCCTTGTGATAGCTTACCTGACTGAGAGCTGTAGCTTGCTGCTGCTGGCCAGCATCAGGAGACAGTATCCTAGCACATATCGCTGGCCAGGAAGAAGATCAAACTTCAAAATTAAAAGTACAGTTTCTACTAGATTATTATCGTTTTTGTACCATTGTAAAGTCGAAAAATTGTAAGTCAAGTCATTGTAAGTTGGGAACTGTCTGTACAAATATATGTTCATATTTTTTCACATAAATAGGATCTATATACATTTCTGCAACTTGTTTTGTCCCTTCATAAGTGTCATAGTCATAGACATCTTTCCATATCAGTGCATATAGATCAATATTCTTTTTTAAATATTTTTTTTATTGATTTCAGAGAGGAAGGAAGAGGGAGAGAGAGCTAGAAATATCAATGATGAGAGAGAATCATTGATCGGCTGCCTCCTGCATGCCCCCCACTAGGGATCAAGTCTGCAACCCGGGCATGTGCCCTTGACTGGAATCGAACCTGGGACCCTTCAGTCTGCAAGCTGATGCTCTACCCACAGAGCCAAACCAGCTAGGGCTCAATATTCTTTTTATAGCCTGCATAGCATTCAATTGGATATGTCATAATTTATTTAATTATTTTCCAATATTTCATTATAATATTATTAGAGACCCAGTGCATGAAATTTGTGCACGGGGGTGGGGGTTTCCCCTCAGCCCAGCCTGCACTCTCTCCAATCCGGGACCCCTCGGGGGATGTCCAACTCCCGGTTTAGGCCCGATCCCTGGGAGTCGGATATCCCTGTCACAATCGGGGACCTCTGGCTCCTAACTGCCCCCCTCCTGGCCGGCCTGGTCACCCCCAACTGCCCCCCCTGCTGGCCTGGTTGCCCCCAATTGCCCCCCCACCCCTGCTGGCCTGGTTGCTCCCAACTGCTCCCCCTGCCGGCCTGGTCGCCCCACACAGCCTGCTGTTCAGTCATTTGGTTGTCCCTCAATAACTCCCTGCTGGCCTGGTTGCTCCACACAATGTGCTGTTCGGTTGTTACTGTTACTGCGACGTTGTTCTGGACAATTTGCATATTCCTTTATTATTAATATAGATTGGTGGAGAGAGGTCCTTTCCCCACCGGTTGCTGGTGGGGTGGACTTCTTGAGATAGCTCCAGAAAAAGAATTTTCTGAGACTTGCACGGGAGGATAAGATATTGTAGAAAGCGTTATTTCTGTGGAATCAAACCCCTGAGTTTCCACGGTCACATTTCCCTTCATCCCCCCCAAGGAAGAAGTGTAGCTGTGGCTTCAGCAGAGCTAGATCAGAGTCAGTGTCCAGCCAAGCATCAGGGTAGTATAATTTGTGTTCCCAGTTGCAGTCCATTAGTCTATTGTATGTGGGGTCTGCATGGTCACATGGCCATGGAGGGAACACAGGCAAATGCAAGGAAGCAGGAACAAAACCAAAGGAACCAGGGAACGAAGAGAGAATTCCTTTGTTTGGGGGATTATGTGTCCCCAAATTTTCACGGGCTTGCAGTAGCCTTGTCTACTCTGGCCAATGATCTCTGTTCCCAGGTTTGACTGACAGGCAAGTACCTTTCCTATGTTACCCCAACTTCACAATACATGCATCCATCTCCCCTTTGTTGGACCGCTCCCCCCAGTGTTTTTCAGGGAATGGGCCAAGGGTTCCCTGGGGAGTGTGAAATTGCAGCTTCCTGGTGAAGCTGCCCAAATGACATGCCTATAATGTCTGGCTTCCTCCTTTTCTCCTTTCCAATTATTAATAACTAGCTAATTACAACAGTATCAGTAGTGCTGAATTGAATTATAGATATGTCATAGTGAACATGTGAGAAGACCTGCAGGATCAATTTCTAGAAGTGAGTCAAAGATTATGTACACTTATATTTGTGATAGCCTGGCCAGTGTGGCTCAGTTGTTGAGTGTTGACCCACAGACCAGGAGGTCATGGTTTGATTCCCTGTCTGGGCACATGCCTGAGTTGTGGGCTTGATCTCCAGTAGGGGGCGTGCGGAAGGCAGCCTATTGATAATTCTCATTATTGGTGTTTCTATCTCGTCCTCTCCCTCTCTCTGAAATCAATAAAAACATTTAAAAAAATTTTGTGACAGATATTGCTTAATTGCTCCCACCTTCCTTCCACTTCTACCAAATTATTGTATTGTGATTATATTTGGAAGTGTGTTTCACTAATTGAAACACATGAATGACTATTATAGGATGGCGATTATTACATAATTGAAATTGAGAATGATTGCTCTCTTTGTTATCTTTTTTTTTTTAAATATATTTTATTGATTTTTTACAGAGAGGAAGGGAGAGAGATAGAGAGTTAGAAACATCAATGAGAGAGAAACATCGATCAGCTGCCTCCTGCACATCTACTGGGGATGTGCCCGCAACCCAGGTACATGCCCTTGACCGGAATCGAACCTGGGACCTTTCAGTCCGCAGGCCGACGCTCTATCCATTGAGCCAAACCGGTTTCAGCTCTTTGTTATCTTTGAAGATACAGTGTACAGTACACTACTGTAATGAACACTATCAAAATCATCTGGTCAAACAATATAAAACAATGACTTCTTATAGTGACTTAGCAATTGAATTACTTGGAGAGCTAAAAAGTAACTGATTTCTGGGCCCTAATCTGGAACTCTTAGAGCAGAATCTCTAAAAGTGAGACCCGGGAAACATTTTAAACAAGCATCTCGGCAATACTGCTCAACAGGAACATAACATGAATCATAAATGTGAGTTGCGTATGTAATTTTAAATATGCCAGTAGCCACATTTTTTAAAAATTAAAAAATCAGATGACATTAATTCTAATACATTTTATTTAAGCCAATATAACCAAAATATTTTCATTTCAACGTGACCAATATGTTATTGAGATATTTTACATTCCTTTTTTTTTGTACTCAGTCTTTAAAATCTGGTGTATATTTTATACTCTCAGTACATCTCACTTTGACTATCAAGTACTCCATTGCCACATGGATAGTGGCTACTATATTGGACAGTGTGGGTCTAGTGATTTACATACATATAGAAGTTTGAGAACCACTGTGTTAGGGTAAGTGGAGTACTGCACACCTAATACATATTCCAGTCTTTTAAAACAAACATTCCATATTACTTTTAATTCATAACTCCGACAAATACGATGCAAAATGAAATTAATCTGGAGCCTGATTATAAACAACACTGCCCTTAAGTGAACGTGGATGATGACTGAAGCCAGTACACAACTCATTCAAGATGTTTATCTCTTCAAGGAACAGAAAAACATACTGGGGGATGAAGCCATCAGTCATTGCTCCCACATCTAAAACAGTGAAGCAGATTGCTATGAAATATTTGAAGTGATTTAAGAAAGGTTATATATAGGTCAGAACTAAAATTAAAAGTGACCATAAGGAATTTAGCATACTGAAAATAATTTTTTCTATTCTGTAACAAGCGTTCAGATAAGGTCATCATTTTAGTCATTTTTTTGAAAGAAATATTTACTGAACTCTTGGTACATGGTGTGCTTCAGTGAGATAATATGAATACAAAAAATCCTTGCCCTTCTGAAAGAGTTTATAGTTTAGTAAGAAGTATTCACCCAATTTTAGATACTTTCTCTTTAAAAATTAAGACAGTCATTAAATAATTTTGGATAAGATCATACTTTCCATTTTCATTTCAACGTGACCAATATGTTATTGAGATATTTTACATTCCTTTTTTTGTACTCAGTCTTTAAAATCTGGTGTATATTTTATACTCACAGTACATCTCACTTTGACTATCAAGTACTCCATTGCCACATGGATAGTGGCTACTATATTGGACAGTATGGGTCTAGGTGATTTATATACATATAGAAGTTTGAGAACCACTGTGTTAGGGTAAGTGGAGTACTGCACATGTAATACATATTCCAGTCTTTTAAAACAAACATCCCATATTACTTTTAATTCATAACTCTGAAGCCAGTACACAACTCATTCAAGATGTTTATCTCTTCAAGGAACAGAAAAACATACTGGGGGATGAAGCCATCATATAATGTTTTAGGAAATGTTTGGGAGCAAAGGATTAAGAGCAGAGTTTAGAAGTGAGTATAGTCACTTAGATGAGTTATTGTGAGGGACACCACTATAATTTTAACATATAATGAGAACTTATGTGCTGTTAGGTTCTCGTATGCATTGGATCATTCAAAACAATCCTGGTATGTATTTTAAACCTTATATTACAGATGAGGAAAGTGAGGCACAGAGGTCTCAGTTAACTAACATTGGCAAGTCTTTTGACCCCAACTCATAATCATGTCATCAGGAGATGACATTGCTGTGTTGAAGGAAAAATAGTAGTATATGATGACCAACTGTAGGGAAAGAGAGCAGGTAGAGTAGAGCCTGTCAGCCAAAAGAATAGCAGCTCCAATGACAGGAAGAGAGAAGTCAGGAGTTACTGATTTGGGAGCACGGGGGGAAAAATCAGTTTTGGTTGTGTTAAATTTGGAGTGGAACATGCAGTTATATTTGTCCAGTGGACTATCAGAAATGTAGAACTGAAACCTAAGAGAAAATTCAGGAGAAGTCACTGAAGTCATGTGCACAGATGAGCATTGGGAGAAAAGAAATAAAGGCCAGCAGCAACTGGTCTAGAACTAGTACCATAGTGTGTACACATATCCTGCAGTAGACAACCTTTGAAAACATAGTCAATATATGTAAAGATCTGGTTAGATAATAAATGCATGAAAAAAAATCTCACTGCTTTTGGTTAAATCATGGGAGAAATATGTATGCCATATTAAGTATTGTAAGCATGTTACCAGAAGAGTTGCCCAAGTCAAAGGGGGCTGGCTCTCCTCAGCTCATTACACTCACAAGAATTGGAATGAACGACAGAAAGCAGTGTTGAAGCAAAGCAAGTGAATTTACTAAGGAAGTAAAGCAAGCAAATTTATTAAGAATACACAGGGTGCCCTGGCTGGATGCTCAATGGTTAGATCAGTGGCCTATGGACTGAAGGGTCATGGGTTTGATTCCTGGTCAAAGGCACATACCCTGGTTGTGGGTCGATCCCTGGTCCAGTTGGGGTGTGTGCAGGAGGCAACCAACTGATGTGTCTCTCTCACATGGATTTTCTCTCTCTTTTTCTCCCCCCCCTTTCCTCCCTTCCACTCTTTCTGAAAATCAATGGAAAAAATATCCTTGATTGAGGATTAAAAAAAAAAAAGAAAAAGAAAAAAGAATACACTTGGCATAAGGCACAAGAGAGCAACTGAGCTAGTCTGAGTGTCCTGTCAGGTGGGGTTTAAGGGTTTTACACTTTCCCCCCTTTGTAGATTTCAAAGTTACCCTGCTGGATAGACTAGATTTCAAGGTTCCCCTTTTACGTTTTTGCAACTTTCCCCAGAATTTATGAGAACATCTGGCGATTTTATCTCAGCAAGTCCAAAGACTGCTGTTGTCTTTGTTCTGTGGTGAGATAAACTTCCCTTTTCCCTCCTTCTGGCCTAGCAGCTAGCTATCTTTCCTGCCTCAGATTCCCCATTAAGTGATAGCATCCAAATGCTTTTGGGGTTTTCTTATTTGTCCCCCAGACTTCCTCTGTCCTTGGCTTTAGCTGGCACAAATGGCATTAATTATGCCAGGGTGATTTAAGCTATGGATTCTTTAGTTAGAGAGGAGAGGTATAAACCGTTTGGTTTCAAGTGTCGTTGGGGAAGATAAGGTCTTGTGATTCACAAGCTGGCTGCAAGCTGCCCAAACTGCTTGGCCTTGTTTAATTTTCTTGTCTTAGTTTCCCCATTCCACTTGCCCAGAGATTTTCCTAGCTTCTTACTATCCTGCCACAAGCATAATTAACTTATTTAAAGGCAGGAAAAAAATCAGCCTTTAAAAATAAGAATTATCTGATAAAGGATTAATATCCAAAATATATAAAAAACTTATACAACAAAAATAGCAAAAATATAAACAATTCAATTAAAAAATGAGCAGAGTATCTGAATAGACATTTTTCCAAAGAAGACAGGTACATGAAAAAGTGCTCCACATAACTATCCATCAGGGAAATGAAAATCAAAGTTTCTGTTGAGAAATCAGCTGACAGTCGTATGGGTATTCCCTTGTAGGTAACTGAGTTTCTTTCTCTTGCTATTTTTAAGATTCTCTCTTTGTCTTTTGCTCTTGGCATTTTAATTATGATGTGTCTTGGTGTGGTCCTCTTTGGATTCCTTTTGTTTGGGGTTCTCCGCGCTTCTTGGACCTGTAAGTCCATTTCTTTCACCAGGTGGGGGAAGTTTTCTGTCATTATTTCTTCAAATACGTTTTCAATATCTTGTTCTCTCTCTTCTTCTGGCACCCCTATAATTCTGATGTTGGTACGCTTGAAGCTGTCCCAGAGGCTCCTAACACTATCCTCGCATTTTTGGATTCTTTTTTCATTCCGCCCCTCCGGTTGGGTGTTTTTTGCTTCCTCGCATTTCAAATCATTGACTTGATTCTTGCGCTCCTCTGGTCTGCTGTCGGGAGTCTGTATAATATTCGTTGTTTCAGTCCGTGTATGCTTAATTTCTAGTTGGTTCCCCAACATAACATCGAGGGTCTCATTAGTTTTGTTGTAGATCTCATTAAGTTTATCGGCGGCTTCTAAACAGTTCTTGAGAGACCTTAAAAGTGTGGTTCTGAACTCTATATCTTCCATTGACAATTTTGTCCTGTTTCTTTGTCTCCACATTTTGTTATGCTTCCTTGGTGCACCCCCTAGTGGTCTTTGTTTGCAGTCTTATAGTTAAACCTTGATTGTTGAAGCAAAAAACCAGGGAGGGTTTGACCTCCAGGCCAAGTGGCTGTGAGGATCAGCTGTGTCTGCAGAGAGAGAACTTCTGTCCTCTAGGGAGGTGCTAATCTAGCCTTTGCCTGAGGCTATCTGGCAAATGCCTCTGTGCAGGGCTTGGGTGGGGCGGGTCGCACAGGATCAACAGCGTGGGCCAGAGAGAGCAGTTATGGCGGCTCTCAGTCCTGTCCCCAGGGGCTCTGCCTCTCTGAGTCCCAGCACCCGCTGCAAAGCTCGGAGAGAAAGCTGCACTCGCTCTGACCGAAGCCAGACAGTCCCGTTTCTCCCGTTTGAGTCTGAATTCCTAAAGACTCGCCTGTATCTGGAGCTCAGAGCCTGAGACTCCCTCCCGATTGAAAACGCCAACCGGGCCCTCCGCCGCCAGCCCGCTCCGCGCACTCCGCACCTCAGAATTTGACTTCAGCACTGCGCCTCCTCTGAGTGTCCGTGTGCGTTTCTCTTTCCTCCTGGTTGTAGGACTTCCACTCAGCCAGCGTTCCTGTGGTACTGGGTGATGTCTGTTCCGTGTTTTAGTTTCACTTTTGAAGTAGTTGTTCAAGGCAGCAAACTCCGGCGTTAGCCTATGCCGCCATCTTGGTTCTCCCGGAAATGAAAATCAAAACCAGATATTACCTCACACCTATTAGAATGGCTACTATAAAAAAGACAAGTGATAACAAATGCTAGTAAGGATATGGAGAAAAGGGAACCCTTGTGCACTGTTGGTGGGAATGTAAATTGGTGCATTACTGTGAAAAACAGTATGGGACATTCCTAAAAAAATTATAGAACTACCACATGATCTAGGAATTCCACTTCTGAGTATTTATCTGAAAATGAAAACTTTAATTTGAAATGATATATGCACCCATGTTCATTGCAGCATTATGTACAACAGCCAAGATATGGAAACAACAACTTAAGAGTCCATCGGAGGCTGAATGGATAAAGGAGATGTGAATATCTATATATATGATGGAATATTATTCAGTCATAAAAAAAATATTTCCATTTGAAACAACATGGATGGAACTTGGGGGCAATATGCTAAGTGAAAGAACTCAGAGAAAGACAAATGCCATGGGATCTCAGTTATACAGGGTGTCCCCCCAAAATGTATACACACTTTATCTGTAGATTCTATTACATTTTGAAAATGAAATGAATTTTAATAAATACTGCCATTATAATTATTCAAAGTGTGTAACCATTCTTTTTTTGTGTGGGGGGGGCACCCTATATATGTAACCTAAAAAACAAAAAGAAATAAACAAGCTCATGGATGCAGGGTATAGATTGGTAGTTGCCAGAGGCAGTGGGTGGGGGTTGGGAAAAATGGGTGAAGTGGATCAAAAGGTATAGACTTCCAGTTAAAAAATAAATAAGTCATGGTGACTATAGTTAGTAATATTTAAAAGTTGCTCAGAGAGTAAGTCTTAAAAGTTCTCATCACAAGAACAATAAAATTCTGTAACTATGTGTGATGATGGGATGTTAACTAGAGTTATTGCGGTGATCATTTCATAATATATACGAATATCAAGTCATTATATTGTACACCTGAAACTAATAGTATGTATGTCAATTATACCTCAAAATAATAAAAATAAAAATATATAAGAATTGAGGAATCTTTCCTCAGTATAAAATGTTCTTTTTTCTAGTGTCCAAACTGAACAGGTCAGTAAACTTTAATTTGATTGCAGGACACACAACTGTGATTTGAATACTCCATGAAATGATAAAGTGTTAATACTCCATGAAATGATAAAGTGTTAAGTTCTTGAAACAGCAAAGAGCTAAATTGCAGGGGGGGGGGGTGGGGGGGTAGGGGGGGAGCGGGGGGGGCGGGGATCACATATATGTGGAAATGTCAAGGAGGCAGTTTTATACATGAGTCTGAAGTTGAGAGGAGAGTTCTGGGATTGAGTGTCATTGGCATGAGTAAGGTATTTTAGGCATGACATTGAGTGAGATCATCAGGGAAAGAGTATAAATAAAGATGAGAAGGCCCAGGATAGAGCCTTGGAGCTCTGCAAGCTTTAAGTTGCAGTAGAGAAGTGCCAGCAAAGGAAACCCCTGGGGGGAAACTGGAAAGTGTGCTATCTCTGAAGAGTTCAGGAAGAGATAGGTCAATTGAATTCTTTTGAAAGGTGAATTAAGATAACAGAGATGATGCCCTTGCCAGTGTGTTTCAGTGGTTA
Organism: Myotis daubentonii; assembly: GCF_963259705.1. NCBI lineage: Eukaryota > Metazoa > Chordata > Mammalia > Chiroptera > Vespertilionidae > Myotis > Myotis daubentonii. The sequence goes on along the minus strand of NC_081845.1, from coordinate 55,401,429 downwards.
GAGAGTGGGCCTGAGCACCAAAGGGTCACATGTTCCATCACTGGCCCAGGTTGGGGTGTGTACAGGAGGCAGCCAATAAATGTGTCCCTCTCCCTCTCCCTCCTCCCCCCCTCTTCCTCTCTCCCTTCCACTCTCAAAAAATCAATGGATGCCTTAACTGGTTTGTTTCAGTGGATAAAGTGTCCTGTGGACTGAAGGGTCCCAGGTTCAATTCCACTCTAGGGCACATGCCCAGGTTGCGGGCTCAATCCCCAGTAGGGGGCGTGCAGGAGGCAGCCAGTCAATGATTCTCTCTCATCATTGATGTTTCTATCTCTCTCTCCCTCTTCCTCTTTGAAATCAACAAATATGTATTTTTTAAAAATCAGTGGAAAAATTACCTTCAGGTGAGATTAATAAAAAACAAAAAGATAACAGAAATAACCATCAGGTTTGGGAACATGAAAATTACCAATGATCTTGTAAATACAGTCTCAAGTGGAATGACAATGATAGAAGCCCAGTTGAAGAGTATTGAGAGAAGTAAGAAGGCAGAAATGGATCAATAGCTGGAGAGGGTTGTAAGGTCAAGAAACTCTACTTTGTATTTATTTATTTACTTACTAGGGCAGTGATGGTGAACCTATGACACGCGTGTCAGAGGTGACACGCGAACTCATTTTTTTGGTTGATTTTTCTTTGTTAAATGGCATTTAAATATATAAAATAAATATCAAAAATATAAATCTTTGTTTTACTATGGTTGCAAGTATCAAAAAATTTCTATATGTGACATGGCACCAGAGTTAAATTAGGGTTTTTCAAAATGCTGACACTCCAAGCTCAAAAGGTTCATCATCACTGTACTAGGGGCTCAGTGCACGAATTCATGCACCTTGAAAGGAATGGTGGGCCATGAGGCTGCAGTGGGCACAGGGCCAGGACTTGGCCCATCCTTTGTGCCCCCACCTGGCCCCTTGTGGTCCCCAGTCTCCTGTCTGCCAGCAGCCCTGCTCCCACTGCCACCGCTCCCATGTGCTAATGGCACTGGTCCTGCTCGCACCTGCTGCCGACGTGAAGTGTTTGGGGCTGGCGCCAGCAGTGGGTGCAAGCGGGGCTGGCGCCATCAGCGGATATGAGCATTGGCTGCTGCCCCGATGGCCCCTCAGGAGCAGGGGTGGTTGGGGCTGGCAACTGCCGCTTGCACCCGCTGATGGTGCTGAGCCATCGGGACCAGTGCTGGGCACCGGCAGCAAGTGCAAGTGGGGCTGGCACTGGCAGCAGGTGTGAGTGCCAGATGGGACTGTGGTGTGTGGGAGCAAAGAATTTTCAGTAACTACTGGAGGCTCACTGCAATGACAGCGACCGGCACCACACTTGGTCTGGTGCCCCTGATCACCTGTTCCACCATCCTGCTGTGGCCAATGCCTGCCAAGTTCCGCGCGTGCCCCCTGATGGTCAGCACATGTCATAGTGACTGACTGTTCAGTTGTTCCGCCGTTTGGTCTCTTTGCATATTAGGGTATTATATATATCCTATCTAATAATAGACAAACATGGTAATTGACCATACCTTTGATATGCCCCCCATTGGCTAATCAGCGCCATATGCAAATTAACCGCCAACAAAGATGGTGGTTAATTTGGATATACCGGCTGGGAGGGAAGACTGAAGACAAAATGGAAGCGAAGTGCTACAGAAGGGAGCAAAGTAGAGGCGGCGGAGACAGGAATGGAGCCAAGACTGCGGAGGCAGGAGGCGGGAGGGGAAACCCAGCAGGAGTGGCTGGGAGCGGGAGGGGAATCCCACCCCAGCGGCTGGGAGCGGGAGGGCAAACCCACTGCAGCGGCTGGGAGGGGGAGGAGAAACCAAGCAGGAAAGGCTGGGAGGGGGAGGGGAAACCCACTGCAGCGGCTGGGAGCAGGAGGGGAAACCCAGCAAGAGTGGCTGGGAGGGGGAGGGGAAACCCAACAGGAGTGGCTGGGAGCGGGAGCGAAGCCCACCTCAGTGGGTTTCGCTCCCTTCTCTGCTTCGCTCCAGCCGCTGGAAGCCTTATTCTTGCAGGAATCTTCCTGCAATGGGCCTCTAGTGTGTGTGTGTGTGTGTGTGTGTGTGTGTGTGTATGTGTGTATATACTAGAGGCCCGATGCATGAAATTCATGCATGGGTAGTGTCCCTAGGCCTGGCTGATGATCAGGGCTGATCTGTGGGGCAACAGTGGGGCAATTTGGGGGAGGGGGGCGCCACTGGCACCTGCCTTGGCCAGCCTGGTGCCCCTGCTTGCTGGCCCCGCCCCCCGCTGGCACCCGCTTTGGCTGGTCTGGGGCCTGCAGGCTGGGGGCAGCTCCTGCGTTGAGTGTCTGCCCCCTGGTGGTCAGTGCATGTTATAGCAACTGGTCATTCCACCGTTCGGTCGATTTGCATATTAGGCTTTTATTATATAGGATGTATAGATTTTATTTATTTTTTTTATTTTTATTTTTTAAAAAATATATTTCTTTATTGATTTCAGAGAGGAAGGGAGAAGGAGAGAGAGATAGAAACATCAATGATGAGAGAGAATCATTGATTGGTTGCCTCCTGCATGCCCCCCACTGGGGATCAAGCCCGCAACCCAGGCATGTGCCCTTGGCCGGAATCGAACCCAGGACCCTTCAATCCGCAGGCTGACACTCTATCCACTGTGCCAAGCCAGCCAGGGCTAGATTTTAAATATTTTTATTGATTTCAGAGAGGAAGGGAGGAGACAGAGAGAAACATCAGTGAGAGAGGCACATAGATCATCTGCCTGCTGCACACTTCCTACTGGGCATGTGCCCTGACTGGGAATCGAACCTGGGATCTCTTGGTCCATGGAACGATGCTCAATCCACCAAGCTACACCAGCCAAAAGAAACTCTGTACCTTTTTAATGGGAGATTCTAGAGCAGGGGTGGGTAAACTTTTTGACTCGAGGGCCACAATGGGTTCTTCAACTGGACCGGAGGGCCGGAACAAAAGCATGGATGGAGTGTTTGTGTGAACTAATATAAATTCAAAGTAAACATCATTACATAAAAGGGTATGGTCTTTTTTTTTTTTTAGTTTTATTCATTTCAAACGGGCCGGATCCGGCCCGCGGGCCGTAGTTTGCCCACGGCTGTTCTAGAGCCTGGTTTTATGCTCACTGGAGTGATTTAGTAATTGGGGGGTGGGAGGAGATTTATGATGTGGTAAAATAGGCAAAAGTTACAGGAGCAAATTCCTTGGGAAAAGAAGGTCCTTTGGAACAGGGATACCTCATCTATTGCACCTGATAAAATAAAAGACAAGGCAGGTGTTGGGAAAGGCAGTTATGCACAGCCTGTTGACCCTTGCATAGTTGCATGGGAGTATGCCTTGGGCCTGGAACATTTTCTTACATGAAGATAAGGAGCCCTCACAGCCTGTGCTGGGCATGTGAACTGATTTGGGAATATCTTTCCTGGTTCCGGGCTTGAGTGTACTTCTTTGCTTAAAATGTTTGTATCATATGGCACCTGGCCAACCCCACTGCTGTATCTGTTCCTGGTGGGAAGGAAGGGTATCCTTCAACTACAGCTCAGGAGGTGTGTGTGTAGACCACCTCCCTGTGCCAGCTTCAGGGCAAGATGTGCTGGCCCCAGGGGACTGCCACACACTATTGAGGCTGAATGGCACAGACTACACAGGATAGCTAACCATTGACACACTGCCCCAGCTCCCCTCTCCCTGCAGTGTGTTTTTGCCCACATGGGACAGGAAACTAACAAAACAGAGACAGAGATAAGCCCATGCTGCTCTTGATCTGGAGGCAGAGTATGAGAACAGCATTCCCAACAATGGGGACTTCCCTAAGGCTAAGAGCCTCTAGAACAGCGGTTGGGGGTCCAACGACCCTTTCACAGGGTCACCTAAATACATCCTGCATATCAGATATTTACATTACAATTCATAACAGTAGCAAAATTACAGTTATGAAGTAGCAACGAAAATAATTTTATGGTTGGGGGTCACCACAACATGAGGAGCTGCATTAAAGGGTCGCGGCATTAGGAAGGTTGAGAACCACTGCTCTAAGAAAATCACCCAAAGCTGTACTGCATTTCAGGTCGAAAGCCGTACCCGACTATATGACCCTTTCCCAGGGGATGTGGATGCTGCAGTGGAGCCATTCATGGGACAGGAGCCTTCCCAGTGGAGGATCCCATTATCTCTACTTTTGTCTCCTAAAATGACTGTGGGGGAAGCAATTGAAAAGCACAACATAAAATATATTCAAAAGTACAAAATATAGTCAGTCATCACATTGGTTGTATAATAAAAAATAACTGGCACCCTGGACGGCATTACTAAATGGTTAGAGCAACAGCCTGTGGACCCAAGGGCCATGGGTTTCATTCCCAGTCAAGGGACCCGGTTTGTGGTTCACTCCCAACCCCCTGTCGGGGCACGTGGGGGATGTGTCTCTCTCACATCACTATTTATCTCTCTCTTTCTTTCCCTTCCCTGCCTCCCTTCCACTCTTGCTCTGAAAAGCAATGGAAAATATATTCTCTGGTGAAGATTTAAAAAATTCCCCAAACTAGCAAACCTTTGTAGTGTGTTGGAGAATTACTTTAATAACATACAAAGCTATGGCCATGATTTCATCCTCTTGAAATATCTTTAAAAAATCTATAATAGCCCGGCTGGCGTGGCTCAGTGGTTGAGCGTCGACCTATGAACCAGGAGGTCATAGGTTCAATTCCCAGTCAGGGCACATGCTCAGGTTGCCGGCTCAGTCCCCTGTAGGGAGCATGCGGGAGACAGCCGATCCATGATTCTTTCTCATCATGGATGTTTCTATCTCTCCCTCTCCCTTCCTCTCTGAAATCAATAAAAAAATATTTTAAAAAATCTATAATAGCTGTTTGTCCTCTACCTATTTATCATTTAGAGAATTTTGAAATTCCCTAAAACCAGAGTTTAAAATACAAATGCATGGTTGTATATTGTAAAGCTAAAGGATGAAAGGCTTGACACAAACATTCAGACCATAGCAACTGTGTATCTACATACCAAACCTGGACTGTTCAACTCATTTTTTGTTCTATGTGAGGGAAATAAGTTCTATTCTGTTTAAGGCATTCTTAGAGTTTTCCAATATGCAACCAAAACTAATCCAGCTGATGCAAAGGGAAATGATATGAACAAGATAAAGATTTTCAACATATACATATTCTGATGAGAATTAGGAAATCTGCTTGAGCAAATCCAAAATCTGGATAGAAAAACTAAAGAACAGTAGTATAAACTATAACTTCTTGGCAGTTCAGGGAAGCCACATGGAGACAAATCTGATGGAGATGCTTTTTAGAGTATTTTTATAAATAAAGAGCTAGTTTGCTGATTTTTTTTTCAGTTAAAAGGAAGAAGTGGGATGCCTATGCAGATCCCACTGTATTTTTTTAATATGTCAATTTTTTGTCAGGTTTCAAGGGCCACACTTGTTGGAAACTTAGATGAAACTACTTTGGCACATTATACCCAGCAGAGTCACTTCATATCTCATTTTCAGAAAAGACAGCTTTTTATAAAAAGTCTGAGTTGCAATTGTTACCTAGAAGCAAATTAAGAAGTCCTTATGGCAAGTGAAACCAAAAATTTGGCTACCTGCCTAGAATAGAGTAGGAAAAGATACCTTTAGTTGAGAGAGCAAATTAATAGTCTATCAGTGGACAATCCTGTCATGTGTTTTTGCACAATATTACGTTTTTTCAGCATTTTTTCCTTTGCTTTTATATAGATCCCTTTGCCATTATTTTTCAAGGTATGTTCCTTAGGATCCTAATTCTTCCCTGATGAAATATATACTTTTGTTACATATGACATTTGATGACTATGACAGTTTGAGTACATGATGCTTCAATCTTGTCTATTTCCCATTTCAGTTTGTGTTTGATACTTAACACTTCTAATTCTTTAGCAAATATTCCTTTGTTAAATTGTCACTTCTGATTTCTTCTTTGAGCTCTTCTTTCTGAGTGTGCAATTCTATTTCCAACTTGTATATTTGATCTTTACCCTTGGTTGTTTGTTTCAGTGAGAATGATTATGGAGACTGTCAACCTAAGAAATGTCTAAACCTGTAGAGAATTTTACGATTTTATTTGAGCCAAACTGACCACATTTTCTTGAAAGCAAAATCTCAACCGATTGTGAAAATGCTCTTGAGAAGGGCAGTTTGCAGCTTATTTTATAACTAGAGGCCTGGTGCACGAAAATTATTGTCATTGGGGAGGGGGGTGTCCCTCAGCCTGGCCTGCTCCCTCTCGCAGTCTGGGACCACTTGGGGGATGTCCACCTGACAGCTTGGGAGCCCTTGGGGAATATCCGACTAATGGCTTAGGCCCGCTCCCCACTAAACCGCAGTCGGACACCCTTAGCACTGCCAAGAAGTTGGGAGAGGCTCCTGCCACCGCTGCTGTGCTCACAGCCTTCAGCCCGGCTTCTGGTTGAGCAGAGCTCCCCCTGTGGGAGTACACTGACCACCAGGGAGCAGCTCCTGCATTGAGCGTCTGCCCCTTGGTGGTCAGTGCGAGTCATAGCAACCTGTCATTCCTGGTTATTCTGCCAGTAGGGTCAATTTGCATATTTTGACCCTTTTATTATATAGGACTAGAGGCCCAGTGCATGAAATTCATGCACGGCGGGGTGGGGGGTCCCCCTCAGCCCAGCCTGCACCCTCTCCAATCCAGGACCCCTGCCTGCCTGATTGCCCCTAACCGCCTCTGCCTGCCAGCCTGATCTTCCTAACTGCTCTTCCCTGATGGCCTGATCCCCCTAACTGCTCTCCCCTGCTGGCCTGATCCCCCTAACTGCTCTCCCCTGCCATCCTGATCGCCCATAACTGCCTCTGCCTTGGCCCCCACCACCATGGCTTTGTCCATAAGGACGTCTGGAAGGATGTCCAGAAGATGTCTGGTCTAATTAGCATATTACCCTTTTATTAGTATAGATTGGAATCAAAAGATGAGACAAAAGGAGGGTGGCATGATATCCATTGGTGGTAGATTAAGGGAGCAGAAGAAAGCAAAGTGTGGGTGGTGATATGGGTGAGGGGGATCTCTGGAACTGGATAAAAAGGAAAACAGACTTCTCTTACTTCAGTGGGTACAGGATAGTTAATAATTAACATTTTCAATACATACAGATGGTATTTGGGGAACAAGATAACAATAAGGGGTTGCTTTCATGCCTGTAGTTGTGCCTTGAGGGTTCTGGAAAAGATTACGCTGACAATTCAAAGGTATGTTATCTTAGATGCTGTTTGAGTGTGCAAAACCCATTATATTTTTAGCTATTATTCTTAAATTTACACCTTTAACTTTTTTTTGGTAATATATTTTTATTGATTTCAGAGGGGAAGGGAGAGAGAGAGAGACAGAAACATCAATGATGAGAGAGAATCAGCTGCCTCCTGCACACCCCACACCAGGGATTGAGCCTGCAACCCAGGTATGTGCCCTGACTGGGAATTGAACTGTGACCTCCTGGTTCATAGGTTGACATTCAACCACTGAGCCATGCCAGCTGGGCACACCTTTAACTTTTTCTTTTTTAAAAAAATATTTTTATTAATTTCAGAGAGGAAGGGAGAGGAAGAGAGAGATAGAAATATCAATGATGAGAGGGAATCATTGATTGGCTGCATTCTGCACATAGGACTGAGCCCGCAACCCAGGCATGTGCCCTTGACTGGAATTGAACCTGGGACCCTTCGGTCTGCAGGACAACTCTATCCACTGAGCCAAACCAGTGAGGGCCACCTTTAACTTTTAAGTGAATACTTGTTGGCTTCTTTTGGATTCTCAGGTCAATCAGCTGTCTTTTGGTTCTCCTCACTGCTAACATGCAGCTCTTGTAGATGTTGGTTATTATGTCCACACATCCTTATTTTTGGATTTGTAAGGCTACCTTTAACCTAGTTTTGGTGTAGATATTGTCTATCAGCTTTTTATATTGCTACTCTAATTGCTTTATCTGTTTTCATGGTGAGATTTGGGGAGGTCCAAAAACTATGTTGCTTCTTCTGCCATCTTCCCAGAATCCTCTGTGATTTGAATTAAAAAAAAAATTAAAAGTCAGTGTGGCTCAGTTGGTTGAGCATCGACCCATGCACCATACAGTTTCCAATTTGATTCCCGGTCAGGGCATATACTCAGGTTGCAGGTTCAATCCCTGGTCTGGGTGCTATGGGAGACAAACGATTGATGCTTCTCTTTCTCTCTCTCCCCCCTTTTTAAAAAGTAAATAAGAACATATTTTTAAAAAAATCAAAAGCCATGCTTACAGCCTCTTCTGCTCACAACCACTGTATTAGTTTGTTAGGGCTACTAGAACACAGTACCACAGACTGGATGAACTCACAGACACCCAGAGAGCTAAAACAAAATTTCTTCCCCCCAGAAATTTATTTTCTTACAGTTCTGGAAGATAGAAGTTCAAGGGTCAAGGTATTGGCACAGTTGGCTTCTTCTGAGGACTATGAAGAAATAGTCTTTGCCAGGCCTCTCTCCTTGGCTTGTAGATGACTATCTTCTACCTGTGTCTTCACATAATCTTCTCTATGTTCATGTCAGTGTCCACATTTCTTCTTACAAGGACACCAGTCATACTGGATAGGGTCCACTACAATAAACTCATTTTGACCTTCAATACCTCTTTGAAGATCTTATCTACAGATATAGTCACATTCTGAGGTACTGGGTGTTAGGACTTCAACATATGATATTTGTGGAGAACCCAATTCAGCCCATATCAACCACATATGTTCTAATGACTCCAAAATCTCTATCCACATCTCTTGTCCAGAAGTCTTCCTTGAGCTTCATACCATATAGCCCAATATTTCCCTGACATGTACACTTTCCCACCATGTGTATACTCTCAGCAGTTAGCATAGTTGGTTGGATGAATCAGTTACCTAGTAGGAGTTGGGTATGTGGTCTCACACACTTCAAACATAACATGTTCACAGTTGTACTCATTTTCTTTTTCATAAGCTTGTTACTCTCTGTATTCATTACCTTGGAATGTGGTACTTATAGGATCACTCAGTTTCCTAGGTCAGAAATCTGGGGTTATTTTTTTTTAATTAAATGTTTATTGTTCAGATTATTACATTTGTTCCTCTTTTTTCCCCCCATAACTCCCCTCCTCCCAGTTCCTGCCCCACCCTCCACCCTCACTCCCCACCCACTGTCCTCATCCATAGGTGCACGATTTTTGTCCAGTCTCTTCCCACATCTCCCACACCCCTTTCCCCCCCAAGAATAGTCAGTCCATTCCCTTTCTATGTCCCTGATTCTATTATGATCACCAGATTATTTGTTCACTTGATTCTTAGATTCACTTGTTGATAGATGCATGTTTGTTGTTCATAATTTGTATCTTTACCTTTTTCTTCTTCTTCCTCTTCTTAAAGGATACCTTTCAGCATTTCATATAATCCTGGTTTGGTGGTGATGAACTCCTTTAGCTTTTCCTTATCTGTGAAGGTCTTTATCTGACCTTCAGTTCTGAATGATAGCTTTGCTGGATAAAGTAATCTTGGTTGTAGGTTCTTGGTATTCATCACTTTGAATATTTCTTGCCATTCCCTTCTGGCCTGCAAAGTTTCTGTTGAGAAATCAGCTGACAGTCATATGGGTATTCCCTTGTAGGTAACTGAGTTTCTTTCTCTTGCTGCTTTTAGGATTTTCTCTTTGTCTTTTGCTCTTGGCATTTTAATTATGATGTGTCTTGGTGTGGTCCTCTTTGGATTCCTTTTGTTTGGGGTTCTCTGCGCTTCCTGGACCTGAAGGTCTATTTCTTTCACCAGGTAGGGGAAGTTTTCTGTCATTATTTCTTCAAATAGGTTTTCAATATAATTCTGATGTTGGTACTCTTGAAGCTGTCCCAGAGGCTCCTTACACTATCTTAGTATTTTCAGATTCTTTTTTCTTTTTGCTTTTCCTGTTGGGTGTTTTTTGCTTCTTCGCATTTCAAATCTTTGACTTGATTCTTGCGCTCCTCTGGTCTGCTGTTGGGATTCTGTATAGTATTCTTTATTTCAGTCAGTGTATGCTTAATTTCTAGTTGGTTCTTTATCATAACATCGAGGGTCTCATTAGATTTCTTGAGGATCTCATTAAGTTTATCGGCAGCTTCTAGACAGTTCTTGAGAGACCTTAAAAGTGTGGTTCTGAACTCCATATCTTCCATTGACAATTTTGTCCTGTTTCTTTGTCTCCGCATTTTTTTTTTTATGCTTTCTTGGTGCACCCCCCCAGTGGTCTTTGTGCACAGTCTTGTTGTAGTTAAGCCTTGATTGTTGTAGTTAATACTGGGGGGATTTGACCTCCAGGCCAACTGGCTATGAGAGTCAGCTGTGTCTGCAGTGGGAAAACTTCTGTCCTCTGGGGAGGTGCTAATCTAGCCTTTGCCTGAGGCTATCTGGCAAATGGCTCTGTGCAGGGCTTGGGCGGGGCAGGTCGCACTGGATCAAACAGGGCGGGCAGAGCGAGCAATTATGGCTGCTCTCAGTTCCATCCCTAGGTGCTCTGCCTCACAGAGTCCCAGCAACCGCTGCAAACCTCGGAGAGAAAGCTGCCTTCGAGTTCCGACCGAAGCCAGACAGTCCCGCTTCTCCCGTTTGAGTCTGGGTCCCTAGAGACTCGCCCGGATCTGGAGCTCAGAGTCTGAAACTCCCTCCCGATTGAAAACAACAACCGCGCCCTCCGCCGCCAGCCTGCTCCGCGTGCGCACTCCACACCTGAGTATTTCACTTCAGCACTGCGCCTCCTCTGAGTCTGGGTATGATATTCTCTTTCCTCCTAGTTGTAGAATTTCCACTCAGCCAGCCTTCCTGTGGTTCTGGATGATGTTCGTTCTGTCTTTTAGGTGTACCCTTGAATTGGTTGTTCGAGGCAGCAATCTCTGGCATTAACCTATGCCGCCATCTTGGTTTCTCTCAATCTGGGATTATTATAAACTCTCTTACATGCTATCTCTAAAGAGTCATGAAATTGCTTTGTTTTATATCCTTAACATCATTTTTCTTCACCTGTGGCTGCTACTTTCTTGATTCAGAGATCATCTTTATCTCTTACTAAAGATTTTTTCTCCTTTCTTAAATTAAAATTGGATTTATTTATTTAGGAATTGATAATACAATATAACATGGATTTAGATTCAAAACTCTAGTGTAATGTCTGTTCCCACTCCTATAGTTCATCCACACAATTTATCTCTCTGGAAACAAGTAATGTTATCAGTTCCTAGTATTTCCTTCCAGAAATATTTTATGCATGTGTTGTTCTTTAATGTATTGCATGCATGTTAAAAACATAAAATGCTTTTGTTTTGCTTTTTTACTTAAATATTGGTGCACATTACATGCTGTTCTATATTTTTTGTAATTTAATAACTTTGAAATCCTTTTATATCAACACATAAAATGGTTTTTGGTTTTTTAAAATATATTTTATTGATTTTTTTACAGAGAGCAAGGGAGAGGGAGAGGAATGGAGAGTTAGAATCATTGATGAGAGAGAAACATCAATTCAGCTGCCTCCTGCACACTCCCTACTGGGGATGTGCCCGAAACCAAGGTACATGCCCATGACTGGAATCAAACCTGGGACCCTTCAGTCCGCAGGCCAATGCTCTATCCATTGAGCCAAACCGGTTAGGGCTAAAATGTTTTTTTATGGCTTTAAAGTATTTTTTATTTTCTAGATGACTATTGAACACTTAGGTGCTATGAATTACCTTGTATATAATCTTCTATACATGTGGAACTGCTGAGTTAAAAAGTATGTAGATTTTTCATGCTGACAGATGTTGATAAATTGCCCTTCAATTTGTCTTTTGCAGTAGTCCTTTTGACTAATCTCTCTGTTTTGATTTCATCCTACAGATGCTGCCAGAGGCAATTTCTAAAATGAAGCTCTAATCATGTTACTCTGAGTCTTAAAATTCATTAGTGACTCCCAATTACCAGAAAAATCCCAAAACCATGGAATACATGATTCTTTTTTGGGGTATTGACTTACCTGGTCAGGCTCTTTTCTCATCCTTTCTCTAGGTACATTTAAAAAAATATTTTTTTTATTGACTTCAGAGAGGAAAGGAGAGGGAGAGAGAGATAGAAACATTAATGATGAGAGAATCACTGATTGGCTGCCTCCTGCACACCCCACTCTGAGGGTCAAGCCCGAAATCCAGGCATATGCCCTGACTGGGAATCAAACTGTGACCTGCTGGTCCATAGGTTGATGCTCAACTACTGAGCCACTCTGGCTGGGCTCTCTAGCTAGGTACATTTTACACTCTGGTTCGACTAGTTAATGTATCTCATACAAGCTGTGTTTCATGCCTCTATACCAGCGGTTCTCAACCTGTGGGTCGCGACCCCTTTGGTGGTCGATCGACCCTTTCACAGGGGTCGCCTAAGACCATTGGAAAACACATATATAATTACATATTGTTTTTGTGAATAATCACTATACTTTAATTATGTTCAATTTGTAACAATGAAATTGGGGGTCACCACAACATGAGGAACTGTATTAAAGGGTAGCGGCATTAGGAAGGTTGAGAACCACTGCTTATACAATACATGCTATTTCCTCTGCTTGAAATACCTGCTTATCCTTCAAGACTCCATTTAGTTGTCTCCTACTCAAATGGAGTAGAACACACATTCATGCTACCACATGTGTCAGGTTCATGTCTTTGAGATTGCCTTATGTCACTGAATAGTAATTACCTGTTCACGTCTGTCTCTCCTAGCCTGTCAACTAAATAGCTATAGAATTGATTCCCCACATAGAAAATAGAAAAAGGATGTAGAATCCAGTCAGGCAATGAGGAAATTTGTTGAATCCAGTCAACCAGTGAGGGAAATTAGCTATAGCCTCAGGTGGGGTAAAGTATACCGTCTGCCCAAATGAGATGATTTAAAAAACTCAGGAGAAGTTATGATGAAAATTGGGTAAACATAGCATGTGAAACACCCAGGGGGAGCATAATGTCAATATGTCCAGCCTTGTTTCCTGCTTCCCCCCTCTCATTTAATCTCCAGCAATATCACACTACAGTATATAATTGTTTCTCAGACTAACCATACTGATTGTACATGTTGTGCTCTCTACTGGGAACTTCCTTTTCTATTTTAGCTGCATGATGAATGCCAGCTCTCTCAAAACCAAGAACAGAGGTTAACTTCCCTGGAAAACTCTCTAGAGTTTCCTCCACTTTAATACTTCTGAAATTTGAACCTTTTTAAAATCGTTCTCTCATACAATATTGTAATTTATTTATTTGTAATAGCTATTGGCCTTGCAAAGCAAGACCAAGAATTCTTTGAAGGCAGAATTATAATCTATTCCTTTTTATATCTTCAGTACCTGTATATCCAAAGCAGTGTTTTAAACGTAATAGTTGTTCGCCCGGCCGGCGTGGCTCAGTAGTTGAGCGTCAACCTATAAACCAGGAGGTCACAGTTGATTCCGGATCAGGGCACATGCCTGGGTTGCAGGCTTGATCCCCAGTGAGGGGCATGCAGGAGGCAGCCAATCAATGATTCTCTCTCATCATTGATGTTTCTAGCCCTCTCTCCCTTTTTCTTCCTCTCTGAAATCAATAAAAAATATATTTTAAAAAATAAACATAATAATTGTTTAATAAATGTTTGTTTAGCTGAACTGACTGGGTGCTCTATTTGTCATCTCTAGCATAATCCAGTAAGATCCTGTGCTCTGAAGTCACTGCTGCTTATCAAAGCAGGCTCTATCACTTACTAGCTGTGTGACTTGGGAACTGAACTTCTTCAGTGCTTCAATTTCTTCATCTCTAAAATAGAGATATCAGTATTTAACTCACAGGACTGTGGTGAGAATTAAATGAAATAGCCATATGTGTAGCAATGTGTTTAATATATAGCATGTACTCATTTAAATATACAGCTGGCTGTATCAAACAATTTCTTTGATTAAATTTGTTAAAAGCAGTGCCCAGATTCCAAAAATCACCCCCGAAGTCCTTAGTACTAATGCCAACTGTAGATTCCTTATTCCAGACTCTTTAGGCGCTTCTCACCCCGTCACCCCCCACAACCTGATGTTGATCCTTGGCAACATTCTTGAGTAGATCATTAGTCATTTGGCAAACAGCCACTTAGAAAAGGAAGCAGTGTTGATCAGGATCCAAGAAGATTCATTAAGAACCAGTGAGGGCAAATTATTCTTAATCCCACACTTTAAAGAAAGGATGATCAAACTCCTACTTCAGGGGACTGATGGATTCCCAAAAGGATTTGAGGTGGCTATATAAACACATACATAAAAGAAAAACAAAATATAAGTAAAATATCAGAGAGAAAGAAAAATTAGGATGGAACGCTCAAAGCAAGTCAGGAGAGATGCTAGTTAATGCCCAGTGTATTAGTTTGCTAGTACTGCCATAATAGAGTATCAAAAAAGTGGGTGGCTTAAACAGCAGAAATTCATTTTCTCATAATTTTTGAGGCTAGAAATCTGAGAGCAAGGTGCTGACAGGGTTGATTTCTCCTTGGCTTGTAGATGGTTGTCTTGTGTCTTCACATCATCCCTCTCTATGTATCTGTGTCTTAATCTCCTCTTCTTATAAGGACACCTGTTATATTAAATCAGGGACTTACCCTGATGACCTCATTTTAATTAAATTGTCTTAAAAATTAAATTTATTGCAGTGACTTTGGCTAAATTATATAGGTTTTAAGTGTACAATTCCATAATACATCTTGGGAAAGGGGGTAAAATATATAGTGATGGAAGGAGTTTTGACTTTGGGTGGTGAACTTAATTATCTTTTGAAAGATCCTATTTGCAATGAACATTCTGAGGTACTTGGGATTAGGACTTCAATAAATGAATTTTGGGGAGAAATAATTAAGCTCATAACTCACATTAATCAATAACATAAGATCCTATCCAATGGCAAGAAGAGAGACATACATTTGGTTCTATTATTTCCTAAAAGTAAAAACAAATAAAAAGCTGGGGATAAGATCACTTTAACATTCATCTTATTACCATTCGTTTTTGCTAAGACCTAAATAATGACACGCTATCAGCCACAAGATGATACAGGGGCTGAAAATTCCAGGCAGAGGGCCCACAGGCCCAAAGATGGGAAATAACTTGTCTGGAATGTAAGAGAGCTGGGCCAAGGCAGCAGATCCATTTAGAATTTGGTAAGAGGCTTAGATTTTATTCCAATGGCCATAGGATGGCTTTGGAAAGTTTTAAGCTGGGGCAACATAATATGATCAGTGTTTTAAAAATAAATTTGGCTACTATATAAAGAATGGGCACAAATGATTAAGAGTGGAAACAATGATGAGAGTTTATGTACTAGGTAAATTTTCTAGTCCATGAAAATCAGATGTTCTGTTTTGGACATGTCATATTTGAGAAATCTACTAGACATTTCAGAGGAAATGTTGGGCAGGTAGTCTTGAGTTCTAGAGAGAGGTCAGGGATTTACATATTTAAACTTATTTTTGAAGAGGCAATTTGTTCACACTGTTCAAAAATCAAAGTGTAAAGTATTATAAAGTGTTAAGTCTCTCTTCCATGCTTGTACCCCATCTGTCCAGTTCTCACCTTACTGTCTCCCCTCTTAGTTTCTTATGTATCTTTATGATTATACAAGCACATACAAATACGCATTCTTTTTTTTTAAAAATATATTTTATTGATTTTTTACAGAGAGGAAGGGAGAGAGATAGAGAGTTAGAAACATCGATGAGGGAGAAACATCGATCAGCTGCCTCCTGCACATCCCCCACTGGGGATGCGCCCGCAACCCAGGTACATGCCCTTGACCGGAATCGAACCTGGGACCCTTCAGTCCGCAGGCCGACGCTCTAGCCACTGAGCCAAACCGGTTTCGGCCAAATACACATTCTTATTTCTTCTTCCTTTTTTAAAAAGAGCAATACTTATATATATTGTTCTGCACTTTGCTTTTTTCTCTTAATAGTGTATCTTAAGGTCTTTCTATAACAGTTATATTTCTCCTATAGCTTTCTCATTTTTATTTAACAGTTGTATAATATTTGATCATATGGCTGTACCATAATTTATTTAATCCAACTTCTATTAAAGGACATTTGGATTGTCTTAGTCAGTTTGGACTGCTATAACAAAATACCATAGCTTGAGTGGCTTAACCAACAGAGGTTTGTTTTTCACAGTTCTGGAGGCTGGGAAGTTCAAGATCAAGGTGCGAGCAAATTCAGGTCTTGGTGAGGGCCCTCTTCCTGACTTGCAACTAATCGCATTCTCTCTACTGTCTGCAAGTTCTATTGTCTCTTCCTTTCTTATAAGGACACTCAAAAAAATTGATTTCAGAGAGGAAGAGAGAGATAGAAACATCAATGATGTGAGAGAATCATTGATTGGTTGCCTCCTACATGCCCCACACTGGGAATTGAGCCCCAAACCCTGGCTTGTGTCCTGACTGGGAATTGAACCATGAGCTCCTGGTTCATAGGTTGATGCTCAACTATTGAGCCACACCGACTGGGCTCATGATATTTTTTATCAAATAATTTTTCTCAACATTTCCTCTTCTTTTCTTCCCTCAAAAGAATGTAGAAATTGCCTTCTCCTTCTCTTTCTCCTTCTCCTCCCCCTCCCCCTCCCCCTCCTCCTCCTCCCCCTCCCCCTCCTCCTCCTCCTCCTCCCCCTCCCCCCCCCCCTCCTCCTCCTCCTCCTCCTTTTCTTCCTTCTTTAAGTTATAGGCCAATATTCTTATTTTATTTTATTTTATTAATTTTAGAGAGGAAGGAAGAGGAAGAGAGAAATAGAAACATCAATGATGAGAGAGAATCATTGATCAGCTGCCTCCTGCACACCCCCACTGGGGATCAAGCCTTCAAACCCAGCATGAGCATGTGCCCTTGACTGGAAGCGAACCTGGGACCCTTTAATCAGCAGGTTGACGCTTCATTGAGCCAAAATGGCTAGGGAATGTGTCCTGGTACTTCTAATGATTTTGAACGAGTTATCTTCATGATCAGCTAACAAACTCCAACAATTTTTGTCACAGATATTTGTTGAGTGTCAATAAAATGTGCTCAATAGTGTTCTAGGTATAGGGGGCATAGCAGTGAATAAACAAAGTTCTCTGTCATGGAGTTTATATTTCAGTGGGCAAGGCAAGACTAAACAAGATAAATAAGTAAAATATATGATATGTTAGACACTGATAAGAACTAAGAGGAAAAATAAAACAGCTGGGGAGGGAGATAGGGATTGTGTGTGTTTTGGGGGCGTGGGGGTGGGTAAAGGTGTTGGCATTTAGACAGGATGGCTTTGCTGTGAAGAACATATTTGATCAAGGTCTGAAGGAAGGGAGAGAGTGAGTCCTGTAGAAAGCTTAGAGAAGAGCATTCTGGGCAGATGGAAGGCATCATTGTTCAAGTGTTTTTCGGTGATTCCAGTCTTTGGGTTATTTGAGACCGCTTTGAGTACCACATCTCATTGACCTGCCATTTCCCTCACCTCATTCACTAGTTTCTTTCTCTGGATTCTAGGATAGCTATCTGGAGTAACCTACTTATTAATTAATTAATTAACTAATTAATTAATTAAGTCATCACCTGAGGTTATTTTTCCATTGATTTTTAGGGAGAGTGGAAGAGAGAGGGAAAGACCGGGAGAAACATTAATGTGAGAGAAACACATGGATTGGTTGCCTCTTTCAGGGACTGGGGAGGAGCCTGTAACCAGGTATGTGCTTTGAGCAGAATCTAATCCAAGACTCTTTGATCCATATGCTGATGCTCTATTTACTGAGCCAAACTGGCTAGGGCTTTTTTTGTTTGTTTGTTAAGGAATAAGGTACTCTTTTAGGCCTTTGTTTCTATCTCCTGTCCCAGGCGGCTTCACATCTACTATCTTTAGGCTTGTCTGGCTTTGGTCTTCTGTCATGCTGCCATCCTGGTCCCTGAGTGCTGCTGTGATATTCTATATACCTCCTCTGCAACAACTTTAATCCAAGACTAAGCCCATTTGATAAGCCTGTTCAAAATGAAGTTGAATCTAGGAAAGTGACAAAATTAACTCCTCTTTATTAAGTGGGGGAGGAAGGGAAGGAATGCTAAATATTTCAGCCACATAAGTAAACAAAAAGAGAAGCAGGAAAAACAAAGGCAAAATCCAGGTCAATTACTGATATTCAAAAGCATCCTCAAGCTTTAAGCTTCTTTGTCATTCCTAGCATTACTGCCTAGGGTGAGTCCTCTTTAAATTCAAGAAGGTGGCTTTAGGCCAAAGGTGTCCCATTGATCCAATTAACTCTACTTGCTCAGCTCTGATCTTTTATTCCAGCTTTTGTGTACTCACTTTGTTTTCTGTTTAGTACTTTATTTAATCCCCGGTGTCTGACTTGTTACACTAGCTTTTTAGAAAGATCCTATCTTCATTTCTTCCCTTTCTCCAGTTTACATTACTGGATATTTTCTTCCCATTGCTTTGCTATAACGCCCTTGTAAGTGAAAGTCCCTAGTCTTGAATTGGTATTCCTGAGAGGCAGTGTAGCACTCCTCAAATTTAACACTTTCTTCCAATAAAAAAAGGCCTGTGCAGTTCTGTCTTTTCAGCTGCATTAATTGTTGAGAGGCCATTTTAATGGCAGTATCAGAATATATGGAGTGGGACTAAAATAAAAACATTAGCACAAGGAGGTACACACAGTCTAGGGGTTGGAAAAATTCAACAGACTCAAAGGGTTGTGATAAAGAAATCTTATTAAAAAATTCAGTTAGGAGGGATGTCAATGTTTTGATACAATCTTGCTGCAAAAGCAAAAGGCTCCTTGTAGGAAAAGAGAATGATTATGTAATCCTTAGACTGGCTATATTGAAAAAAAAATTTAGTTCACTAGAGGTCACTAGACTTTTCACTGGCAGTCAACTAGGTTCAGGGAGTGGAGTTTCCTAGAACTAGCCTCTTTTGTAAAAAATAAAGATACTAATTATAGATTGAACACTTATATGTACCAGGCACTTTGTACTACTTCATCCATACGACAACCACTGAAGGGGGCGGGTAGAACACTTCATGCAAGGCCATGAACCCAGGTATTTCTGATTCTAGAGCCTGTGCTTTCCATCATTCCCCCTCCCCAACCTTGCTTGCTCACAAGATACTTGTTAAAACTGCAGATTTCCAGGCCTCTCTCTCAGACATCTGGTTCGGTGGGTCTGGCACAAAGCCCTGGAATCTTTATTTATTTATTTATTTATTTATAACTATTGAGATATATGCTTTTGTTTTTATTTTTTTAAATTTTGTTTTATTGCTTAAAGTATTACAAAGAGTATTACATATGTCTCCTTCCCCCCCGCCCCCCCCCCACCTCCCTTAACCTTACCCGGGCCTCCCCTACCCCCCAGTGTCTTGTGTCCATTGGTTATGCTTATATGCATGCATATAAGTCCTTTGGTTGATCTCTTACCCGCCTCTCCCCCTAACCCTCCCCGGCCTTCCTGCTGTAGTTTGACAGTCTGTTCGATGCTGCTCTGCCTCTGTATCTATTTTTGTTCATCAGTTTATAATGGTCTTTATTATCCATAAATGAGTGAGATCATGTGGTATTTTTCTTTCGTTGACTGGCTTATTTCACTTAGCATAATGCTCTCCAGTTCCATCCATGCTGTTGCAAATGGTAAGAATTTTTTCTTTTTTACAGCAGCATAGTATTCCATTGTGTAGATGTACCACAGTTTTCTAATCCATTCATCTACTGATGGGCTGGAATATTTATTTATTTATTTATTTATTTTAAAAAAATACATTTTATTGATTTTTTACAGAGAGGAAGGGAGAGGGCTAGAAAGCCAGAAACATCCGTGAGAGAGAAACATCAATCAGCTACCTCCTGCACACACCCACTGGGGATGTGCCCACAACCAAGGCACATGCCCCTGACTGGAATCGAACCTGGGACCCTTCTGTCCGCAGGCCGATACTCTATCCACTGAGCCAAACCAGTCAGGGCTAGAATCTTTATTTTTATCAAGATCCTTCTGAGAGTCTAGTGGGCAAATTTAGGAGATCCTGTCTTTCTAATACTAGGTAATAAAATAAGCTTTTCTCCAACTCTCAATTCCCAGTGTTTACATATTCTAAAGAAATGAAACCAAATCAAAGCACATTATCTTATTTATAATGAGAGGCAAAAGTGTTCATTCAGAAACTAAGAGCCAATTTCTAGTTATAACCTTTCTTTCCTTCAACATATACACATAACCAGGTCCATCTTTGAAAATAAGCTGCCACCACATCTTTCCCAGCCAAACTTCTTGAAACAGTCACTTTCATTCATGGTCTGCAATTCGTTACTTCCTTCTTCAATACGCTATAGTTTGGCTCCTACTCTATGCCTCTATAAAAACTGTACTCTTCACCAATAACTTCCTGGTTGGATTTATATCAGCTCTTACCTAAACTGACTTCTTAGAACAAGTCTTAATTCTATTAAAGTTTATCTGAAAATTGCTTAAGCGTTTCATCAGTAATGCTGATTTCTTCGCAGAAAGAGGTTGTCGATTACATCAAGTAAAATATTCTGTCCCACACCAGGTTTGGAACCATTTTCCTTTTACAATTGGCAGCTGATTTTGAAAAGCAAGTTTTAAGATGTGCAGTCCAAGAGAAATGATAAGCCAAAAGCTAGAGTGGACATCTGGAAGGAAAGAACATGGCCAGAAGGGACGGAGTCCAGAAGGAAGAGTAGACAATGGATGGAAGGGACAATGGGGAGCTATGTCTGACTAAACTCTTCCAGCCGCAGGAGAAGGGTAGAGGCTTGGTGTTTATAAAATGAATGGAAGGAAAGATAAGTCTCTGGAGTAATTTACCTGTTGACCTTATTATAACTTATTAGGAGGTTATAGCTAAAAAATTATTTTCTCATTTCATTCTACCAAGATACACCAGGAGAAATTTTAATAGATTAACACTTTAAAAATATTTTAAATATATTTTTGTTGGCTTCAGAGAGGAAGGGAGAGGGCGAGAGACCTAGGAACATCAACAATGAGAGATACATAGAAACATCAATGATGGGAGAGAATCATTGATCAGCTTCCCTCTGTATACTCCTTACTGGGGATTGAGCCCACAATTCTGGGCATGTGCCCTGACTGGGAATCTAACTGTGACTTTCTGGTTCATAGGCTGATGCTCAACCACTGAGCTATGCTGGCTAGGCAATATACTAACACTTTTACAGTCTGGAAAAACATTCTCTTGAGTAACTCTGCCTGATTTTGCTCTTTCAATTCAATCCTCTAACACAACCTGGGACTCTAACTATAGTCATGGCTACTTTGTCAAGCTAAATTAAATGTGGCCAAGACTAAATGTCTCCCCTGCAGATGATGAAATGCTCATTATTTCAAATCTTGTTTTGATCATAGCTCTCGTTGGACCTATAAAGTAACTTTTCTTATTTTTTTCTTGTTATTTATTTTCTCCCATTACCTACTACCTCATCTTTCTTTCTTTCTTTTTTTTTAAAATATATTTTAATTGATTTTTTACAGAGAGGAAGGGAGAGAGATAGAGAGTCAGAAACATTGATGAGAGAGAAACATCGATCAGCTGCTTCCTGCACATCTCCAACTGGGGATGTGCCCGCAACCCAGGTACATGCCCCTGACCGGAATTGAACCCGGGACCCCCCAGTCCACAGGCCAACGCCCTATCACTCAGCCAAACCGGTTCCGGCACTACCTCATCTTTCTATCATAAGATTCATTTCTTTTCAGTCGATGTTCCTAGCAAACTTCAGCATCATTAGGTAATCTCCAAAAACTCAGCACTAGCTGATCATTTATTTCAACTGTAATTTTACTAAGTATTTGGCTTTATTTTATTAATGTTTTTATTTATTTTTTATTTTTATTTTTTAAAAATATAGTTTATTGATTTTTTACAGAGAGGAAGGGAGAGGGATAGAGAGTTAGAAACATTGATGAGAGAGAAACATCGATCAGCTGCCTCCTGCACACTCCCTCCTGGGGATGTGCCCGCAACCAAGGTACACGCCCTTGACCGGAATTGAACCTGGGACCCTTGAGTCCGCAGGCCGACGCTCTATCCACTGAGCCAAACCGGTTAGGGCTTTATTAATGTTTTTATATATAAAGCACAAGTGTTGTTCATCCAATTCTCATCTTATTCCATGGGTAGGGCAGATATTATTGAGGTCTTCCTTCTCCCCTCGCCCTCCCCTCCTGCCCTCCTTACTCTCCTCCCTCCCTCCTTTCCTCTTCCTTCTCCTCCTTCTTCTTTCTTCTTTCTTTTTGTCCTTAGTCCCCAATGAACATATATCTTATTGCTTTAATGATAGCATAAAATCAATAAATGCTTAATGTTATCTAACATTAATATTGTGCTGTGGGTAAGGCATCCTATCTAATAAAAGAGAAACATGGTAATTGGTGTACATCTGCTACCCTTTCCATTGGCTAATCAGGGCAATATGCAAATTAACTGCCAGCCAAGATGGCGGCCGGCAGCCAGGCAGCTTGAAGCTAACATGAAGCTTGCTTGCTTCAGTGACAGAGGACTCCAATGTTCCCCGCCTGCCTTGCCGGCCTCTGAGCTTGCAGTTTGAAACATTGTTACAAATATAGAAGCTAAACAAAACCCCAGAAACCTGCTTTCAGCCAGCTGGGATCTCAGAGCTGGAGTTGATACAGTGTTTCAATTATAGAACACAAACAAACCAGATACCTGCTTTCAGCAGCAGAGGCCTCAGAGCTGGAGCCAGAGCTAAAGCTGGCCCAGAATAAAAAAAAAAAAAGCAAAAGAGCAGTTGGGAGCTTCAGTCACCCACCAGCCTGAAAACAGCCCTCAACCCCTCACCCAGACTGGCCAGGCACCCCAGTGGGGACCCCCACCCTGAAGGGTATGTGACCAGCTGCAAACAGCCATCATTCCCTCATCCAGGCTGGACAGGCACCCCAGTGGGGACCCCTACCTGATCCAGGACACCCTTCAGGGCAAACCAGCCGGCACCCACCCGTGCACCAGGCCTCTACTCTATATAGTAAAAGGGTAATATGCCTCCCAGCACCGGGATCAGCGGAGCTGAGAGGCCTCCCGGCACCGGGATCAGTGTGACGGGGGCAGTGCCCAAACCCCCTGATCGTCCTGTGGCTCTGTGTGTGACAGGGGGCGGGGCCACAACCTCCCTATCCACCCTGCTCTGTTCGTGACAGGGGAAGGCATCCCAACCTCCTGGTCAGCCCTGCTCTGTGCCTGATACAGGGGAGCTCCCCAACCCCCTGACCACCCTGCTGCTCTGTGTGTGACAGGGTGCGGCACCCCAACCCCCTGATCGGCCCTGCTCTGTGTGTGACAGGGTGCAGCGCCCCCCCGCCCCCCCACCGGCCCTGTTCTGTGTGTGACGGGGTAGAGCCATAACCTCCCCATCGGCCCTGCCCTGAGTGTGAGAGTTGTGGCACCCCAACCCCCTGATCTGCCCTGCTCTGTGCGTGACAGGGGGCAGCGCCCCAACCCCCTGATCGACCCTGCTCTGTGCATGACAGGGGGCAGCGCCCCAACCCCCTGATCGACCCTGCTCTGTGCGTGACAGGGGGTGGCGCCGCAACCTCCCCATCGACCCTGCCTTGAGTGTGACGGGGCAGTGCCGCAACCCCCCAATTGGCCCTACCCTGAGCGTGACTGAGGGTGGCGCCGCAACCTCCCCATCGACCCTGCCTTGAGTGTGACAGGGGGCGGTGCCCCAACTCCCCAATCGACCCTGCTCTGAGCCCGACCAGGGGCTGCACCTAGGGATTGGGCCTGCCCTCTGCCACCCAGGAGCAGGCCTAAGCCAGCAGGTTGTTATCTCCCGAGGGGTCCCAGACTGCGAGAGTGCACAGGCCTGGCTGAGTGACCCCCTCTCCCCCCTGAGTGCACAAATTTTTGTGCACCGGGCCTCTAGTCTACTTATATAAAAACCATGGGTGGTGTTTATCATGACCATCAGAATCGCGACCAAGCGGAAGGAAGTTAGTCTTGCAGGGGTTGTCTTGGCAATGGCTGTGCCCTCCCCCGAGCTGTTTCCTGGAGCTGTTTCTGGTGAGGGTGGGGTTTGAAGCAGGAACCTGCCCTCAGAGTGTGGACCCACTGAATCCTGGGTCGCTTTGCCAAGGGCTGCGCCCTCCCTAGCTGTTTCCCATGTGGCCTAAGGGAAGAACCCACCCTCAGAGCACCAGGAGCGCCCAGCAGCAGTCAGTCCTGGGTTGCTGAGGTGGAGGCCACGGTGTGGTAGAACTCTGGGTCTGGCCCAACAAGGGGCAGGGCCGAACTTCAAACCAGACCCTGATAGTAGAAAGGAGGGAGCCCTATTCCTCACAGAATCCGCTGTTGGATAGCTTGCTGTCAGTGGCCTGCCAGCCAGGAACCCCATTCACCTGCAACCCAGACCCTGACAGGAGGGAGGAGGGAGCCCCTTTCCTTACAGAATCGACAGGTGGCCAGTTTGCTCTCAGGGGCCTGCAAGCTAGCAATCCTATTCACCTGCACCTTGGCCCCTGACAGCAGGGAAGAGAGAATATGTTTAAAGACCAACTATTGGAACAAAGTACCTCTTAAGCCAAAAGAAGCCATTATTGGCGACAGAATAGAGAGTTAGAAATATCAATGAGAGAGAAACATTGATCAGCTGCCTCCTGCACACTCCCCACTGCGGATGTGCCCACAACCAAGGTACATGCCCTTGACTGGAATTGAACCTGGGACCCTTGAGTCCGCAGGCCGATGCTCTATCCACTGAGCCAAACTGGTTAGGGCAATTAATTCCCTTAAAAAAATATATATTTCTTTATTGATTTAAGAGAGGAAGGGAGAGGGAGGAAGAGATAGAAACATCAATGACAAGAGAGTCATTGATGGGCTGCCTTCTGCACGGCCTCTACTGGGGACCAAGCCCACAGCCCGGGCATGTGCCCTTGGCCAGAATCAAACCCGGGACCTTTCCGTCCACAGGCCGATGCTCTATCCACTGTGCCAAACTAGCTAGGGCAATTAATTCCCTTTTAATGTGCATGAATTTCATGCACCGGGCTACTTTTATATTATATTTTCATTTTAAAAAATGGGAAAATGGATGCTGAAAAGGCAAGTGACTTATCTAAAGTTATTCAACAAATCAGTATTGAGATGTCTTCCCACACTTACAGAAGTATTTACCAAAGAGCTGGATGGTCCCGGCTCTCTTGATGAGAGCTTACTATATTTTTAAAAAGTTTATCATGTGTTTCATTCATTCATCTAAAGTTATGGCTTTTATAGCTGTGCCTTGGTAAACTTGTACCTATGCAAAGAAGTACACTGGACAGAAAATTTCCCAGGACAGAAAGAACCCCAGCAAGTGAGGTTCAAGGATCATTCATTTTTTTCACCAAATGAATCTGAACTTGACAAAACTGTAACTTGACTTAGATAAAAATGAACAAACCTTTTAATTTGGACTCCCATATTTCTCTATTTTAATATTTGTTAATAGCTTATTGTAGCCGCTAATATGGTGTCTCAGGCCATGCAGAGGTAGCAGCTGAAGTTTCATGTATGAAACCCAGGGCCCTTTTCACTACATCATGTCATAATTTATGAAAAAACAGATTGTTTTCATGATTTTAGCATCATAGATATGTGTGTGTGTTTTTAAATATAAAGAAGTGCAGAAGAGAGCTTATTACATTTCAAGTATCCATGTAGTTTTACTGCTGCTGGAGGCCCTGACACAGGCTGCCAGTACATATGCCCTGCTTTGGACATAAATAATATTGTCATTCTACCTATAAGTGAAACTGCTTTGTGACTAGGCCTAGTCAAGGCTGTGCCCTTCCTGGCATGGATTGCTCTTCTTTCACATTTCTTCCTGTCTATTCCCTTACCTCTGATAGGTCCTGACCTAAATGTCACTTTCTTAGTGTTGTTTTCTCAGGCTGGACTGTTTAGAATTGCAACTCTGGCCCAACACTCCCCACCTGTTTCTTTCCTCTGTTTTTTTTTTTTTCTTTCTTTCTTTTTTTTTCTAGAGCACATAATCACTTTCTGACACACGATCTAAGTTTTATTTTTACTGACTTTTTTATATTCCCCCTACCAAAATATAAGCTCTATAAGTCCAGACATTTTTATCTGTCTTATTCTTGGCTTGGCTAAGAACAGAGCCTGGCACATAGTAGATGCTAAATAATTATTGATTAAATAATGTATAATACATATATTCTGGTACTTTAGCAATTACATTCTTTCATGGAATCCAATGTTGGACAATTGTATATCGAAATCTGCTAATCGCCCGGCTGGGATGGCTCAGTGTTTGAGCATCAACCTACGAACCAGGAGATCACACAGTTTGATTCCTGGTGGGGCACATACCCGGCTTGCGGCTTGTGGGCTCAGTCCCCAGTGGGGGGTGTGAAGGAGGCTGCCGATCAATGATTCTCTCTCATCATTGATGTTTCTATCTCTTTCTTCCTTCCCCTTCCTCTCTTTGAAATCAATAAAACATTAAAAAAATCTACTAATGCCGAAACCGGTTTGGCTCAGTGGATAGAGCATCGGCCTGCGGACTGAAAGGTCCCGGGTTCGATTCCGGTCAAGGGCATGTACCTGGGTTGCGGGCACATCCCCAGTAGGAGATGTGCAGGAGGCAGCTGATCGATGTTTCTCTCTCATCGATGTTTCTGACTCTCTATCTCTCTCCCTTCCTCTCTGTAAAAAATCAATAAAATATATTAAAAAAAAATCTACTAATCAATATGACAGGCCCTGAGATTCTCATGTAAGTTCAAGGAAAAGACAGAGCACATAGTGGGTGCTTAAAATGTTTAAATAAATGTAATTTAGAGAAATATTGGCCATTTACATTACTTTGGGCAAGTTATATTCACAATTTCCTGAGTAATTAAATGATGTAGAAGTCTTCTTAACTGATGCTATAGTTGGTATGTCATGAAAATCTATGCTCAGGCTTGCAGATAATAAATCGTTTAGGTTTTTAAAAATGGGTGTGCAATGCCCTCCTGTGGTTACAATTCCAGGCAATTATTATCTGCAGAAACCGTTTATGCAAATATTGATGTCAGCAATGTAAAAGCAGTATAACTTTAGGGGGCAAAAATTCATACAAATATTTCCAGATGTTAATGCAAATTATATGGTTTAGTTTTTTGTTGTTGTTGTTAATACTCACCTGAGGATATTCTCCATTGATTTTTAGAGAGTGTGGAAGAGAGAAAGAGACAGAAACATCTGTGTGAGAGAGACACATAGATTGGTTGCCTCCTGCACACCCTCAACCAGGACCAGTGATTGAGCCTGCAACCAAGGTAAATTGAACCTGGGATCCTTCAGTCCACAGTTCAACACTTTATCCACTGAGGCAGTCTGGCTAGGGCTATGGTTTAGTTTTTAACCAGAGGCATATTTCCTGTATTTCAGGACACTCAGACCCATATTCATTTTAGAATCTGGCCACATCCACATTCCATACAAGTTTTAATCTAAATACATATAAAATATGTGTAGTCAGTGAAAAAATACTCTTTAGAGTGTGAATAAAAAAAATCATTTCGTTGGAGAATCATTTAAAAAGATAACATATATCTAAAATATTTTATTTTAGTATGAAATATAAATTGGATATTTTACCAGCCTTTTGATTTGAGGCCAAGACTTTTATTAACATTATTTTTTTAAGTAGTCTACTGATTTTTCTTTTTGCTCTTTAGTTTAGAATTCTAGATTTGATGACTTCTATTTTTTATTTTTCATGCTTTTTTTTTTTGCCCATGCACAATTCAAAACTTATTTTTTCCAATGACCTTTTCTGAAGTAATTTCAAAGCATCCAACTTAGTTTTCTTTTACCTAAACACTTTCTTTTAACAAATTATTATTTTGTATATTACTTAATTTAATTACATAACTGAATACAAGTACAATTGACATAAGTAAGTTTAGGATCAAACAATTACCTTAAAAAAGTAGATAACTTATCCGGTGGCAGCTAGAGAGTAGAAGCATACCAGCGCCTATGTACTTGGTTCTGAGACTTCCTCTTGTTCTGGGCCTGTGTACATTAGTAAGCAGGAATGGAGAGCATTTTGTGAGACTGTTAAGTGAGATCAATTTAAAGAGCCTCTATCATACTCAATTTTTGTTGCAGCTACCAGAACAATCGAAGGAATAGCACATTATCTGTTAACATTAACCAAATTCATCAGGTATGTGTCTTTCTTGGACTTACAAGTACTGGTAAAAACTGGCCTAGCAATAGAGGGCATTTTGTGTTTGTGAAATGATTCAGTTCAAATTATTTCATATGCAACTGAAAATATTTAAATGCCTATTTTATCACAAGAGGGCACTCATGCCCCATTCTTTAAAGTAAATGCTGTTTCAGGCATTGATTTGAGAGGAATTACCACTGAAATAAAATTTAGACCTACAACTTGAATTTCAAGTTCAGTAAATTGGCAGAACTGGGGATTAGTGATTCTATTTATGCAAATACAGAGATTTTTGCTACATAAGTATTATAAAAGGATTTTCACACATATAATATAAAAATATGCAAAACCTGCTATGCTGAACAATATTTAATATTTTGATGAGCCATTCCAAGGTTTTCATTATTTTTAAAATGTAATGATCATTTTATTGATTGAATTACTACAATGAGATTTCAATCATCTGTCACACAATCAACATTATTAGGCATCTACCCTATTGTTTCTCTGGACAACAAATTTACTGCATTTTAAAGAATGTATCAGATATCACATCAATTATTTTAAATTATGACTTCAATAATTGTAGTTTGTATTAGTTATCTATTGCTGACTAACAAATTACCCCCAAACTTAGTTGCTTAAAACAACAATAATTTATTATCTTTTAGTTTCTGAGGCTCAGAAATCTGGGAACAGTTTAGCAGCAGTGCCTCTTGCTCAGGGTCTCTCACAAGGTGGCAGTCAAGCTCTTGGCCAAGGCTGCAGTCGTCTGAAGGCTCAAATGAGACTGAAGAATTTGCTTCCAAGCTCACTCACAGGGGACTCTCCACAGGGCAGTCTTACACCATGACAGTTGGCTTCCCCCTGGCCAAGTGGTCTAAGTGGGAAAAAGAGTGAGTGCCTAAGATGGAGGTCACAGTCTTTTTAATAACCCAATCTCTGAAGTGACATCCTATTGCTGCTGTTATATTTAGTTAGAAATGATTAAATAAATCCACACACACTCTTGGGGTGGGGATTACACAAGGGTGTGAATACTAAGAGACTGGAGTCGTGGGGTACCAGCATGGAAGCTGCTATATAGCTGGATAAAGATGGGACCATATAAAGACAGAAATATCCCCAGGTAGTTAGGACCAAGGATTATTACTTTGTCAGTATATGAATTTGAACATGACAGAGTTGTAATACTAAAAATTTTAACCAGAGTAATATTAAAACAAATATTTGAATTCGGACTCAGCTGTTTATTTCCTTATTAATCAAATA
Organism: Myotis daubentonii; assembly: GCF_963259705.1. Classification (NCBI taxonomy): domain Eukaryota; kingdom Metazoa; phylum Chordata; class Mammalia; order Chiroptera; family Vespertilionidae; genus Myotis; species Myotis daubentonii. The sequence goes on along the minus strand of NC_081845.1, from coordinate 55,371,839 downwards.
TCGTGTCTAGCATAAGTAAATACATACGTACATAGAAAGAATGAGTGTAAAATTGGAAAAAAAGCATAATCTAAAATGTTAGATTTGGGGTTGACAATATGGAAGGAACTAGGTGATGCTGAACAGCTTTTTGAGTCCATGTTCTTTAGATAGAGCTAACCATGGGCTATAGTATGATATAGACCATGAAAAGGTCAGATGGTCAATCTGAGGAGTTTCCTGTGCTCTGGAAGGAAATTCATGTGTCCAGAATCTCCTGGGGAGTCTTGAGCTCTAGCTGGTAGTGAAACCTACTCGCTCCCGTTCTTCAGTACCAGCCGCTGCCATCGATGCCGTTTGGTTCCTCTGGGCACATCTGCGCCACTTACCTGTCACACACTCTACTGTCATAAGCCACCGTCATGGTGAAGTTAGCAAAGGCTGGTAAAAATCAAGGTGGCTCCAAGAAAATGGCTCCTTCTCCAAAGGAGGTAGAAGAAGATAATGAAGATAAGAAAATGCCAGATGAAGAAGATGAAAGCAGTGGAGAAGAAAAAAGGCAAAAAGTCTACCACAACTCCAGGAAAGAAGGTGATAGTTTCCCCAACAAAAAAGATTGCAGTTGACACACCAGGCAAGAAAGCAGTTGTCACCCCTGGCAGAAAGGCAGCAGTTACACCAGCCAAAGCACTAGCCATACCTGGCAAGAAGGGAGGCACACCAGGCAAAGCATTGATAGCAATCCGTGGTAAGAAGAAAGCAGTCATCCCAGTCAAGGGAGCAAAGCATGGCAAGAATGCCAAGAAGGAAGATAGTGATGAGGAAGATGATGAGGACAATGAAGAGGAGGAGGAGGAGGATGAAGATGAGCATGAATTTGAGCCAGGAGTGATGAAAGCTACTGCTGCCACTCTTACCTTGGATGATGATGATTATGACAAAAATGAGGGTTATGATGAAGATGAGGAAGAAGAAGATGAAGGTGAGGATGATGATGAATATGACTCTGAAGAAGAACCTATGGAGATTATACCAGCCAAAGGCAAGAAAGCTCCTGTAAAAGCTGTTCCCATGAAGACTCAAAGCACAGCTGAGGATGAAGACGAAGAAGATGATAATGAAGAGGAGGATGAAGATGAGAAAGATGTTGAGGAGGAGGATTAAGAGGAGGAGGAGAAAGAGCCTATCAAAGAAGCACCTGGGGAATGAAATAAGGAAATGGCCAAACAGAAAGCTGCTCCTGAGGCCAAGAAACAGAAAGTAGAAGCCACAGAACAAACTACAGCTTTCAATCTCTGTTGGAAACCTGAACTTCAGTAAATCTGTTCCTGAATTAAAATGGGTATCAGTGACGTTTTGTTAAAAATGACCTTGTTGTTGTGGATGTCAGAATTGGCCTGTCTTAGGAAGTTTGGCTATATGGATTTTGAATCTGCTGAGGACCTAGAAAAAGCCTTCGGACTCACTGGCTTAAAAGTCTTTGGCAATGAAATGAAACCAGAAAACCAAAGGGAAAAGACAGTAAAAAGATCAAGATGCAAGAACACTTTTGGCTAAAAATCTGCCTTATGACGTTACCTAGGACTAATTAAAGGAAGTGTTTGAAGATGCTATAGAGATCAGATTAGTCAACAAGGTTGGAAAGAGTAAAGGGATGGCTTATATTGAATTTAAGACAGAAGCCGATGCAGAAAAAACCTTGGAAGAAAAGCAAAGAACAGAAATAGATGGGCGATTCATTTCCCTGTGCTATACTGGAGAGAAGGGTCAAAGTCAAGACCACAGAGGTGAAAAGAATAGCACTTGAAGTGGTGAATCAAAACCTCTGGTTTTAAGCAACCTTTCCTACAGTGCAAAAGAAAAAATTCTTCAGGAAGTATTTGAGGAGGCAATTTTTATCAAAGTCCCCAGAACCAAAATGACAAAACTAAAGGGTTTTGCATTTATAGAATTTGCTTCATTTGAGGATGCTAAAGAAGCTTTAAATTTCTGTAATAAAAGAGAAATTGAAGGCAGAATAAGCAGGCTGGAATTGCAAGGACCCAGGGGACCGCCTAATGCAAAAAGCCATCCATCCAAAGCTCTGTCAAAGGTTTGTCTGAGGACACTACAGAGGAGACATTGAAGGAGTCATTTGATGGCGCTGTCTGGGCAAGGATAGTCACTGACAGGGAGAGGAGCTCTTCCAAAGGGTTTGATTTTGTAGACTTCAACAGTGAGGAAGGTGCCAAAGTCGCCTAGGAGGCCAGGGAAGACGGTGAAATTGGTGAAAACAAAGTTACTTTGGACTGGGCCAAGCCTAAGGGTGAAGGTGGCTTCCAGGGTTGAGGAAGGTGGCGGCAGAGAAGGCCAAGGTGGATTTGGTGGCAGAGGCCAGAGAGGTTTTGGAGGTCGATGTGGCTTCCTAGGAAGCAGAGGTGGAGGAGGAGACCAGAACCTACAAGGAAAGATAAGTTCTAATATCTTCTTCTATCCCTGCCTTTCCCTCTTCCATTTGAAAGAAAGGACTCTGGTGTTTTAACTCTGTTACCTGATCAATGACAGAGCCTTCTAAGGACATTCCAAGACAGCATACAGTCCTGAGGTCTACTTGGAAATCCATTTGTATAATATTTCAAAGGAGATACTCTGTTGGTTTTGACTGGATTTTTAAAGAGATGAGTGATAGAGCTAACTCTTATCTGTAAGTTTTGAATTTATATTGCTTTTTCCCAGTGTACAAAATCATTCCCCATCACTACAGTTGTGTGTGTGTGTGTGTGTACTGAGGTACAAAGAAAAGCAGAATGTTTTATCATGATTTTGCTTCAGAGCTATGAGACAAATTAAAAGTCCTAAACTTGGGGAAAAAAAGATCTCTCCTGGGTCCTTAAAAAATCTTTAAGGGGCTGATTTCAAAAACATATAAAGAACTTAAACAAATGAACACCAAGAAGACAACCCAATTAAAATATGGGCAAAGGACCTGAATAGACTCATCTCCAGAGGGGACATACAGATGAGATGACCAGTAGGTGTATGAAAGATGCTCAATGTCACTAATCATCAGAGAGATGCAAATTAAAACCACAATGCACCCTAGCTGGTTTGGCTCAGTGCACAGAGCTTCAACCTGCAGACTCAGGGGTCCCGGGTTCGGCTCTGGTCAAGGCCACATGCCCAGGTTGCAGGTTCGATCCTTAGTAGGGGCATGCAGGAGGCAGCTGATCAGTGATTCTCTTTCATCATTGATGTTTCTACCTCTATCTCCCTCTCCATTCCTCTCTGAAGTCAATAACCCCCCACCCCGAAAAAAAAACCCACACCACAATGAGATATCACCTCATGCCTGTCAGAATGGCTATCATCAATAAACAACAAGTGCTGGTGAGGATGTGGAGAAAAAGGAACCCTCATGTACTGTTGGTGGGAATGCAGATTGGTGCGGCCACTGTGGAAAACAGGATGGAGTTTCCTCAAAAAATTAAAAATGGAACTGCCTTTTGACCCAGTGATCCTATTTCTGAGAATATATCCTAAGAATCCTGAGATACCAATTCAAAGGGATATATGCACCCCACCCCACTGTTTATAGCAGCATCCTATCTAATAAAAGAGAAACATGGTAATTGGCGTACGACCGCTACCCTTCCCATTGGCTAATCAGGGCAATATGCAAATTAACTGCCAGCCAAGATGGCGGCCGGCAGCCAGGCAGCTTGAAACTAACATGAGGCTTGCTTGCTTCAGTGAAGGAGGAAACCAACGTTCCCCGCCTGCCTTGCCGGCCTCTGAGCTGCAACTCTCAGCAACTATGTAACAAATATAGAAGCTAAACAAAACCCCAGAAACCAGCTTTAGTCCGCCGGGCTTCAGCCAGAAGGATCGCAACATTGTAAGCAAAGGCCAGAAACCTACTTTCAGCAGCGGAGGCCTAAGAGCTGGAGCCAAGCCTCAAAGCTAAAGCTGGCCCAGAATAAAAAAGAAAAAGAAAAAAAAGGAGCAGTTGGGAGCTTCAGTCACCCCCAGCCTGAAAACAGCCCTCAGCCCCTTACCCAGACTGGCCAGGCACCCCAGTGGGGACTCCCACCCTGAAGGGTGTGTGACCAGCTGCAAACAGCCATCATCCCCTCATCCAGGCTGGCCAGGCACCCCAGTGGGGACCCCCACCCTGATCCAGGACACCCTTCAGGGCAAACCAGCCGGCCCCCACCCGTGCACCAGGCCTCTACCCTATATAGTAAAAGGGTAATATGCCTCCCAGCACCGGGATCAGCATGACAGGGGACAGCGCCCAAACCCCCTGATCGCCCTGTGGCTCTGTGTGTGACAGGGGGCGGGGCCACAACCTCCCTATCCACTCTGCTCTGTTTGTGACAGGGGAAGGCGCCCTAACCCCCTGATCAGCTCTGCTCTGTGCCTGATAGGGGGGAGCTCCCCAACCCCCAGATTGCCCTGAGGCTCTGTGTGTAACAGGGTGCGGCGCCCCAACCCCCTGATTGGCCCTGCTCTGTGCGTGACAGTGGGTGGCGCCGCAACCTCCCCATCGACCCTACCTTGAGTGTGACAGGGGGCGGTGCCCCAACCCCCCAATCGGCCCTACCCTGAGCGTGACTGAGGGTGGCATCGCAACCTCTCAATCGGCCCTGCTCTGAGCCCGACCAGGGGCTGCACCTAGGGATTAGGCCTGCCCTCTGCCACCCGGGAGCAGGCCTAAGCCAGCAGATCGTTATCTCCCGAGGGGTCCCAGACTGGGAGAGGGCACAGGCCGGGCTGAGGGACCCCTCCCCTCCCCCCCGCCCCCCCCCCCCCCGCCCCGAGTGCACAACTTTTTGTGTACCGGGCCTCTAGTTATTTATAATAGCCAAGATCTAAAAAAATCCCAAGTGCCCATCAGTAGATGAGTGGATAAAAAAGCTGTGGTACATTTACATAATAGAAGCCATATAACCATAAGAAAGAAAGAACTCTTATCTTTTGTGACTTCATGGATGGATCTGCAGATTATTATGCTAAGTGAAAAGCCAGACAGAGAAAAACAAATACCATATGATCTCACTTATATGTGGAATCTAATGAACAAAATAATCTGATGAACAAAATAGAAATGCATGCAAACATGGGACAGATTAACCACTGTCAGAGGGGAGGGGCGTTGGGAGGCTGCTTAATGAAAGAGGATGAAGGGATTAAGCAAAAAAACCACACATGTATGCATAACACATAGACACAGACAACAGTGTGGTAATAGTCAGAAGGAAAGGGGGTAGGGGTAGGTGGAGGTGGGCAAAAGGGGGCGGAAATGGGGATGAAAGAGACTTTGCTTGGGGCTATGGGTGCACAATGCAGTATGCAGACAATGCTTTATTGAATTGTACACTTGAAACCTGCATGGTTTTGCAAACCAAGTCACCCCAATAAATTCAATTAAAATAAAAGAATGGGCAAATATCTTGGTGGTTTTATTACCTCACTGGGACCTTTAGTCTTCAACCCAGGCTTTTCTTTCTTTTTTTAAAAAAATGTTTTATTGATTTTTTACAGAGAGGAAGGAAGAGGGATAGAGAGAAACATCGATGAGAGAGAAGCATCAATCAGCTGCCCCCTGCACACTCCCACATGGGGATGTGCCTGCAACCAAGGCACATGCCCTTGACGGGAATCGAACCCGGGACCCTTGAGTCCGCAGGCCGATGCTCTATCCACTGAGCCAAACCGGCCAGGGCCCCAGGCTTTTCTTATAGAATGATCTAATTGTCAGTTGTGCATCTTTACTGCAAAAACAATGGATGGGTTTTTTGGTATCCTGATACTTGATCAATTGGGTATTAGTTTTATGCTAACTTTATAGCTTTCCTGAATACAAATTTTAAAATCTGTAGCTTACCCATCTTATTTTGCTGTTTATTTTATCTTAAATGTTTATTTTTAAATGTTCCTTTTATTTATTTTAAAAATAAGGGATAAGTGACTTAGCACAAAATTCAAAACGTTGAAGAGAGTAAGCAAACTTGTTTATGAATTTTATTGTATATATATTATTTATTTCAGAGAGGAAGGGGGAGGGCGATAGAAACATCAATGATGACAGAGAATCATTGATTGGCTGCCTCCTGCATGCCCTCCACTAGGGATTGAGCCCTCAGCCTGGGCATGTGACCTGATCAGGAATCTAACTGTGACCTCCAGGTTTAGATCGACGCTAAACCATTAAGCAATGCTGGTTGGACTAACCCAGTAAATTCTTTTTTTGTTTGTTTTGTTTTTGAAAATGTTTTACTTTCCCACCAATTTTACTTTCTCCCCCCCCTCCCCGCCCCCAATAAATTCTTAAGCTTTACCAACACCTTACTGAATTACTTTCCAATGCAGAACGTCTTTCCACTATTAGGAATTGAGAAAAGAAAAAAAGAGCAGTACCTGACATTTAGAAGCTGGCCTGGCACTCAGAACAAGGCCATATTTTTCTTCTATGAGCTATAAATAATCTAATAGAACACCAATCTCAGACAAGTTTACTCTGAGACCATGATAAAATGAGACAGAACAAGGCCACTTCATAATTTTGCCTAAGCACAGACATAAATAAGGTCACTGTGCCACCCCCACAATACCTACAAAACACCCCTCCCTCAGCAGAATGAGTGGCTGCTATTTCTTTACCAATTAGTTTACCCTTGTGCTGGTTTTCTCTTCCATGAGTAAGATTTATTGAGATACTCAATCACAGACTCTCCCCAAGTCACCTAATCAAAGTCCAAATCCTGTAATTAGTTCTTTCTACCAATCTCTTGCTGAGAGATGTCACAATTCCCCATGGTGTATATTCTCTCTCTCTCTACATCAAGGAATAAACTAAACTTATTTAGCTACAGGTATGTTTCTGGTGGTTCTTTGGCTGAAGGGCATTGACAGAATATATAAATAAATTAAGTAATTAGTTTGTTCAGCAAACTTTAATTAAGCTTGTAGTATGTGGTTCCAAATTGCTTGAGTGTTTTGGTTTAAAATCTTTGAAAACATGGTGAAAGTTACAGACCCTCTTGATGCAAAACAATGAACATTCACTCAAAGATTCACCCATATTTTCAGGAGTTCACAGACCTCTTTGATTAATAGTCTGAATTTAATCATTAGAATAAGATACACTCTGCTTTCAAGGAGTTCAGGATCAGCACAAGGGATGAAGGGACATATTTCTTTATTGGGACCATTCTTCAAATAGAGATGATTTACAAATGAAAACTATGTCCTAAGTAGAACCTGGTTTATGTATGATTAGGGTAAGGTTAATTGTGGCAGTGTATTCTTTTTCCTTCTGTAATGTGTGTGTATATGTGTGTGTGTGTGTGTGTGTGTGTGTGTGTGTGTTTGTGTGTATATTTAATGATGTCAGAGAGGAAGGGAGAGGAAGAGAGAGACAGAAACATCAATGATGAGAGAGAATCATTGATCAGCTGCCTCTTGCATGCCCCTTACTGGTGATGGAGCCCGACACCCAGGCATGTACCCTGACCAGGAATTGAACTGTGACCTACTAGTTCACAGGTCAATGCTCAAGCATTGAGCCACACTGGCTTGGCTCCTTTTGCAATATTTTAAAGATTAGATCATTTTATTATCAATTTATGGAAGCAACACATTTCTGAGAGAAAGAGAGGGTGGGAGCGAGAGAGAAGCAATACAACATGTGCAATTTCACACAATGCTACTTTCAAATGGTACAGGATTGTTCCTTCTTTCTCATTTCCAAAGTCTCTCATTCTCTCCCTGAGACAGACTATGAACAAGGTGAGGAATTGTTTTCTCAATGAAGAAAAATTGTGTTACAAGGATCAGTGCATTTGCATTTGAGGTGACCAAAGTGCAGAAAGCTTGAAAGTTGTATGTTTTTCTCCACAGCCCTGGGACTGGAGGTTGAGCCCTGAATGTCTGAAATCTACTTGGTGGCAAGTCCTATATCTTACTTAGCTCTTTACCCTAAAAGCACTGGAAAGGTACTCAATATATATTTATTAAAGAAATGTGTAGTCCCAGAGGCATAGTACTTCCAAACCCTCCTTCAATTCCTGTCCCCCTTCCTCACCCCGTTGGTTCAGATCCTGACTGCCCTTCTGCTGATTTTGCCATGTCAATGGTTTCCTTTCCTCTGATCTGTCTGGAGTTGTGTCCTGAACCCCTCAAGACTGTTTCTCAGTTTACTGTTTCTGGACCCTGAGAAGATCCTAGCTTCAATCAGAACCTTAGCAGGCTAGCCCCCATATTTGTAGACCCTCCACATTGCTATCAGCAAAAGATCCAGTCTGATCCTTGGTGCTTTGCACAATACTATGGAAAAACGACACAGCAGAGGAACTTATGTCCAAATCTTAAATCCTGGTGCCTGTGAATGCAACCTTACTTGGAAATAGAGTTTTTGTGGATGTAGGTTGGATAAAATCTCAAGATGAGATCATCCTTGACTTAGGGTGGGCACTAAATACAATGACTGGATCAGAGAAAGGAGAGGGGGATTTTATATTCATTGGCACTGAGGAGAAGGCCATGTGAAGACAGAGACAAAGATTGGAATTATGCACCTACAAGTCAAGGAGTATCAGTGATTTTTGGCATCCATAAGAAGTTGGGAGATTGGCATAGAATGGATTCTCCCTCACACTTCAGAAAGAACCTCCCCCACTGACACCTCAATTTCAGACTTCTGGTCTCCAGAACTGTGAGAGAATAGATTTCTATTGTAAGCCACAAAATTTGTGCTAATTTGTTATGGCAGCCCTAGGAAACACATACATCAAATGATTTGTATGCATCAGAATGGACTCTTCTGATCATGAATCACAGCTCTCACCTTACACCCTGGAATCAGTCATCCCTTGGATACCCCTTTGGTCAATGGGCAGACACCACCTCAGTCAACTTTCAGAACAAACCTGGAGAGGGAGACCAAGCAGGCCCTGAAAGTGAACTTGAGGTGATTTAGGCAAGCGAGTTCAGGAGTTTTGAGTATGCGTGTATACTAGTAGAGTGTACAAGGATGAAGGTCCTTGTTGGTACCTCTCTTTGGCCTTGAGGAGTCCTCTCCCCATGGGTAGCTGGAGGAGTGTTAGAGTAGAACCTACTAAGAGTCCCCCCGACCCCTTATTTTTAGCTCTAAGAGTAGTACTGCTAATGGTCTTTTTCTTTTTTTGAGTGTTATTTCTCGCATTTTATTTATTTATTTTTGCAATTTTTTTTCTTTATTGATTAAGGTATTACATATGTGTCCTTATCCCCCCATTGCCTCCCCACCCGCCCACTCATGCCCTCACCTCCTGGTGTCTGTGTCCATTGGTTAGGCCTATATGCATGCATACAAGTCCTTTGGATGATCTCTCCCCCTCACCCCACCTTCCCCTACCTTCCCTCTGAGGTTTGACGGTCTGATTGATGCTTCTCTGTCTCTGGATCTGCTTTTGTTCATCAGTTTATGTTGTTCATTATATTCCACAAATGAGTGAGATCATGTGATATTTATCTTTCTCTGACTGGCTTATTTTGCTTAGCATAATGCTCTCCAGTTCCATCCATGCTGTTGCAAGTGGTAAGAATGCCTTCTTCTTTTTTAAATATATTTTACTGATTTTTTTACAGAGAGGAAGGGAGAGGGATAGACAGTTAGAAACATCGATGAGAGAGAAACATCAATCAGCTGCCTTCTGCACACCCCCCACTGGGGATGTGCCCGCAACCAAGGTACATGCCCTTGACTGGAATCGAACCTGGGACCCTTGAATCCTCAGGCCAATGCTCTATCCACTGAGCCAAACCGGTTAGGGCAGAATGCCTTCTTTTTTACAGCAACGTAGTATTCCATTGTGTAGCTGTACCACAGTTTTTGTGGGTTTTTTTTTAGACTCTTTGGAAACATGATTTTATTGTAACCCACTATGAAAATTATACAAACTGGATCATAGAATTGGTAAGGTGCCGGGGTCCAACCCCAGCGGGTCCAGGGGTCCCCAAAGGTGTGGACGGAGTCGGCGAAGAAGGAACGATACAGAGATAGCGTTCAGTTGATCATCATAGCCGGGTTCGCTTGTCAGGGTCTCCAGCCAGGTTCTGTACAGGTACTCCAGTCAGGTTCAGTGTCCAGGTTCCAGTCAGGTTCTCCTGCCAATCTCTGTAGTCAGGTTCAGTCCAGGATCCCTTGCCATGTTCTCCCGCTAGGCTCTGTCTCTAGGCTCCGAGGCCAGTCCCTCTCCAGGATCCTCCGGCATGCTCTCTCCAGCGAAGTTCTTCTGTCTCTAGAGAACGTTCTGTGTAGGTTCTGTGCCTAGGCTCTGTCTCTCTTGGTCCTGTCTTCCAAGCCCTGTGTTCTCGATTCTGTGTTCTGAATTCTGTGTGTTTCTGTCTTGTTACAACTGTATTTATACCAGTTGATTCAATCCTATCAATCTCTATTACAAAGGTTAGGGCGTTTCTTATCTCCATTCCAGGGAGAAAAGATTATGTAGTTTAAGCATGATTGTTTGTAGTTAAAGGGATTAATTACCCGCCTGGCACTTAGTTGAGGGGTTTTATTCCCTCCCTAACTTCAGGGGAAAATCCCTACCTGGGGATTCAACCTTTCTCGGAGAGGTGACCTTGGTTAAAACACAGCGCCAAGAAGGTGAGCAAACATATTAAGAACCATATGCCATATATGCCAGGTCCCTTGAAACAGCAAGCATAGACCGGCTCCCGGCAAATTCCCCCTTTTTTATTTTTTTAAAAGCAGGCATTAAAAAGAAAAACCTGAAATGCTCTCTTATATCCATTTTAAGAGTAGGATTGGCGCTTTCCGCTATTACCTGAGTCCTGATCTATCATCCCAGGGAGAGCTTGCCAATCCTGCACTTTCCCAGGGTAGAAAGGCTGCAGTGGGGTTAAGGATAAGGCTCCTTGGGCCTACCTTCTCCCATGCCTCTACATTTACCTTTCCAGCACCTTTCCTTCCTCAGAAAAGCATGGACATACTTCTGTCTGACTGGGAGTAACCTTAATTCCTCTGCTAGCAAGCATATGTGTTAAAAGATCAATACAGAGTCTTATTTCTTTAGACTCAGTATGGCACATCTTCTTAATCTAAAGATCAATACAGAGTCTTCTTTCTTTGGACTCAGTATGGCACATCTTCTCAAACTAAGTTCTGTACTATCCACCTTCTTACCCTACTTATCCTCTATAGGGGGGTCTGCAGTACCCTGGTGGAGTCCTATCCGTCCCGAGTGTGGAGGTTCTCAATGGGGGGGGGGCTTACCTAAGGGAATCCTGTTCCAGGGGTTCCCAAAGGTGTGGACGGAGTCGGCGAAGACTATCCACCTTCTTCCTACAATGGAGTCCAATCCGTCCCGAGTGCGGGGCTTACCTAGGGGTCCCTGTTCGGGCGCCAGATGCCGGGGTCCAACCCCAGCGGGTCGAGGGGTCCCCAAAGGTGTGGACGGAGTCGGCGAAGAAGGAAGGACACGGAGACAGCGTTCAGTTGATCAGCAGCCCAGCCAGGATCTCTAGCCCGGATCTCCAGCCAAGTTCTGGTCTCGATCTCCAGAGAGGTTCTGCTCAGGTTCTCCAGTCAGGTTCAGTCACTAGGTTCTAGTCAGGCTCTCCTGCCAATCTCCGCAGTCAGGTTCAGTCCAGGATCCCTTGCCATGTTCTCCCGCTAGGCTCTGTCTCTAGGCTCCGAGGCCAGTCCCTCTCCAGGATCCTCCGGCATGCTCTCTCCAGCGAAGTTCTTCTGTCTCTAGAGAACGTTCTGTGTAGGTTCTGTGCCTAGGCTCTGTCTCTCTTGGTCCTGTCTTCCAAGCCCTGTGTTCTCGATTCTGTGTTCTGAATTCTGTGTGTTTCTGTCTTGTTACAACTGTATTTATACCAGTTGATTCAATCCTATCAATCTCTATTACAAAGGTTAGGGCGTTTCTTATCTCCATTCCAGGGAGAAAAGATTATGTAGTTTAAGCATGATTGTTTGTAGTTAAAGGGATTAATTACCCGCCTGGCACTTAGTTGAGGGGTTTTATTCCCTCCCTAACTTCAGGGGAAAATCCCTACCTGGGGATTCAACCTTTCTCGGAGAGGTGACCTTGGTTAAAACACAGCGCCAAGAAGGTGAGCAAACATATTAAGAACCATATGCCATATATGCCAGGTCCCTTGAAACAGCAAGCATAGACCGGCTCCCGGCAGTAAGGATTAGGTTGAGCTATAATAAATCAAGCTAAAGTCAGTGAAAATTAACATAGAAAGGGCAAATTTGGTCTACAGCCCCACAGTGTGTATTTGAATAATGCATCATTGTTGTTGTTTTAAATGTATTTTATTGATTTTTTTACAGAGAGGAAGGGAGAGAATAGAGAGTTGGAAACATCGATGAGAGAGAAACATTGATCAGCTGCCTCCTGCACACCCCCTACTGAGGATGTGCCTGCAACCAAGGTACATGCCCTTGACTGGAATCGAACCTGGGACCCTCCAGTCTGCAGGCCGACGCTCTATCCACTGAGCCAAACCAGCTAGGGCTGTTGTTGTTTGTGTTTTATTTATTTATTTATTTATTTATATTTTTTATCAATAATAACTTTATTATTTTTTTATTGCTTAAAGTATTACAAAGGGTATTACATATGTGTCCTTCCTCCCCCCCCGCCCTTGACAGTCCCCTAGCCTCCCCTATCCCCCAAGTGGCAAGACTGAAGAGAAGGCCACATTGGTTAAATCACAAGTTAAGGGCACTAAAAAGGGTGAATTACACTAGGTAAGTCATCTCTGTAGAGAAAATAACACTTGGTAGACAAAAATTTTTGAAGGAAAACAATGCTTTCAAGGAAGAACTTTGCCAAAGAAGCAAAAGCCATGCCAGAGAGTCATTCACGAGTGTCACTCTTTTGATTGGTACCAACGCTACAGATGATTTAGAATAAAACTTCTTTCTCCAATTATATGAAAGTTCATCTCTAACTATGCAAATGTCCAACAAGACATTCAAAAGTCATATAAATGAAAAGTCCCCGAATTCCAGGATGCCAGCATACTGTCACCCTCACACAAAATTCCAGTAACACCTCACTGTGACAACTGAAAAAAGCCTCCATTTATTTCAAACTATTCCCCAGGAGGCAGTACTGCCCCCACTGAGAACCACCATTCCGAGGTTTAGTAAGGAGGCATCCAACACAGCCTTAGGGCCTTAGGAAAGACTAATGGAGAAAGTAACGTCTTAACTGAGCCAGTAGGAATTGGAGTTAAGTGCAGTGTTGAAAGGGCTGAAGGTGAAAGAGAGCACAGAACATTCCGGACACTGCATATATTTCAGAATGGCTGTGACATCAAGTCGTATTAATATTTACCCTGCTGCTAAAAACATAAGAAAAAGAATCAAGCCTAAAAATCAAGTTTGCATGGTACATAAGAAAAGAGGTTTCTGGCTGCCTTTCAAAAGTTTACAGACACTATTAAGCAGGCATTGTTGCACAATTTTCAACTTAAAAATTTTACCAGATACTTATATGCATAGCCCATGGACACAAGCAATAGGGTCGTGAAGACCTGGGCAGGTGGGCAGCGGCTGGGTGAAGGGGGATAAGGGGGGGGGGTGAGAAACATCTGTGATACTATCAATAATAAAAAATAAAATTTTAGCAGAGGACATCAACAAAAAACTGACCTTTACAGCTTTAGAAATTATTTGTTTCTCGTTGAATTAAAACAGCAAAGAATGGCCATTCAAAGGTAATATTAGCATCTTTCTCCCTTTCTCAATTGTCATTAGATTTACTACCTCTCTCACCTCCAGAGTGCAGGTTCTCTCCCTGCTTATCAGAGCTGCTCTCTGAACATCAGACTGTAGACAAGAGGTCACAGACTGGCAGCTTGTCACAGCTAACCCATGGAGCGGTTTGTTTTTCCACAGTGTTACCTACTAAGCAGATTTTTAAAATTTTAATTCATTGCCAGCACACACAAATCTGGAATTCCAGATTCGTCGGAGATATCAGAAAAACTGGCAATAGTGGGCCTGCATGTCCCCAAGTCAGCAGTCAGTCAGCTAGAGCTGAGGAGGAGCTGGCCACTTTAGACAGGCATGTGTGCTCTAGTTTCCACCCCCGTCCTCCCTTACTAATACCCCCCACCTAGGTCTGGTACCAGCTGTCACTTGCCATTTAGTTACATAGTGTTTTTCTTATACCTGGTGTGGTAGCTTGATGATAACCCCCATAAACATATGTGCATGTCCTGATTCCCAGAATCTGTGAATTGCCATCTTTGGAAAAGGAGTCTTTGCAGATGTCACTAAATTAAGGATTTTGAGATGAAGAGATATCCTGTATTATCCAGGTGGGTTTTAGACTCAATGATGACAGAGACAGAGATTGTAATGATGTGGCCTTAAATCAAGGAAGCCAAGAAATGCCAAGAGCCACCAGCAAGCTGAAGAGGGAAGGAAGGATTCTTTTCTGGAGCCCTCAGAGGAAGTGAAGCTCTGCTGACATCTTGATTTCAAACATGTGGCCTTCAGAACAGAGAGAGAGTACATTTCTGCTCTTTTATGTTTTTGTTACAACTGCCCTGAGATGCCACATTGGCAATGAAAAAGTCAGAGCTAATGATGAATGTGAATTACAACCTCAAAATTAAAGTTTTTGAAAAAAGATAATTTTACCAAAAAAAAAATGAATTTAGTAAAAAAACACACCACAACACCCCAAAACAAAAAAGAAATGAGACCTAAGTGGTAACATAAGGAATACCCATTGTTAGGAAGAATGGGAAGAGAATGAGGATATGGCCAAGGATTTGAAAAGTAAGAGAACATGGGGACGAAAACATGATGTCAGTGAGTTCAAATGTGTTTAATGTGTTCATAGTACACAAACCACTCATTTGAGGACTCTGCCTCCCGTACAAGAAAACAACTAAAACTACTAGAAAGGGCAGTAGTTTCACAAGGATGAATGGTATGCTTGCTTTGGCTTCTTGTTTCTGTTTTGGGTTTCCTTCCTTTTCTTTCTTCTTCTTCTTCTTCTTCTTCTTCTTCTTTTTTTTTAAATATAGGGAAAATATGATTGTCGAAAAAAGGAAAAGTTTTCATTTCTCTCTCTCTTTTTTTTATCCTTAGAGTTTGAGACAAGTACTAGTACATATAGGACTAATGATTGAATTGTGATCATTAAAACAACAGATTTTATTAAATCTTTCAAGTTATTGGGATACACTTGGTAAACTGCTTATAGTAGTTAACAACAAAGTAAATGTTACAAACAAAAATTGAATGTGTGTTATTACTTAGCAATCCAGCATTAGATATTATTTGCCTGTTACATTTACAATAGATACTCAGAGGTAGTTAAGGAGCTCAACAGCTTTTACTTACTATTTATTAGTGGGATACTCACATAGTACAAATAAAGACATATTGTTCTTTGTTCCTCAAGGCAGAAAATTCTATGGAAGTATTTCTAAAGGAACTGTCACTTCTACCCAGTACCACTACCTGTAGTTATATAAGTACATGAATTGCTGAATCATAATTTAGTAATTACGTACACTAAATTTATTTTTGATGGCAATGCATAATATATACTTGAGATCTATGATAATAGCTAATATCTATTGTGTTCTCTATGTGTTAGACCTTACACAAATTCATTTAATTCCTCATAATAATCCTGATCAGTCAGTACAGTTATCCTTCCCATTGTACAGATTAAGAAATTAATGCACAGAGAGGTCAAGTACATTGCCTAAATCAGACAACTAGTGCACTCAGCTCCAGAGTCTGCACTAGCAACCACAAAGGTAAAAAAAGCAAATTTTAAATTTAAATATAAATATAATGTCCTAGTGAGATAAAGGACATTACTCTTTTTTCAAAATGTTGACAACTTACTTGACTTTTATATATAAAGAAGCCCCCCCCCCCCCAAAAAAAAAAAACGTTTCAAAGGAATAGAACTGCCTTATAATATAGTTTATTAAGACATGGGTTTAGCCCTAGCTTGTTTGGCTCAGTGGATAGAGTGTCCTCCTGTATACTGAAGGATCCTGGCTTCAATTCTAGTCAAGGGCACATGCCCAGGGTTCGGGCTCAACCCCCCAGTAGGGGTCGTGCAGGAGGCAGCCAATCAATGATTCTCTCTCATCATTGATGTTTCTCTCTCCCTCTCCCTTCCTCTCTGATTGTTGAACATGGCATTCATTCTGCAAGCAACTGGGGAGCCATGGAAGGTTTTTGTGTAGGGGAGTGAAATAATTGGAGCAGTGTGGTTTGGGAAGGTTTTGGGGAATTATTTGTAAGTGGATTGCAGCAGGGAGAGGTTGTAGGTGGTATGCTGGGGGAGTCAGTTAGTTATGAGGGCAGTACACTTCCAGAGGGGCCCTGGACTCCGAGTGAGAAAGGTGGCAGAGGGGATGGAAAGGGAGGCAGTAGTGTGGTAGAGATGATAGGGCAGAATCAACAGGACTTGGCAACTAATTGGTCTGGCAAAATGTGATATTCCTTCCAAGCTTTCTGTTTGAGTATTTATTTCACTGCTAATTGCTGTTAGCTGTGGCATTAATCTTAGTAATTGCAATTATTTGAATGTTTGATAAAAGCTATTATATTAATGTGCACAATTTTGTAATCAGTTTTGTCATAACTCTTAAACGCTAAGTAGCAGATGTCTCCTTTCAGACGATGATAATGGATCACCACATGCTAGATACAATTATGAACTTAAAATTGCTCTCATACTGTATATTTCTGAGGACAGTACTTCCTCAGGATGCTATTTAAAATACACAGAACAAATTCCATCCTTCACTGAATGCATGAGTTTCTTGAACTGTGATGCCTGTCAATTGGCAGAATTTAAATCCCATCAAATACAGCAGAAGCCTTTCCAGGAACATTAGATTTTTCCATGAGAAATACACTTATGCTATATTATTGCACAGGATCATAGATGTGTATGTGCACGTGTGTATTTCGATGGATTTATGCACTAATGTCTATTGTAAACAATGGGTATATAATAAATTCTGATAATAAGTCATTGTTAGATGTTGAGGGATATAGTTTAAGTTGTAGTGTTCTTTAAACCCACAGGCACTAGGGAGGTGAGCACATGTGCCAGGGGTTGGGGAGAGCCCAGGGGAGGACAATGGGGGGACAAAGGAAACATATGTACTACTATTTGTAGTACTTTAAACAATAAAAAGAGCATTAACATTAAAAAAAGAGAAATATTGGTCTAACCATAAGCAAATAGGGCGGTGGCCATGAAGTCAGCTATTGGTTGGACTTCAGGTAGCTGAGAAAGTCAGCTATTGGCTGCTGTCATTTATAAAATAGATTACCATTACAAGGTAGAAAGTTAAGATTTAAGATTGCTAAAGAAAGTGTTGGAGGATTTTATGGGAGAATATAGTGGCGACCAAGAGTTAAGTACCTTGCCAAAGGTGAATTTAGCAAGTGATGGGTGGGGCTGGGATTTAAACTCAAGTGTTTTGACTCCAATGTATTTGTTTATGTAGCTATAGGAATTTGAGGAAAAGAATAACAGGGCAGGCAAGGTAGAGAATAATTTACTAGTATCCATTAATAGGCGCGGCTTAAAACCCACTTCCTCTGGGAAACCTGGATGAATTAGTTAGCTGAAGGTAATCCCTCCTGCCCTCATGGGTGGGTAGGGCTAGGTGACTGACAACTTGTGAACAGAAATGAGGGCAAGGCATTTAAAAGCCAATGTGGGACCCTCTAGGGCAGCGGTTCTCAACCTTCTGGCCCTTTAAATACAGTTCCTCATGTTGTGACCCAACCATAAAATTATTTTCGTTGCTACTTCATAACTGTAATGTTGCTACTATTATGAATCGTCATGTAAATATCTGATATGCAGGATGGTCTTAGGCGGCCCCTGTGAAAGGGTCGTTCGACCGCCAAAGGGGTCGCGACCCACAGGTTGAGAACCGCTGCTCTAGGGCTTTTCCCCTCCACCGCAGTGACTGGCAATGTTTGGAATGGAGACTCCTCCATCAGCCTGAGCCAGAGATGAGATGTGGAGCTCAGCACCTGGCCAAACTACAACTGACATCTTGTATGAGCAAAAAACTATCCAGCACCCTTCGTGAACTCCAAGTGGCAGCTTCTTGATAGGGAGTTTGCAGGGACTGTGGCAGAAGGTTGAAAAGAAGCTTTTACTTGGGATGGGTTTTCTAGGCACCTCTTCTTAGACAATTCACAAGGTGGCTGCTAACATGGTTTCAGATAAAATGGGAGGCCTGAAAACATTTGCAATCTATTAGATTCTAATCTGAGTGATGTCTTGAAGTTTTAGAAACATAGAACAAGCATTCATTTACGTTCTTTATAATTTGAAGTTATCTAAATTAAACAACAGAATTTACTTTTCATTTTTAATATTCATGGTTGTTTTGCATGCAAGTCTCATTATGAAACACAGTAACTAACTGTGTTAGTTATATAACACCTACTGACAGATACAAACTGCACAGGTAAGCAGTTGATCTTGTAAATTTGTTGAGATGTCTGACATAGCTGTGTAGAAACACAACAGAATATAAACTTATTGTGCATGAATTTTTTCACTTTCCAAGAACTGTTGTTCCTTATATAGAGGTACCTTTTTTTAGAATATGGAAACCATTATGCTATAAAAGAATCAATTCCCACTTAGAAATTCACATTTTTATATACAGTAACCCAAGAAATGGTCAATTACCAACCCTGTCCCTTCTCCCAGCTCATTAACTCTGAGGCTTATATTTTCTCTAGATTCTAAGTATTCATCATGTTCAAATCAGTTTTATGTTGCTTTCTCTGAATCATTTTTTATTTCAGTTTGAAACTTTGAACTCCTTCCTTATATCAGGCATTAATTTTTCTCCCACAAATGAAAATTCTGTTTGATTGAAAACACCAATAATTGCAATGGAGCTGCTAGACCCATTTTCTTTTGTAGCCTATTTCCTGTTCTAAATTGTAGTGAACAATATTGCAGGCCCACTGCCTTCCGTGATCATTAAGCTGGTCCTTTTCTTGCCTTTATAACACTCATCAGGAAATGAGGATTGAACTGGATTCTTACCCGGGGATGGAAAATTCCAGCTGCATTAGGCGTGTTGCAGAACATCAACACCTCCCTGTTTTTCTTGATTAAAAGACATTTTAAAATTGGATCAGTGGGTATAGCCAAGTGACACACAAAGGGTTTCTTACTGATATAGATACAGAACTTTAATAACTGTAACAACAACATCAAAAAGTCAAACGAATATGCAGCTTGTAAAATCAAATGTGCATTTAGAAGTCAATATTTATGTTTGAAAAAATCAACTGTTCTTAAAAAATGCTGTTGTCTTTACTTATGCTCTACCACCTCATTTGTGGTTGAGTTACTGAGTGATAAAAATGCATCAGGTCACTTTTTTGGGGGGATAGGATTTAAAAAAATTGTTTCGCAGCAATCTGGGTAAATATTCATATACCACATATGATTAGAGAATCCTATCTCCATTTTTGTTCCAAACGAGGAAAATATGTAAAATATGAAGATTCTATTATTTATTTCTGCATTTCCTAGTTATTAACATTTTATTTGAACTTTCTCTTACATCTCTATAGTGTTTTTTTTTTTTTTTTCTGGGCAGCTCTAGGGGGCAACTTAACCTAAATTATTCTTTGGTTGAACAATTAACAGACAACTGTACTAGAAAAATTATGTCAAATGTCATCACACAGTTAAAATGGTTGTTGTCTAATGCAATTTTAGTTGGCTTTGCTTCTGTTCATGGAATCAACTTGAATGCAGTCATTGTCCATGATTTCAGGCTCTCAAGATCTGTGGGGGCATAAAATTGTGATGCCTGTGCAGAGGCAGAGAGGACGAAGAGGGCACAGATCAACCTTATAGAATAAAGTTCTTCATCTGCTCTCAGACCACAGCTGGGCGTTTGGAAAGATGCAGAGCAAAAGTCAGAGCTGCACCACCTCACATAACTACACCTATTTCTTTTGCTGAGTGTGCAGCAAGAAACCTAGGTAGCATGTTTAACCCAACACAGTCCTTTTTTTTTTTTTTTTTTTTAAAATACAGTCTTAATAAACACCTAGTTCTATTTCCAAAGTCAGTCAAGTTTTCCTTTACGGACTTGGTTCATTTCTTACCTATTATTGCAAGTCTTTCTGTCTTGTCATTCTTCTTAACATGCTGTCAAATTTATCCTGTTCTTCAATATTGTGTGCAACTATGTCTTGCACACAAAAATGAAGGTGGGTTGTGATATATTCTGATATAATTAGCTGGTTGAAACCATAAAGTATGGACACATCCTTGTGGATAAGATCTCTCTTTGTTATTATAAAGACAACTTAACCTCATTAGATGTCTGTACAGGAAAGGCAAATTTACAGCAGATAGGAGAAGGATTTTGAAAATTCAAGAAGAATAGATATCTAAACATAAACTTATTTTTTTTAAAGCAGGTGCAAGAAGGATCACCAAGTTAGTATCCACCACAGGACCCAGAATGCATTGGGTTCTACAAGCTCTGAAGAAGTACTCATTTCTTACAAGTTAGGTTTTATAGTTTGTTTCTTGTTATAGCCAAGTCATTATTAGGTTCCACTTATAAATGAGATCATATGGTAATTGTCTTTCTCTCTTATTTTACTTAGCATAGTGCCCTCAAGGTCTACCATGTTGCTGAAAATGGCAAGATTTTTTTCTTTTTCATATCTAAATAATATTCCATTGTATATACAGAAGTATGATTACAGTCATTTGTATGGAAAATAATACAATAAATCATAATACAAGAATAAACTCTGTTTTGCATATTTACAACTACTTTTGCCCTACCCTGTATATATTCCACATTTTCTTCATTCATCTACTGATGGACACAGGTTGTTTCTATGTGTTGGCTGCTGTAATTAATGATGCTGTGAACATGAGGGTGCAGATATCTCTTCGACATAGTGCTTTCATAATTTCCAAACTATTTTTCTTAATGGCTGTACCAATTTACATTCCCACCAACAGTGCATAAGGGTTCCCTTTTCTCCACATCCTGACAACACTTGTTATTCTAGTTGTTGTTTTGTTTTTTTTTAAATAGCCATTCTAACAGGTGTGAAATGATGTCTCACTGTGATTTTGATTTGGGTTTCACTGATGATTAGTGATGTTGACATCTTCTCATGTACTTGTTGGCCATTTGTATGTCTTCTTTGGAAAAAATGTCTATTCAGATCCTCTGTCCATTTAAATTTTTTTTTTCTATTGAGTTGAGTTCTTTATATGTTTTGGATATTAACCTCTTATTAGATAAGAATCTGAAAATAGTTTTTCCCATTTTGTAGGTAGTCCTTTCATTTTATTGATAGTTTCCTTTGCTGTGCAGAAGCTTTTTAGCTTGATATGGTCCCACTTTTTATTTTTTGCTTTTGTTGCCTTTGCTTTTGATGTCAAATTCAAGAAAACATCACCAAGATTGATATCAAGGAGATTACCATCAATTTTTTTTCTAGAAATTTTATGGTTCAGGTTTTATATTCAAGTGTTTAATTTAGAGCTGATTTTTGTATATTGTATAATATAATGGTTCAGCTTAATTCTTTTGCATGTGGCTATCTAGTTTTCCCAACACCATTTATTGAAGAAACTGTCTTGTCCCTATTATATTCCTGGTGTCTTTGTTGTAAATTAATTGACCATATATGTATGGGTTTATTTCTGGGCTTTCTATTACATTCCATTGATCTATATGTCTGTTTTTATGCCAATACCATACTGTTTTGATTACTATAGCTTTGTATTATCGTTTAAAATCAGCATGTGTGATGTCTCCAGACATGTTTTCCTTTCTTAATATTGCTTTGGTTATTAGGATTTTTAATACTATTTCTGTGAAAAATGCCATTGAAATTTTGGTGCAGATTGCATTGAACCTGTATATTGTTTTGAATAGTGTGGACATTTTAACAATATTAATTCTTCCAATTCATGAAAACAAAATATATTTTCATTTACTTGTGTCTTCATTTTCTTTTATCAATGTTTTATAGTTTTTAGTGTACAGATCTTTCACCTCCTTGGTTAAAATTATTTCTATGTATTTTATTCTGTTCAATGCAGTTGTAAATGTGGTTTTCTTAGTTTCTCTTTCTTTAGTTACTGGTGTATACAAATGCAGCAGATTTTTGTATATTGATTTTATATCATGCAAACCTACTGAATTTGTTTATTAGTTCTAATCATTTTTTGGTGAAGTTTTTAGGATTTTCTATATATATAATATCATGTCTTCTGCAAATTGTGACATTTTAACTGCATTTTGATAACTTTTCTGCATAAAATAATGCTGTAAAATGAATGTTTCATTTCTTATTTTATATTTAATAACAAATGTAATGTAATTAATAAATAGTAAACAAATATTAAGTTGCCAAAATCTAAGAAAATAAGTGGAAAATTATTTAAATGTTGGCACATTGAAAGGAATAATTGGTTACAAGAACAGAAAAGATAATATTTGGCTAAATTCTGACTCCAAAAGTCACACGTTTCTTACTTGGTGACACAGTGCTGCCAGGATAATTAGGACACGTCCCCTATTTTAGATAGGCTACTTGAAGGGCTATGGAAAAATTAAAGAATACAGTAAGTGCCTTCCTACAAGGTAATCTATAGCAAACTAAGGATACATCCAAATGACAAATTGAGTGACATCAGGATAAATTGTTGGACATTCAGATGATCAAGTGTAAATTTATCTTGAATTTACTCAAAACCTGAAATCAATTCCTCAATGCTGAGCTTTCCAACTATATTCAGGGCAATATATTAGTTTCCTCTTTAAATGGAATATTCAAAATGAACTTCTCAAATCAAGATGGTATGATTTTATCTTCAAAACAGTAAAAATTGTTTTAAAATCAATGTTATTTAGACATTCCAACCAAAGTTAAGTCTGAAGCTAGTTGTGAGGAGTAGAATATATGTGCATTGGCACCAAGACCACTTAGAACAGTGGTTCTCAACCTTCGGGTCCTTTAAATACAGTTCCTCAGGTTGTGACCCAACCATAAAATTATTTTCATTGCTACTTCATAACTGTAATGTTGCTACTGTTATGAATTGTAATGTAAATATCTGATATGCAGGATGGTCTTAGGCGACCCCCGTGAAAGGGTTGTTCGATCGCCAAAGGGATCACGACCCACAGGTTGAGAGCTGCTGACTTAGAACCATTTGGAGATTCACCCTTATATGTTGTGTTTAGGGATGAGCTTTTCATGGTCTCACTGCATGTCTTTTCTTCACTGCAAACATTTAGTACATATATTTGACTCCCCACCTTAAGAAATTACTTCAGACTGTGATGTTGAGGGTTGACATAATTGCAGGTGTCCCCTTTTTCTCTGTCCTCTGCCACTTCCAAACAACCCCCCCACCCCTCCCCAAACCTTCACCAAACTACTGTTTGTGTCCATGGGGAATGCATATATGTTCTTTAGCTAACCCCTTCACCTTCTTTATCCAGTCACCCTCCTCCCATCAGGCACTGGCAAAATTTTAATGAATCTCTGTTATTTTGCTAAGTTTCTGGGAGGATTGTCTGTGTGTGAGGAGCAAGGTGAGATGAAAGTGAGAAAGAGGGATATAACAAGACACAGAGCTGTCAGGTAAAATAAAGGGGGGCTCTTTGAAGAGTAGCTTCACTTCAAAGCTTCCAGGAACATTTCAGATCCTTTGACCCTGGGGGGCTCTAAGCCAATAGTATGAAGATCAAACTAAATTGCTTGAAAAAGATGGGGAACTTACGGCTGTTAGTTTTTAAGAAAAGATCTGTGGGTTAAGGTGAAATAGAGGGAGTGAAATGATGACAAAACAAAAATAGTATTTCTTCAGTATGCCTTGGGGGAAAGACAGACAAAGAGACAAGGGCCTTGGGACTGCGTTCTTACCTTGAGTGAGTAGGTGTGGAAACGAGATTCAGGTCAGAATATCCTATGAAGTTACGCTGGCCTCTAACATAGAATTATCCTGGGGCATTCCAAACTCTAACCATGTGCACTGAGGAGGGTGTTGGAAAAGTTCCCTGCTAAGAATAAAGCTTTCCCAACTGCTTTTTATTTATTTATTTATATACTTATATATTTATTTATTTATTTTTTTCCAACTGCTTTTTTTAAAAAATATATTTTATTGATTTTTTTACAGAGAGGAAGGGAGAGAGATAGAGAGTTAGAAACATCGATGAGAGAGAAACATTGATCAGCCGCCTCCTGCACATCTCCCACTGGGGATGTGCCTGCAACCCAGGTACATGCCCTTGACCGGAATCGAACCTGGGACCCTTCAGTCCGCAAGCCAACGCTCTATCCACTGAGCCAAACCGGTTTCGGCTTCCAACTGCTTTTTAAACATTGATCTGTGACAACAAATTTTACTTATTTATTTCCTACAAACACTCCTCCCACTCTGCATCTCCATGGTCACAGCTACATTAAGAATTGGTGATAAACTACTACCTTTTTTGCATGCCCAATTCTAAAGCATAATCTATTTAAGAATATCTTTGTTAGGTAATAGCTTAAGATAATTATAAACAAGCCCCATGGGATGTTATTTCATGTCTGTTAAAAGGATTTTACGCTTGCAACAACATTCAGAATCTCCTATTCCAGTATGCATTAGATATCAGGGAGACCAAGTTTGGCTTGTGCTAATTATTTCGGTTGTAAGAGAGAAAACCCAAATTTCTTAAAATAATAGACTTGCCTTAAAGTCAATAGTTTGACCTATAAGCTGGCAAGTCACTAATACTCTAACTAGTCTACTGTTTTCCTGTTTTCAAAGAAAGGGTAAAAATTATGTAGATATTTGGAATGGACTGTATGAAGCCATATGCAAAACAATGCAATTAGAGCTATCTAAAGAAAAACTTACCTCTTCCTTCTGTGCTAATTTTAGCTTCTGTACATGTTAATACTTTTATAATAGCATATAGAAAATAACATGGACATTTGAAAGTCTGACTTTTGAATATTCTGCTGTAATAAAATTATATTCTCCAATAGCTTTTAGAAGAAAATAATCTATCCTATCTAATAAAAGAGAAACATGGTAATTGGCGTACAACCGCTACCCTTCCCATTGGCTAATCAGGGCAATATGCAAATTAACTGGCAGCCAAGATGGCGGCCGGCAGCCAGGCAGCTTGAAACTAACATGAGGCTTGCTTGCTTCAGTGACGGAGGACTCCAACATTCCCCGCCTGCCGCTGCAGGCCTCTGAGCTGGCAGTTTGAAACATACTTACAAAAACAGAAGCTAAACAAAACCCCAGAAACCAGCTTTCAGCGAGCCGGGATCTCAGACGTGGAGTTGATACAGAGTTTCGATTATAGAACCTAAACAAACCAGATACCTGCTTTCAGGAGCGGAGGCCTAAGAGCTGGAGCCTCAGAGCTAAAGCTGGCTCAGAATAAAAAAGAAAAAAAGAAAAAAAGGAGCTGTTGGGAGCTTCAGTCCCAGCCTGAAAACAGCCCTCAGCCCCTCACCCAGACTGGCCAGACACCCCAGTGGGGACCCCCACCCTGATCCGGGACACCCTTCAGGGCAAACCAGCCAGCCCCCACCCATGCACCAGGCCTCTATTCTATAATAAAAGGGTAATATGCCTTCCAGCACCGGGATCAGCGGAGCCGCGAGGTCTCCCGGCACCGGGATCATCATGACAGGGGGCAGCGCCCAAACCCCCTGATTGATCTGCAGCTCTCTGTGTGACAGGGGGCGGGGCCACAACCTCCCTATTGGCCCTGCTCTGTTCCTGACGGGGGAAGGCGCCCCAACCCCCTGATCGACCCTGCTCTGTGCCTGATAGGGGGGAGCTCCCCAACCCCTTGATTGCCCTGCGGCTCTGTGTGTGACAGGGTGCAGTGCCCTAACCCCCCTACCCCACAGGCCCTGCTCTGTGTGTGACGGGGTAGAGCCATAACCTCCCCATCGGCCCTGCCCTGAGTGTGAGAGTGGCGGCGTCCTAACCCCCTGATCGGCCCTGCTCTGTGGGTGATAGAGGGCGGCGCCCCAACCCCCCCACCCCACGGGCCCTGCTCTGTGTGTGATGGGGTGGAGCCATAACCTCCCCACCGGCCCTGCCCTGAGTGTGATAGTGGCGGCGCCCCAACCCCCTGATGGGCCCTGCTCTGTGCATGACAGGGGGGAGCTCCCCAACCCCCTGATCGGCCCTGCTCTGTGCGTGACAGGGGGTGGCACCGCAACCTCCCCATCGACCCTGCCTTGAGTGTGACAGGGGACGGTGCCCCAACCCCCGAATTGGCCCTACCCTGAGCGTGACTGAGGGTGGCATCGCAACCTCCCAATCTGCCCTGCTCTGTGCATGACAGGGGGCGGCACCCCAATTCCCCAATCGGCCCTGCTCTGAGCCTGACCAGGGGCTGCACCTAGGGATTAGGCCTGCCCTCTGCCACCCGGGAGCAGGCCTAAGCCAGCAGATCGTTATCTCCCGAGGGGTCCCAGACTGGGAGAGGGCACAGGCCGGGCTGAGGGACCCCCTCCTCCCCCGCGAGTGCACAAATTTTTATGCACCGGGCCTCTAGTATATATATAAAAAGCAAGTGACTGGAATGCTGTAATGACCAGAATGACCAGTCGCTATGATGCCCACTGTTACCAGCGAACCAGCCTGTTGGGGGGTGGGGCAGGCCAACCAACCTCCCACGGCCCCTCCCCCTAGCCAACCCTGTCCCTGATTGGCCTCTCTCATCCTGATTGAGGGTGGATGGCTGGTTAACCTCCCCACCCCGCAGCCCTTCCCCCTGGTTGGCCTGCCCCACCCTGATTGACATGCAGCCCCTCCCCCCAGCTGGCCCTGCCCCTGACCCCCCTCCCCCCAATAGGGGGCAGGGCCGGCCAGCCAACCTGCTGCAACACCTCCCCTGGGCAGCTCTGCCCCTGATAGGCCTCTACCACCCCGATTGGTCTGCAGACCCACCCTGGCCGGCCCCACCTCTGTTTGCCCCCTTTACCCCAATAGGGGGTGGGGCCAACCAGCCAACCGCTTGAGGCTCCTCTCCCCAGCTGGCTCCCCCCACATGGGCCCCCACCACCCTGATCAGCCTGCAGCCCCTCCCTCCAGCAAGCTCCGTCCCCATTGCCCCCCCTGCCCCCACTCCAATCAGGGGCAGGGCTGGCCCACCAACCACCTGTGGCCCTTATCCTAGGCCACTGGCCCCCAATTGACCCTCCCACCCCATTTGGGGGCAGGGCCTGCTAGCCAATTGCCTGTGTCCCCTCCCCCCAGCCAACCTGGGCCTGATCGGGCCCCAATCAGGGCGGGCCCATTGGCTAACTTCCCACCATCTCCTCCTCCCAACAGGCATGGCCCCAATCCATCGATTGGGGCCAGGCCGGCCGGACCCCACCTGTGCACGAATTCATGCACTGGGCCTCTAGTTATTTATAATTAAATACAAGCAAAGCACCTATTTTCCTTTCCTCTTGAACATTTTGAGAGTGGAGGTGATGAACTTGATGAGGGTTGGGTGGAAAATAGATGGAGGGTAGCAAACACTAATACTTGCTTACGCAATAGTCATCCTCCTCTTCTGCTGTGGCAGACAGAATAATGCCTCAGCTCCTCTAAGGTGTCCACTTCCTAATTCTCAGGACTTATGAATGTTACCTTTTATGTCAGAAGGAATTTTGCAGACATGATTAAGTTAAGAATCTTGAAATGGGGAGAATATTGTAGAGTATGTGGGTGGGCCCAAGGTAATAAAAATAGTCTTTGTAAAAGAAGGAGGGAGGCAGGAGAGAGAAGGAGATGTGATGATGAAAGCAGAGGTTGGAGTAATGTGAAGAAGGGGCCATGAACCAAGAAATGCAGGTGGCCTCTGGAAGTTGGAAAATGCAAGGAAATTCTCCCATGGAACCTCAGAAGGAACTTAGACCTTCCAACACCTTGACTGTAGTCCTGAGAGAGCCATTATAGATTTCTGACTTTTAGTAATCTAAAAAAACACACATTTGTGCTGTTTTAAGCCATAAGTTTGTGGCAATTTGTTACATTAGCAATAGGAAACTAATACATAGACTTAGAAGATGAATCACGATTTGTCTCTACCAAATGTAGAAATTCCATGGACCTTTGCCAGTGTCCCTTGTGTTTTGCCATAAAAAAAAAGTCAGTTTGCAATTACTGGGAAATTTTTTTCTTTCTGATCCATTGATTCTTTACCTCCTGCCTTGGATGTTGGCCTAATATGTGTTGCCTGGACCTGCAGCAGCCATCTTGTGACTGTGAGTTAACAAGATCTTAAAAGTCTAAAGGTCTAAAAGTCAACACATTGAGGATGCCAAAGTGAAAGGTCGCTAATGACACTGTTGAACCATTGCACCAAATCTGAAACCATTGATCTTCAGATTGTTATATTTGCAATAATTAACTATTATTTGATGGCAAAATAAAAACCTGGCTAACATTCCACTGATTAGAAAACCAGGCAACTAATAAATACATAAGGTAATAATGGAATATTATAATATGTGAAACAATGTAGCTCAAACAAATTAAATGGCAAGGCATTACCAGCTTTAATAAATGGTCTTCTGGCCTCACCTCCACACTCTTCTCTGTAACTCTTGTAGCAGTAGAAAAATGAATTGTATTAAATAATTTCAAGTCAAGGAAAAACAAGACTGTGCATAAAAAATATTTAAGTTATTCCCTTAGCTATGTAAAATTATTCATGAGGAAATTTAAAAATAATATTTAATCAGTAATATCCAAATTCCTTGATTTTCTCTCACTGAAAGAATAGCTGAGTTTAAAGTTATAATTGCAAATGTGAATTGATTTTTCTTTCTCTCTGGATAAATAACCATGTGTTTATCTAACAGACCCTTCCAAGTTAGTTTTTTGAAATTTGTCACCTCTTTTCTTTCTCTACCAATTTATCAAGTCTTCATCCCATTAGCATTTTTGGAAAAGAAAATGTTACTATATACTACAATATCTTCCCATTTATTCTTAAACTTCAAACCACAAATGTTCAGTTGTAAAGTGAATAAGCCATGGAGCTATAATGTACAGCATGGTAATTATAGTTAATAATTCTGAATTGCATATTTTAAAATAGATAGGAGAGTAGATATTGAAATTTTTCATCAGAAGAAAAGAAATTTGTAACTATAAATGGTAACAGATATTAGCTGGACTTATTGTGATGATAATTTTGCAATACATACACATAGTGAGTCCCATTTTGTACCCCTGAAACTAATATAATGTTATGCCAATTAAAACTCAAAAAATTCAATTGAACAATAAAAACAGATAATTCTCTTTTTCTTTTTTCAGTCATCATTTGAGTTTATGTTTTTATTGATTTTTAGAGAGAGAGGAAAGAAGAGAGAGAGAGAGAGAGAGAGAGAGAGAGAGAGAGAGAGAGAAACATCTATGTGAGAGAGAAACATTGATTGGTTGCCTTTAGTACGCATCCTGACCAGGGTTTGAACCTGCAACCTTTTATGGTATATAGGATGATACTCCAACCAACTGAGCCATCTGGCCAGGTAGATCATTCTCTTTTTAAAAAAATGTATATTATCATTTTTTCTTCAAATGAAAGAT
Organism: Myotis daubentonii; assembly: GCF_963259705.1. Classification (NCBI taxonomy): domain Eukaryota; kingdom Metazoa; phylum Chordata; class Mammalia; order Chiroptera; family Vespertilionidae; genus Myotis; species Myotis daubentonii. Next base: position 55,342,203 of record NC_081845.1, on the reverse strand, counting down.
TTACATCATTATACTTTCCAGTTATAGTTAAAATTCTAAGATTCAGAAAAGACTTCATTAATTTAACTTAATTTTTCTCAGTTTTTTTGAGTGGTTTCATAGTTCAAACGGATTTTCTTTTTTCTTTGAAAGAGGGAAAATAAAGAAGACACACTTATAAAAACCAGTTTTTCAGTCTTAGCATAATCATTTATTTATTGAGACCCTATTATAGGCCAGACTCTGAAGAAATGGAACAAGTGGAGGAGACAATTTTATAAACAAATGATTTCAAGCCAATGTAATAGGTGATTTAATAGAGATAGGAACATAGAAGAATTGGAACTTAGATGAGGGGGCAACCTATTTATCTAGGGAGTTAGATAAATTTTTACAGGAGAGGGGCAAATGAATGGATTTGGCAGTCTCTCTGCTGGGCAATGGGACCATGAGTCACATGTTTGTCATCTTTTTTTTAAAAAAAATATATTTCATTGATTTTTTTTACAGAGAGGAAGGGAGAGGGATAGAGAGAAACATCGATGAGAGAGAAACATCCATCAGCTGCCTCCTGCACGCCCCCTACTGGGAATGTGCCCGCAACCAAGGTACATGCCCTTGACTGGAATCAAACCTGGGACCCTTCAGTCCGCAGGCTGATGCTCTATCCACTGAGCCAAACCAGTCAGGGCTTGTCATCTTTTTTAAAAAATATATTTTTATTGATTTCAGACAGGAAGTAAGAAGGAGAGAGTGAGAAACATCAATGATGAGAGAGAATCATTTATTGGCTGCCTCCCTCTCTCTACTAGGGATTGAGCCTGCAACCTGGGCATGTGCCATGACTGGGAATCGAACTGTGACCTCCTGGTTCATAGGTTGATGCTCAACCACTGAGCAACACATTAGGCAGGAAATAATTTCTTGATGCTGAGTGTGATCTTTGTAGCAGGTACTCTTTTCCTCTCCCCCTCTGTCAAATTTCTTGATTTATAGCATAAAATTAAAGGGTTTTCTTATACTCTTATCTTTTTGGAATATTTTTGGGGCAGTACTGTCCTTTGTTTTCTTTACCTCCTGGGTTGTCTCCCCCTGAATGGGCGTCATTTATCTGGTGAAATAGGAGAACCTGTCAATAACTGGAACTCACTGCATTAGCAGAGTCTTTGGATGGCTCTGTTTTCCTTGTGTGTGGTGGCCTCAACTTCCAGGTAGCTGGGAATGGTCTGCTTTGTATTCTCTCAAATCTTCCCATGAGGTGCTAAACTATAAACTTGAGAGGAGGTATTAGAGGCCTTTATTTTGAGTGTAGGCCCAACCTGGATTTATTACTACCTTATTTATCGAATCTAAGACCCAGTTCATTGCAAGATGCCCCATTATTTGATGTGCCACTATAAAAAACAATATTGCCAGTTAAATCATAGTGTGGTGTCTTATTACTGTGAATTTTAATCTTATGCTTGTTATAGCCTTTTCTCATAACCACTTATTGTGCATTAATATAAAGTAAAATGTAAGGAAAATACATTGATTAAGGTATTGCTAAAATTTCTTCACATTAAAAGTTAAACTTTTTGTCTGACCGGTGTGGCTCAGTGGTCGACCAATGAACGAGGAGGTCACAGTTTGATTCCTGGTCAGGGCACATGCCCGGGTTGCAGGAACGATCTCCAGTAAGGGGTGTGCTGAAGGCAACTGATCAATGATTCTTTCTCTTCATTGATGTTTCTATCTCCCTTTCTCTCTCCCTTTTTCTCTGAAAAAAAAAAAAAAATTTAGACTCTTTGAGCCATATTTCACCCAGGTTGTCAGCATCCATGATTTGCTACACATTATTTTTCTCTGTGACAATAGCACTGGTGACCCAACATTTCTTAAAAGAGTATTCCACTCTTGTCATCAGGACACTTTCCTAAGCCGCTGATACCCTTTCTCAAACACTGATATCCAGGAGTTGTGGCTCACCAATAGCAATTTCAGATTTGTTAAGATAAAAAAAAAAATGTGACTCTTAATGAAATGTGGTGTATCTGCTGTGCCCACAACACAATTTTCTCATTTCCTAGTACCTAACACTCTATTAAGAAAACATAGTTAGATCTCTGGTAAGCCAATAGATTTTCAGTCTGGATTCTAGGCCTGAGTAGTTCACACTATTTTTAGGTGCAGATATAGTTGCTAAAACACAATTTGAGCTGTAGACTGAAATAGTTGCAAGCAGGCTGTGTGATAACTGGGGGTGGTGGGACCAGGGTAATGTGGTTCTCATGATGAAGGGCTCTCCATCAGTCAGTTCTCTACCATATTGACTCCTCTAGGAACACTGTGTCTGAGACTGGTGTTTGGCCTGTGAATTCAGGTAGAATATGATTTATATTGCTGCAAGATGCCTTAAAAATGATCTGCCCTAACCGGTTTGGCTCAGTGGACAGAGCACCAGCCTGTGGACTGAAGCGTCCCAGGTTCCAATCCAGTCAAGGGCATGTACCTTGGTTGCGGGCTTGATCCCCAGTGGGGGGCATGCAGGAGGCAGCTGATCCATGCTTCTCTCTCATGGATGTTTCTAACTCTCTATCCCTCTCCCTTCCTCTCTGTAAAAATCAATAAAATGTATTGAAAAAAAACCTAACCCAACTCTTTCATTTTAAATATGAAGAAATCAGTCCTGGAGAATTTAAGTTCTTTGTATAAAATGACATTGCTATCGGCCTGTGGACGGAAGGGTCCCAGGTTTGATTCTGGACAAGGGCACATGCTCAGGTTGTGGGCTCGATCCCCAGTGGAGGGCATGCAGGAAGTAGCCAATCAATGATTCTCATCATTGATGTTTCTCTCTCTTCTCTCTCTCTCTCTCTCTCTCTCTCTCTCTCTCTCTCTCTCTCTCTCTCTTTCCTTTCCTAAAGAAAAAAAAAAATAAGATTGCTGGTGAGTGGCAAAAATGGGAGCTTCAACTGCCTTTTGTGAATTTCCCTGCATTCAACTCTATTTGTGCTGTCAACAGGATAATAGGACTTAACCTTCATAATGTATGTTTGTCTTGAAAATTCATAGCAGAGGAGATTAAGTGGAAACCCCTGGGTTTATGTTTATTTAATGAATGTTTCTCTGAAAAATCACAAAATAACTGATTTTGTAACAAGTGGCCTAGTGCAGTCTCAAGAAATGGCCTCAGAATAATCATATTTGAGATGCACACTTCTGAATTTTTGCTAAAGAGTAAGTTGGGAGGAAAAAATTTGGGACAATATTCCCTCACCTTTTTTATGATACCCTCATCTAAACTCCTTGCCTGCCTTCAAATTCTCCTCCCTTCCAAAAAACTATTAATCAAAGACATCACAATTCCTGACAAACTAAAAAGCTCTGGGTGCCTGCAAGCCCCATGTCTTGAAAAATAGTGCCTATCACTTCTGTTCTGTGGGCTATGATACTATCTGGTATCAGATCCAGGATTTATCAAAGCAAATTCCAAAGGGAATCCCTTTTTTCACTGTAGATTTAACTATTTCCTAGAATCTGCTGTGTTAGGTTAAGACGCTTTGATTTTAGTAATAAACTCCTTTAACTACTGTAAGTAAGAAGGGCACAAAGTGTCTCTTGGATCACAACGACAGGGCTGCACTCAGGTCTGAGGCTAGAACTGGAACCCAAATCGAACACCTTCAGGGCCTTCTTTCTCTGCTCCTCTCTGCCCGGCTGCCTCATTCTTCTCTCTTGTTGTTGATTGACTTCCTCTGCTTCTCTGGTCCAAAGAAAATGGAAATAATGGCTGCTGACAGCATCCTCGTATATATTACAGCTCAGGCCTCCTGCTTAAAGAAAGAACAACTGCTCCTCTTTCTTTCTACAATTTCGAGTTTTTGCGGATAAGACTCATATTGGTCAAACGTGGGGTCAGTTGCTGGGCCAGTTAACAGGTTAAGGGAGGAATGCATTAATTAAAATAGATTCTGAGCCCTTACCATTGCAGACGTAAGTATTCTGAGGCTATTTACACACTACCTCCCCACCTGTAGGCAGAGTATTGCATTTGCCAGCAAAGTCTGGTGATCCACTCTCCAGCCGTGGTGTCAGGAGTCCAGCACTGAAAAAGGATCAAAGGAGGGATTTAAGAGAGAGGAAATCCAATTTCTTAGGTTCCCACGGCTCTCCTAAAGACTCATAAATTAATTCTTGGCAATACTTGACGCTATTAATAACATCTATAAATGTTCTATTTCCTTAATTATCATGATGCCACATTCTGTTTTTAATTTCCAAAGTTAATAACAACAGAAGGTAGCATTTACTTATTTCTTTCTTTGTGTTAGACAATGTGCTAAATATTTACATGAATGTTTAGACTAATTATTTATTGTCCTGTTAATCCTTAGACAACTTTATAAACTAGGGATTATTATTTTCCCTATTTTGTAGGTAAGGAAACTAGATGGTGAACAGCTTTCTTGTGTTGTAAATATTTTCCTGTGGGCTCTATCTTATATTTTGCATGACTCTGAGCATACCATCCCTTCTCATGGCTTTAATTAGCACCTATATGCTTGCACCTTCATAATCTGCATCTTTAGTCTGGATTTTTCCTTGTAGCTCCATACCTGTACATCTAGTTTCCTACTACACATTACCATTTAGCAGTCTCAAAGCCACCTCAAACTCAACATAATCCTGCTAAATTCATCATCTAATCTTGCTCCATTTTTAATTCATTTTTTAATTTCATGTTACATGCAACAAACACAATTATACTTAAAATTTTATTCTTGAAATATTAATGTTTATTGCAAGTAATATTATATGTAAGATCATTTTTCTTGAATAATTGGTGTTTATTGCATGTAACATCATATTTAAAATTGTTTTTCTTGAGATATTAATGTTTTTTGTATGTAACATTTTTAATTCATTTTTAACTCATTGTTTTAGGATGGAAACTTGGGAGTCATTCTTACTTTCTCTCCCACACTCACTCCAACCAATCACTAACCTCCATAAATTCTGCCTATTCTAAATACCTTTATCTCCATTGGCTCATGCTAGTCCATGGCACAATTATTTCTTTCTTGAACTATTGAATAACTTCTTGGCTATTTCATTTTTCATCTGACATCCAGAGTGATCTTTACAAATACAAATCTGATAATGCTATGAGCTACTAAAAATGCTTTAATGGCTTTTCATTCCTCTTTAAGAAAAATCCAGACTCAATAACAGTGCGGCAAAGGTAAATAGCTACCTACTGAAAATTCATGATACCCCTTCCTAGTACAGAGTTGTTGATGAGATTACATTTCCTGGTCCCCCTATAGTGAAGCATGGTTGTGAAATGTGGAAGAGAGCTATGTGCTGACTTCCAGCCCTGGCTTAGAGGAATCTACTCATGTGATTCTATACCCTTTCCTAGAACGCTGGCTTGATGCCAAGGACACTTACATCCCAGGGATGGTTAAGACAAAAGATGGAGAAATCCGGATTCCTTGGAACATGGTGAGGAATGCCCCACCATCCAGGAACACTGCGTGGGACTATTCAGCAAGTAAAAAATTAACTTCTATTGTGCTAAGCCACAGAAATTTGAGGTTTTTATATTACAGCCCCGGAGTTATCTTAACTAATACATATGGCTTACAAAGCTTTATACAGTCTAGCCTTTGACATGTCCTCTCCTTACTCTTCCTCACACTCTTCACTCCAATTATCCCTAACTTCTTTTGTGATTTCTACCACATGGTTGCTCCTGCCTAGCATGCTATCCCATGGCTAAATTGCGCTTATTCTTAGAGTCCTCTGAAAGGCTTTCCCTGTCCCTTGATGATGGTAGTTTTTTCTTCCCTAATTCTCTGTGCTTTCCCTACATCACATTCATCACATCTATGCTTCCTGGCTTGTCTGTCTCCTCTAGACTATAAGCTTCTTGAGGGCAGGGATCATGCCTGTCTTGTTCCTCACTGTGTCACTAGTACCAAACACAGCCTCTGGAGCATAGTTGATGCTCATTAAATATTTACTGAATAAATGAAAGAATGAAAGGATTTTCCTGGCCTTCCACTCTGTGACGTGTCACATTCCTAGTCCTCTGTGCTAGTAAAGATAGCTTGGAGCATATTTACAGAGGTTCTTGAATATTTGATTAATAAGGAATTGCTGTTGTTGTTATATTGTTAAACATCTTATATCAATATACAAAATATACAGAATAGCTTTAGTGAAATGTTTTCAATGTATTAAATTCACTATTGAAATAAAAGTGAAAAGGGGTAAGGAATAATTATGGAAATAAGCTGAAAAATGGGAGGCATTTCCTTGAATGACAAAGTTAGAAAGGATGGCTATGTGTAGTGAACTCTGGTCTCTGGCTGAGGAGGTGGACTTGAAAATATAGTACAATGTTGAAGAATAGAGTGTTGCTATAGGAACAGTTACCTAAAGATCTAATCAGTGTCTTGCCGAGTGAAAGGATTTTCTCTTTAGTATGAAACATTTCAACAAGTGCTAAAAATAGTTTTTTAAAAGCCCTATAAATGCTCTGTTCACAAATCTCATGCTGGTTCCCAAAAGAGTTAAAAAAAAATTGAAAATAATCAGAACTATACAATAAGTATGTTGCTTAATTTTAATAAATTTTTTTGGGTTAAACCCATATGTTTATTATACTGTGTATTTCATTAGAACCATGTATTTAGTTAGAAGGGCCAAATGTGTCAGAGTTTGGATTTCCCAAAAGCAGAGCCTGAGATAAGGACCTGGGGGCGACAGTTATTTGGAAGGTGATTCAGCAAGCAGGCACGAGAAAGTAGGCAGACTGGGACAGGGAAGGAGAATTGCTCCCCTTGAAAGATGGAGGCCAGAGTATTTATTTACTAGTTCCTTTCCCCATTGGTTGAGGGTTGCCCCGTGAGAGTGTTAGCTTCTCAGCTACACTAGAAAGAGGGCCAAGTGACCTCTGGCAGCCTTGGGGCAGAATGTGGAAAGATGAGAAGCTCAGGCTTGAAGCCGGATGCTGGCAGTAGAGCTAAATCTAAACAAAGGTGATGTGCCACAAGTCTATGGATGAGGACAGTGGGTGGGGAGTGAGGGAGGAGGGTGGGGTGGGAACTGGGTGGAGGGGCGTTATGGGGGGAAAAAAGAGGAACAAATGTAATAATCTGAACAATAAAGATTTGATTAATAAAAAAAACAAAAAAGGTGATGTGCCACGAGTACCAGTGATGTCTGGTACAGTCTCATTCCAGCGCAGGAGGTCCCTGACTTATTCCTACACCAAAGTGTCTTTTCTAATGGCATATTACTTTATTTTCTAGCACTACAACCCTTAGCAAGTTATTTAACCTCTCTCTGCATCAGTTTCTTTGCCTCTAAAATTGGGATAATAATATTACTTCCACAAAAATTTACATTAACGCCTGTGATGTACTTAGCACAGTGTCCAATACATTTATCCAGTATATACTGGGTAAATGTTAGGCATTATTGCTATTATTAATAAAAGTAGTAAGTACCACTACCACTGCTATTGAGGGTGAGGCCAATTGTCACAGTATCTCCACAGTATCAATCACTTCATTGCAGAGTGATTTTCATTTTGTCTCATCCATGTTATCTGATTTGCTCCTCACCAAAGTTCTTGTGAAGCACCTGGTACCTTGAATTCTGAAAATGTCTCTCAGACAAAAAATCATGGTCTGTTTTCAGAATACTGTTGAATAATGTAATCCCTGTCAAATCTATCTAAACTTTTGTAAAGTTGGTGGAGTATGTGTTCTGAGCTTGAAAGACTTCATTCTAGGACTTTATTTAGGCAATCTCAAGTCCTTCAGTTATTGAGATAGCAGTAGATCTGAAAACTATTGTTTGTATTGGAAAGATAATTTTATATTACACAAATGATTTTCTGCAGTGCCAAGAGGAAGGCATAAGTCACACAGGAAGAGGAACCAAGGCTCACCTGAAAGAAACTACAACCACCATTTAGTAATGAAAACATTTTAAAGGTATGTATTTTAGAATATAGTGCTTTATTAGGGTAAAGAAGCAAATTTTAAAAGTGAACAAGTTCATATTTTTCAACTAATATGAAACCACCTTCCATTAAAATGTTTTTATTGATTTCAGAGAGAGGAAGGGAGAGGGAGAGAGGGATAGAAAAATAAATGATGAGAGAGAATTATTGATCAGCTTCCCCCCAGCACACTCCCTACTGGGGATCAAGCCTGCACTCTGACCAAGTTCACTGTGACCTCCTGGTTCATGGGTCGATGCTCAACCACAGAACCACATCGGCTAGGCCCACCTTCCATTTTTTACATTCTCTCCGCACCCCGCCCCCCCAAGCCCCACCCCAGGGAACTGAAAATATATTTATATTTATCTCAATCTTTATGGGCTGGTAATCCTAAATAAGAAAATAATACTGGTAAGGTTGTAAAGGCAGAAAAAAAAGGCCTTTCTTTTTCTTTTCTGTAGCCTTCCACAATTTATGCGAAACACCTGGTAATTAAACTCCAAGATTGTTAGCTCCTCTGGTTCAAACAAACCCTCTGTTCAAACTGTAAGACAAGATTAGTTACTCTCAAGGCTACATTCTTGCATACATACTCCTCCTCCCTGCTTTTTTTTTTTTTTTTTTTTTTTTTTACAACTCAGGGGTAATTAGTAGAAAGTTCCCTTCTCTCTCTTCTTCAAAACTCTTCATAACTTTCACTCTAAGCATATTTTACAGGATTGGAAAAAATACTGATAAGACACCTCCCTAGGACATCTGCCTGGGTTGTCTCCTAAAAGACAAACAAACTTTTCAAAGACAACCTCCCTGATGTCTGCTCAATTTCAGCCCCAGATCCCCCTCCCTTCCTTATCACCTAGCAACAGCAGCCAAGGCTTTAAAAGGGGGAGCAACTTTTTGTTCTTCGCCCTTGTATTGATTAGCAATGTACTGGCCTTTTCCCTTCTGGGGGGGAAAAGTCAAAATAAACTTTCTCTCTGCATCTATCTCTTAGTTGTGAATTATTTCACAGTTCTCATCACCAGCCAAAAATCTTAACAATGGTTATTATATTAACTTGGGCTGCTACATAAGAAAATACCACATACTGGGGGGCTTAAACAAGAGAAACTTCATTTTTCACAGTGTAGAAGTCCCAGATGAAGGTCCAGCAGCATTGACTTCTGGTGAGAATGCTCTTTCTGTAGACTGTACCTTTTCATTATTCCCTCGCATGGTGGAGAGAGAGACAGTAAGCTCTCTGTTGTTTCTTCTTAAAAGGATAACTGTGCCCTGACCAGTTTGGCTCAGTGGATAGAGCGTCAGCCTGCAGACTGAAGGGTCCCAGGTTTGATTCCAGTCAAGGGCATGTACCTTGGTTGTGGGCATATTCCCAGTAGGGAGTGTGTAGGAGGCAGCTGATCGATGTTTCTCTCTCATCGATGTTTCTAACTCTCTATCCCTCTCTCTTCCTCTCTGTAAAAAATCAATAAAATATATTTTTTTAAGAAAGATAACTGTGGTACATCTACACAATAGAATACTATGCTGCTGTAAAAAGGAAGGAACTCTTACCATTCGTAACAGCATGGATGGAACTGGAGAGTATTATGCTAGGCAAAATAAGTCAGTCAGAGAAAGATAAATATCACATGACCTCACTCATTTGTGGAATATAATGAACAATATAAACTGATGAACAAAAATAGATCCAGAGACAGAGAAGCATCAACCAGACCATCAAACCTCAGAGGGAAGGCAGGGGAGGGTGGGGGTAAGGGGGAGAAATCAACCAAAGGACTTGTATGAATGAATATAAACATAACCAATGGACACAGACACTAGGGTGGTGAGGGCATGAGCTGGGGGGTGGGGGGCAGAGAGGGCATAAGGACCCATATATACCTTAATCAATAAAGAAAAAAGAGGGGGGGGGGAGAAAAAAAAGAAATAAAAAGGGATACTAGTCCTGCTAAGCTGGTTTGGCTCAGTGGATAGAGCGTCAGCCTGCGGACTGAAGGGTCTTGGGTTCAATTCCAGTCAAGGGCACAATGCCCGGGTTGTGGGCTCCATTCCCAGTAGGTTGTGGGCATCAGAAGGCAGCCAATCAATAATTCTCTCATTGATGTTTCTATCTCTCTCGCCCTTTCCCTTCCTCTCTGAAATCAATAATAATAATAATAAAAGGATACCAGTCCTATTGGATTCGTCTGCACTCTTATGACCTCATTTAACCCTATTTACGTCATTAGAGGCCCTATCTCTAAATATAACCACACTGGGCATATGAATTTTGGGGTATATATTCAGTCTATAACAGTTACTTAGGAAAAAAATGTAAAGCACAAGTGGTAGCTCTTTTCTTTCATTCAGAGCCCTTCTTTATAAGTACAAAAGGAGAGGGTAGGCTAACTGTAGGAAAAAGACAAGGGCACTTACGTTTTTATGGTTTTTTTGTTTGTTTGTTTGTTTTAGTATATTTTTATTGATTTCAGAGAGGAAGGGAGAGGGAGAGAGATAGAAACATCCACTGATGAGAGGGAATCATTGATCAACTGCGTCCTGCATGCCCCCTTCTGGGGATCGAGCCTGCAACCCAGATATGTGCCCTTAGACTGGATTCAAACGCAGGACCCTTCAGTCCATAGGCTGATGCTCTATCCACTGAGCCAAAACAGCTAGGGCAAGAGTACTTATGTTTTTAAAGGAGCATCCAGGCACAGGCACTATTAGGCTTTTTCTGTGCACCTTAATTCTAAAAACTACACTCTCAGACAGAATTATAAGCAATTTAAGAAATTTTCTCATTAAGGAGGAAGATACGATATTAAAACCAGACTTAGAGATCTTTAGATATAATATTGAAATTCCTGAGTATGGAATAGTTTAATGTAGCCTTGTCTGGAATCAGGGAGATTGAAAATTTCAAGTAACTTTCAATTTTTATCTTATCCTTTCATTTTTTTTTAAATTAATTTTTTGAGATAGAGGAAGGGAGAGGGAAGGAGAGCGTGAAACATCTATCAGCTGCCTCCTGATCTGGGGATGTAGCCCCCTACTGGGGATGGAGACCTCAACCCAGCCATGTTCCCTGACTGGGAATTCAACTGGCAATTTTTTGGTGCACAGGACAATGCCCAACCAACAGTGCCACACTGGCCAGGGCATTGTCCTCTCATTATTATATCTAAGATTTGGGAATGGAATCTCGCCTCTTTAAAGAGTTCACTTTAGGAGGAAACCATATGGGCATATGGTTTCAAGAGGAAATTTGTTGGAATGCAGCTACCCAAAAATCTGCATTCTTGGGCTAGCCAAAACTTCAGGTAAGTGTGATTGGCATAGTTAATGTTTCTCAAATGTCACACACTGCTTAGGAGCTCCATAACAATCTCACAGTGCTTCAGGGTTCCCCAAACAGGAGAGAAAAATAAGATTAGCAACACTCTGCTGCACAGAGGTCCTGCAGCAGAGACACCCAGTTGGCTACTGCCAGGTTATGGACGCATTAAAGCTTGCATGTGTTTCAGAAACTCTTGTTTCTGCACACTTTTCTAAGCTATGTAAAATCCAAGTGATGAAAAGCAGAAGGAAAATCAGAAAATACATCTTGAGGGCGGACGAGCAGGTTTATTTCTTTATTTTCCTGTGGATTAACTGTGGTTTCTTTTGTTGCTTTCCTTTTAAAAACGGTAACACTCACAGCCCGCTGATGGAATCCATAGAGGGCCTTGAAAAACCCTTTAATGGAGGAACGATGGCTGTGTTTGTAGAATGCTTAAGTGGCAAATGAGCACCTCCTGCCTAGGGAAAAGGTAATCTCAAGCCTCAGCTATAAATTTTCGACTGAACACCCATGATGCTTTACAACAGACATGCTAGTCATTTAGCAATTATGTTATACTCACAACTATTCCACACGGAGCTCAGCTCTAAACAAAATGATCAAGGCAGAACAAAAGAAAGGCACATTTGGGATTGGAGGCCCAACTGAATTGAGACATGCCACTGTTTGATGGCACCATTAGTACCTGTTCTGTATTTTACATTTTATAGAAAGAAAAGACTCTATCTGGATCCATTTCACTCATTAATTCCTGAGGGGTTTTTGAGTTCTGATGTGTGCTGGGCATTGCTCTAGGAGTTTGGAATAAAATACTCAAAGTCTGTACTTGCATTGAGCTTATAATCTTGTGGAGGAGGCAGACATTAAAAAAAGGATGGAATGTAAATAATATAATTTCAGAGAGCAACACTTTCTTTGAAGAAAATAAAACAGTATTATATGACAGGGTTGCATCATTTGTGATAATTTTTATTAAACAAAAAACAGTGTTACATGCCAATTATACCTCAATAATAATAAAAAAAAACCCATCAAAGTGGCTTAAGTAACATAGGAATTTATTGGTTCATGTAGCTGAAAAATATAAGTATGGAAGGTTTTTGAGTTGGCTGATCCAGGAGATTAACAGTGCCAACATTAACCCAATTGTCTGACTCTTTTGCTCTGTAGTTCAGGAGTGTCCTCAAGGTTGGAGGATGTCTGCAGCAGGAGACAGGGTCTCATGTGTCCTTGTTCATATTCAGCAGGACTTCTATCAGAGCATTCTAGTAAAGATATTTAGTTAGCTAAGGTCACTATTCCTTCAGGGCACTGTGGCCCCTCACGGCCCCCCTTCCCTGACCTGATCACGCTAAGCGGCAGGCGGCAGGTGAGAGGTGTAGGAGTGTGTCTGTGCGTACTGGATGAAAATGGATGACATAGGATGTATTTTTTACTCTGAGTCCCAGACCAAAAAGGAAGAAAGACACTCCTTCATTTGGTAAATAATGCAGCTGAAGCCCCTGAGCTGGGGCGACTTGCCCCAGGCACACTGCTGCCGGGCGGGGCAGGGCTGGAGCCCTGCTCTGCCGGGTCGGAACCCCTTTGCTTCAGTCGTCAGCTGTCCTCTGGACGTGAGCTGAGAGTGGCTTTCCCACGCCAGGGCCAAGCTTGAAAAATGATGTGTCTTGGTGTGGTCCTCTTTGGATTCCTTTTGTTTGGGGTTCTCTGCGCTTCCTGGACTTGTAAGTCTATTTCTTTCACCAGGTAGGGGAAGTTTTCTGTCATTATTTCTTCAAATAGGTTTTCAATATCTTGCTCTCTCTCTTCTTCTGGCACCCCTACAATTGTGATGTTGGTACGCTTGAAGCTGTCCCAGAGGCTCCTTACACTATCTTCATATTTTTGGATTCTTTTTTCATTTTGCTTTTCTGGTTGGGTGTTTTTTGCTTCTTCATATTTCAAATCGTTGACTTGATTCTTGTGATCCTCTAGTCTGTTGTTGGAACTCTGTATAATATTCTTTATTTCAGTCAGTGTATGCTTAATTTCTAGTTGGTCCTTTATCTTAACCTCGAGGGTCTCATTAGATTTCTTGTAGGTCTCATTAAGTTTATGGGCAGTTTCTAGAAAATTCTTGAAAAACCTTAAAAGTGTGGTTTTTGCCGTAGCCAGTTTGGCTCAGGGGGTAGAGCGTCGGCCTGCAGACTGAAAAGTGTGGTTTTGAACTCTATATCCAGCAGTTTGCTTTCCTCAATTTCTGTCATTTGTGTCCTTTTTCTTTGTCTCCACATTTTTTATGCTTCCCTGTGTTGATAAAGTGGTTTTCTGTGCTAAGTGTCCTCTACGGCCCAGTGGTTCAGCCTCCCCAATTACCTGAGGAGGACACTCTTGGTGCACTCCCTTGTGGTCTTTGTGTACAGTCTTGTTGTAGTTAAGCCTTGATTGTTGTAGGTATCACTGGGAGGATTTGACCTCCAGGCCAATTGGCTGTGAGAATCAGCTGTGTCTGCAGTGGGAGAACTTCTGTGCTAGAGACACCCCTCCGGGGCAAGACTTGCTTCAGTGGGGCTTTGGTGCTCCAGTGCTATCTTCTGAGTTCAGCAACAGAACATCTGTGGCAGCTGAGCACTTCTATTGCAGTAGTCTGAGTGACGAGGGAAAGAAAAGAATCAATAATGGCTCCTAGGACTAGATCTTAATTGTTCTCATCCCAAAAAAGAAATAATAATTATGTGACACGATATAGTGTTAACTAACACTATGGTGGTAATCATATTGCAATATGTAAATGTACCAAACCAACATGCTGCACGCCTTAAAGTTACAGTGTTGTATGTTGATTATATCTCAAAAAATAAAAAAAAGAGAATGACTTTTATGTTTTTGGCTTGAGCAATTAGGTGGACAAACCCTAAAAGTCTGGAGGAAAATAGATCAAGTTCTGCTTTGGAATTATTAATTTTGAGAATCATGTTTGACATCCAAGTAGTCTATAAGACAAGCTGGATCTCTAGAGAGAGTTCAGTGCTAAGAATAGGCATTTGGAAATTATCAGTGTAAAGGTGATATATAAAACCTATAAATTAGGTGGGATCATGAATGTTGAGAAAGTGAGTCAACATTATTATTAAGTTACTAGTGGCCTGGTGCACGAAATCTGTGCATGGGGGTGTGGGGGGGTGTCTCTCAGCCTAGTATGCACCCTTTCCAATCGGAGACCCCTTGGGGGATGTCTGACTGCTGGTTTAGGCCCGATCCCACAGGGATCGGACATCCCTCTCACAATCTGGGACCGTTGGCTCCTAACCGCTCACATGCCTGCCTGCCTGCCTGATCGCCCCTAACCCCTCTGCCTGCCTGCCTGATTGCCCCTAACCTCTCTGCCTGCCTGCCTGATCGTCCCTAACTGCCTCTGCCTGCCTGCCTGGTCACCCCTAACTGACCTCCCCTGCCGGCCTGATCACCCCTAACTGCCTCTGCCTTGGCCCCCTCCACTATGGCTTTGTCTGGAAGAAAGTCAGACATCCAGAAGATGGCCAGTCGACCTGGTCTAATTAGCATATTACCCTTTTATTAGTATAGATAGATTATATAGGATAGGATTGCTTAAATGATGTGGGGGGTGGGGAGCCTTTTTCAGCAGGAGGAGATGTTCTTGGTAGACAAAAATACATAATCCCTATAGCTGGACTGATAGCCAGCCACATGCCCTATATTGCCAAACTGGTCATTAAAAAATTGAACTGCTTTCTTACACCTTACACCAAACAGCTGTTGCCCTTAAAACCCCTCCTCAGCCCCACCTTAGGTTCTGCCTTTGCAGTTCACCCAGGTTAGGTTCTGATTGGTAGGTTTCTATGCCAGGCAGCATCAGAAGCTCCGCCTCCTAGGCAGCCATTGGCTCCTTGCAGTTCACCCAGATTTGATTCTGATTGGTCAGTTTCTATGCCAGTCAGCGTCTCTGGGCCTATCTCTGGGCCTGATCAGAAAGGCAGGGCTGATCAGCAGCCCCTGTGGAGGCCTGGAGAGAAAGAGGACTGGCTGCTGGCCAGGCCGGGAGAGAGATAAAGAGGCAAGGGCTGATCAACAGCTGCCACAGAGGCTACAGATCAGACCCTGCTTCTCTCTCCAGGCTTCTCTCTAGGCCTGATCTGCAGCTCCCTCTGCAGTCAGTGCTGGTTCGCCATGCCTGCAGCAGTGGCAGCCCAGCACTGACTGCAGGACTGACTTTCAGTCAGTGGAGCCTTTGGTTGTTTTATACATTATGGACCCTGGGTGTTTATATATTAGGATGGCATAATAGCTGAGTATAGAGTACTATCCTCTCATGTTTTTTTGTTGGGCTGCCATATACTCACAGATAACTTGGTGATTTGTGGTGCACATGGTCCACACATCCTAATTTTCTGTCTCCCAGAATGGGAATCAAATGAAATAAGGTAATGATAATGGTAATTCTAATAACTTGGTGATTACATAACAGTTTCTATATATTTTTGTGTAGTCTTACATTGATCACATTATAATTTTTGAATCAAATGATATGAAGTGATCATAATGCTAACTCTAATGATAGAGGATAACCATTATTAATATGAATGAACATTATAAGAGTGAAATTGTGGTACAATGAATATTATTCACATTCTTGCCTTTTTGGGAGGGTGTATGATATAACTTGCATGAGTAGAAGTATCTCAGGTATCAAAATTAAAATAGCCAGAACGGTTAGGTAGAATTTCTTGTTCTTGTCCTTGGAATAAAGACAATGTGTTTTTGTCTGAAAAATTGCCTTAGACTTTTTTCCTTTTGAAAATCAGCTTATTCTCTTTTATTGTCTATAGAGGTAACTAATTCAATTCACGACAGATGTTACTGTTGGGTGAATGGGAAAATTGCTCTTTCATTTCTGCACTAAGATTATCAAAATGCAGCACCATCTGAAATTGGTCCTGTAGCTTCTTGTATACATAGTAGAGACATAGGTAGGAGAGGTATCAAAGCAATTACTGGGGGCCAGAATCTAAATTCTGAAAATTCTGATTTTGAGAAACTGGCAGATACTCCATTGTAAAGGCTATAGGGAAATAAAAATTTCCTTAAAAAGAATTTTAGGAAATTGACATATGCCCTAGCCAGTTTGGCTCAGTGGATAGAGCGTCAGCCTGCAGATCAAAAGGTCCCGGGTTCGATTCCGGTCAAGGGCACATACCTTGGTTGCAGGCTCCTTCTGGGCCTGGGCCGTGGTCAGGGCTCATGCAGGAGGCATCCAATCAATGTGTTTCTCTCACATGGATGTTTCTCTCTGTCTTTCCCTCTCTCTTCCACTTTCCCTAAAAATCAATGGAAAAATGTGCTCAGGCGAGGATTAAAAAAAAATAAAATTGACATATAACATTAGTTTCAGGTGTACAACATAATGATTCAATATGTGTATATATTGAAGATGATCACGACAATAAGTCTAGTTAAGATTCATCACCATACAGCCCTGGCCGGTGCTGTTCAATAGTTAAAGCGTTGGCCAGAGCACTGAAGGGTTGCCGGTACGTTTCCCTGTCGAGGGCACGTACCTGGGTTGCGGGTTGATATATAGTTAGGTTTTTTTCATATCTTGGAACCTGACTGAGTTCTTTATCCTTTTTGATATTTAAAATTTTTCCATATCATATTGAGGGTATTTTTCTTTTATGATGAGAAAGCATTATAATAAAATCTTACTAGAGGCTGAATTTTGGTTTATCAGTTATATATTTAAATTTATGTTTTACTAATCATCACAATCAATATCAAAACAGTTACTTCTTCCCATATACAGCAATAAACGCAGTGTGCTTTCTCTTCTATAATTCTTATCTTACTTCTTCTATATGTTTGCTCAAGTAATTTTGGGTTATAAGTTTAGCTTGTTATTTTACAACTTTATATTATATACTGTAATTTATAGGAAAGTTTTAGAATTAAATTTTGTAAACATGTTTCAAAACTTTTTTTCCTGCTTAATTCCATATATTTTATTAGTTTTTCTGGTAACCACAATTTCTAAACATGGAGTAGAATGGTGGTTACCAGGGGCTGAAGTTGGGGAAATTGGGGAGATGCTGGTCAAAGAATACAAACGTGCAATTAGAAGATCAATAAGTTCTGGGGACCTACTGTACAGTATTGGGATTATAGTCAACAATACTGTATTATATACTTCAAAGTTGCTACATCTTCAAAGTGACTACATCTTAAATGTTCTCACCACAAAATAAAGAAATGATAACTATGTGACATGATGGATGTGTTGGCTAAGGGTAAGGTGGTAATTATATTGCAATATAGAAATGTCTCAAATCAATACCTTGTATGCCTTAAACTTACACAATGTTGTATGTCAGTTATATCTCTGTATAAAAGGTTTTCTTTTAATATTTTAGCTTTCTGTTTCTTAGAGAAAAATGCATATAATACATCAATAGAATTATGGCGGTTTTGAATATTTCCATAAATAATTATATATTCTTCCAGAGGTGGAGCCTAATTCACCTTCCCTTGAGTGTGAACAGGCTTAGTGATGTGCTTCTAATGAATAGAGAAAAGCAGAGGTAGTGATGTGGGACTTCAGAGACTAAGTCATGAAAGGCACTGTGGCTTCTTTCTTTCTCTTGAATTGCTCACTCTGGGTAAAGTTAGCTGACAAGATGTAAGCAGAAGCCCATGTATGCCAGGAGCTGAGGTCTTCTGCCACTAACCAATAAGGAACCAAGGCTCCAGCCAACAGCCATGTGAGAGTCTCTTGAAAGTGGATCCCCAGCACTATCAACCTTTGGATGTCTGCACCCCCAACCAACATTTTGATTTCAGCTTCATAAGAGATACAGAGCCAGAAAAACCAGGTAAGTTGCTTCTGGATTCCTGGTCTTCAGAAACTCCTCTGAAATAAATGCTTCTTGTTTTAAGCCACTAAATTTTGGGGATAATTTGTAATGAAAGCAATAGATAACTAATACAAATATATTTATCCATAGAATAACATATTATTAGGTAACAATTTATGATATTAAAATGTTTATCATTATGTGCTTACTGTGTAGCAGACACTGTTAGTTTACTTATACTATCTTATTTGATTCTCATTGGAATCTAATGATAGAGGTTCAGTGATATATCCAGAGGAGGAAACAGACTCAGAGAACTTAAGTACCTTAAGGAAGCCAGGGCTGTAATGCAGAAGTCCACACTAGATTGATTCATCTTCAGAAATGGGAGTAAATCTCTTATTAGTGTTTTTGAAAAAGTGAGATGCAAAACATTATATGCTCCACATTCTGATGCTTGTAATTTTATCTTGTCCTTCCTATTCCATATTATATACTTTGAACTTTAGAGGCCCGTTCCTTTTTTTGGTTAGTGGTAACCAAAGGAATCCTCATCCTTAGTCTTGTAACACAGGCTTTCTTAATCACGAGAAAAAGAAGACAGTGCAATATAAGAAGGAAATGCTTGTTTCCTCTTTCCCGGCACTTGCAGGGAAAAACAGAAAGTATTCTTGCTCATATTAATTCCAGATAAGGAATTTTTTTTAAAAAAATATATTTTATTGATTTTTTACAGACAGGAAGGGAGAGGGATAGAGAGTTAGAAACATCGATGAGAGAAACATCGATCAGCAGCCTCCTGCACACTCCCCACTGAGGATGTGCCCGCAACCAAGGTACATGCCCTTGACCGGAATCGAACCCGGGACCCTTCAGTCCGCAGGCCGACGCTCTATCCACTGAGCCAAACCAGCTTTGGCTCCAGATAAGGAATTTTATAAGCTACAAGCTACTTGGGCTTCAGACATGGCTACTAACTACCATTGACAGCAATCTTTAATCCCTAAAAGGTCTAATTTTAATTGCTTGTTTTACTTAATAATGTGTTGCTTTGGTAATAATTTTGATATAGGCATCTCTTTTTTCTAAAAGGTATAAAATTTGTTAACCCTCGGTGATATCTGAAAGTGATCAGTTATTTCCCCTCATTTCACTTGCCTGAGGTAAAATAAAGTTAGTCTGCAGATTTTTTATTTAAACAAAGAGCTCAGGGATCTTGTCTTATTTAAATTTAACACAGGTCATGTTTCAGTAGTATATATTTTTAGCTCTTACTTATTTCAGAAAGTCTTTCTGTTGCTGTCTCAAGTGAATAATTACTTGGATGGATGTACTATTCCTAGGTCACAGCTGTTTTACCTCATCACTCAGTAGACTGATTGTTCTATCTTTTGGTATGTTTAACTTGGAAAGAAATGTGAGGCCAGATATTTTCCCCAGATGCTTGTAGAGTATCTTTTAAAAAAATCTTTGAAATTATGATATTTTGCATATATACACTTACTTACTATTGGCATTTGCTTATTTTTTTCTGGGACTCCAAGGACATTTATGCTCATGTGTTTTTTTCAACCGAGGT
This sequence comes from Myotis daubentonii, assembly GCF_963259705.1. Classification (NCBI taxonomy): domain Eukaryota; kingdom Metazoa; phylum Chordata; class Mammalia; order Chiroptera; family Vespertilionidae; genus Myotis; species Myotis daubentonii. The sequence goes on along the minus strand of NC_081845.1, from coordinate 55,322,473 downwards.
ATTTTCATTTCTGTTCCATTTTTCTTTCACTGGAATATTTATAATTCTTATCTGGCTTTTGTCCTCTACTCTTCACATTATTTTCTTCTTTTTGTCTTTTTTTTCTTGACTTCTCAGTTTTGTCTTCAGCACTGATTCGCTGGGTATTGAATGGACTTTTCTACTGTTTCAGAGGGTAGAGTAGGTGATATGTGGTTCAATAGTGTACTTCTCACACCATCTCAACTGATGTTGCAGTTAGTGGGAATTCCACCAGGATTTTCTAAGATATTTTCTCATTATTTGGTCCCAAAGCCAGCTTTCACATTTTTGTGTCTTCAAGGATATTTTATGAAGAACTTTTAAAAAATTTAAATTTATTAAGAAGAAGCTTATCAGGCTTCCATTACTATGTAGAATCTCTCACCATGTTAACTTGGAAGTAATTTTTTATAGATTTCACAAATAAGTAAAACAATATGATATTTGTATTTCTCAAAATAAAATAAATACTGTATACACTTTTCAGACATAATATCACTTTTTAGACATCTCTTTGGAAATTTAGTAGGCTAATTTAGTTCTTATTCTTTCATTAGTTATTAGGGTATAAATATCTCACTGTCTACCTTTTCCCCACTGATTTTGTTAGCAATGCATTTCTGTTAATATAAAGTTTTAAACAGTCTTTTGGCCTCAGTCCTGGAAATTGGGAGCAGTATTTGAACTCCCTTTGTGTGTGTGTGTGTGTGTGTGTGTGTGTGTGTGTGTGCGCGCGCGCGCGCGCGCGCACTTTCTACATAATTTATTGTGAAGAGATGGATGTTAAATAAAATATTAATTGTCATCATTTGCTTCAATTCATGCCTCCTTGACCAATTCTTCATTTTTCCTTCCAAATTGACACATGCTACACCTCTGAGGTAATGAAGAAATTTTGAACAAGCTAAGAGCTTGAACATTCATTTGCAGCTACCTATATGCTTGTTATTTGTGCTCCTAGTGATTTAGTCATCCTCTGTGACAAGTCTTTGGCAAACATCCATCATGACAACTTTCATTCATCTTCAGCTGATAGGCTCTGTTGCACCTTAAAAAGTCTGGAGAGGCCCCATAGGCGCTGCCTCCCGACCTGCATCACCTATGGTGCCTCATGCGTCTTCCTCACTCAGCAGGCAACCGGGCAGGAAAGCCCCTATTTGATCATCATGAAATGTTTACTCCTAGGATAAAGATATTAACTATGTTTTTATAAGTCTGTCATTAGTGAACAAGGTTGAAAATGTGCAAATAGTTGTGAAGACAATCTTTAATTAACTTTCTAAAAATCTTGCACAGTGCTTGGAAGAAAAATACATGTTCCTTCGTGTTAATTTTGTTTTAGTTTTGGGGGGATTTGGGGAGACTCAGGAAGGGCAGTTTAATTAATTAATTAATTAATTAAATATTATTTTTAAAAATCCTCAGGATATTTTTCCATTGGTTTTTAGGGAGAGTGGAAGAGAGGGAAAGGTAGAGGGAAACACATCAATTAGTTGCCTCCCGCATGAGCCCCGACCAGGGCCTGGGCCAGGGAGGAGCCTGCAACCCAGGTATGAGCCCCAGACCGGAATTGAACCCAGGACACTTCGGTCCGCAGGCCCAACACTCTATCCATTAAACCAAGCCAGCTAGGGCTGTGTGAATTTTAGATTAAGAAAAATGATTGATTACCTTATATAGAGCTGTACTTTATTCAGTGGAGGATACAACAGAAACATAGTCCTTCAGCTTGAAGGAGTTCAAAACCTTCTTGGAGAGAAAAGAAACACAAAACAATACTAGACAGTATATAATAGATGATCATGGATCAGAAAGAAAAAAAATTACCTACAGAACGACTGTTCACTGGCAGATTATCTATTGTTCTATCTACCTATCTATTTGTCATCTATCTATCTATCTATCTATCTATCTATCTATCTATCTATCTATCTATCATCACCTATTATTTGTTAGGAGATAAAGCAAAGTATTGAATTGTTTAATATTTAAAGATGAAATTTTCTCTTTTCTTTGCTATGGGATGAATTTTCTCAAGGCTATGTTTGAATTGCATAGGGAGCAACATATTTTCCAAGATGAATTGTTTAGAAAAGAGTTTGTGCCTCAAGGATTATTGGCCTTCTTTACTTTTAACGAAACCTTTAATCTCATTACTAAAAGTGAGAAAGATGAAAAAAGCTTTTCTGAAGCTCTATATGTATCTCTTTAGACTTAATTTTTTTAACCAAATAGAAAACAATCAGTATTTGTCGGTCAGGGTTTCTTTAGGTTTTGTGAGAATGGGAAATTATGCATAATTTGGTATTGGGTTGTTGCAAAATGCCACTTTTTCCTTTTTGTTCCAGCTGCTTTAAATCTTGGGCTATCACCCCATCAGTGCTCTTCAAGAACAGCTGGACACAACAGTAGACACTTTCTGCAGACAGGAACTCCCTGGAATAAAAAGATTGACCACACAGTGTCATGAAATAAAGTTCTTATAAGTCACTTCACCTTGGGCAGTTTCAGCTGACCTTTTTCCTTGTTATGGGGCAGTTTTACTGAACAATGATAGCAATGTTCAGTAATACTGCCAACAATAAAAAATAATAAAGAATACTATAGAAATTTAGGGCTACTTTGAAATATCTACATGGCAATTCTCAGGAAAGGCTTTCGTAGCATATATATACCAAATCTATTAACTTTCTGGGACAAAAAGAGAAAGAAGAAAAATAGAAAGGGAGAGACTAGGAAAGAGGGAGAGAGAGCTACAAATGAGAAACAACCTTGCTTTGCAAACTGTTATCCAGAGTGTCACATGGCTTTAAGTAAGTTGTTTAATAGCTCTGTTTCTAACTTCAGAAATGAAAATATTGTTATTGCCCCCAGAAGGGTGTTGCATAGGTTCAGTAAGGGAACTGCAAACTTTTCTTGGCTACATGGGTGCTGGTTTATATCTCACTCTGCCTGGCTTCCTGCCACCAAGCAGCAACTTCTAACAAGCCAGGTAGCTGCTATGTATAAGACATACACGCTGTTCATTTTCTTCACTGGCTCAAACCAGAGTTCTGCCACACAGAAAGTTCTGGAGCACCCGGGCCCTGTTTAACCGCGTTTAACCCTCTTAACCATAACTCAAATTGTTTTTCTCAGGGGGCTCACCTTTTGTTTGGGGCAAAAATGTTTCTCTCACTCTTTTCCAGACCCTTCCTCAAAGTGGAATGAGCAAGACACACATAACCCTGCTTTAATTATTATAAGCTTAATTTACACGTGGCTTTCTCATTGCAATATCATTAACTTAAGAGGGTCCTGTTGCTGAGGGCATCTACATGGCACATGCATTTTTGTCTCAGTTGGAACCTCTGTTCCGTCTGATCAAATTCTTTTGTTGATTTGTTTCAGTTTTGTGGTAGCAAGAATGGAAACATTCTGAAGTTTCTGTTCCCTTATTTCGCAGTGGTTCTCAACCTGTGGGTCACGACCCCTGAAAATACATCCTGTATATCAGATATTTACATTACGATTCATAACAGTAGCAAAATTACAGTTATGAAGTAGCAACTAAAATAATTTTTATGGTTGGGGGTCACCACAACATGAGGAACTGTATTAAAGGGTCATGGCATTAGGAAGGTTGAGAATCACTGTAAGGTCTTGTTGACTTGTAAGCATTACCTTGAATTCACTGACATCACACATTCTATTCCTATTAACCAAGTCTGATACATTTTCTTTTTCTAATAAACATATTTCCCTCTGAGCAGTGCTGCCTCCTCAGCATCAATCATTTAGATTCTATTGATTGGCAGCTTAATCAAAAAGTATTCTTTCTCAGGGCATAGAACTGTGCAATTTCTCATTTGGTATTTTGGAAATCTTTCTGTTCCAGTTAACTATTCTGTTCCAGTCAACTTAACAAACTATCTTAAAACATAGTGGCTTAAAACAACTGTTTTATTATATCTCACTATTTTGTTGATCAGGAATTTGGCAATTCTGGTGACTTGTCTATTTCAAGTGGCATTGATGAGGTCCCTTGGTGGTATTCAGCTGACAGACGAGCTGGTCTGGACGGTCCAAAGTGGCTTTGCTCACATGTCCACCACTTTGATGAGATGGCTGGAAAGTTGGCCTTAGCTACAGGATAGTTACGTAGAGTTCAGGCCTCATAGAGCAAGTGTTTTAAATGGCCCAGGCAGAAACTGAAAGGCTCCCATGACCTAGTGTTAGAGTTTTCAGAATGTCAATTCTGCCACATTCTATTGGTCAAGCAACTCATTAAAGCCAGCCCAGATTCAGGGAAAGGGGAATAGGAGTCAGTTCTTTAATAGAGGGAGTAGCAAGAACTTGTGGTCATCTTTAGTCTACCACACTTTTTCTATAGTTAGTCTAAAACTTGATGTTAAGAGAGTGGCATGGCAAACAATCTAGAAATGGCTACTCTGCATCACTGTATTCATTTATTAGTGTGTGTTTTATTACTTATTTCATGAACCAAGCAGTGGAGATAGGTTCATGTCCCTTTGAATTTTGTTACTTAAGTAGCAATTGCAAGATGAGCTGGTTGTAGAGAAAATCTACATTGTCATGTTATCCATGACAATGATAACAATGACAACAGCAACAATTACAACTGCTATTACTGTCCATCCCCTACCACCACCATTTACCCAGGGCCTATGGGCTGTGTGCTAGACACTGTGCTATGAGCTCTACATATATTGGTTCTAAATCTAAGCCAATTCTACAAGGGAGGATTTATTTATTCCTTTTGTAAATGAACAGTGAGGCACTGAGCAGCTAAGTAAAATGCAGTATAATAGGGGCAGAGAGAGGTGTCTCGAACTAGACTGAGTCCAGTTGCAACTCAGTCACTGACTACTAGCCTGACTTTTGAGCAATTTCCTTAATTTATTTGTGCTGCAGTTTCTTTCTGTAAAAAGGAGACTAATAGCACTCACCTCGTAAGAATGTAATGGGTAAATACAGGCAGTACAAGTAGAGCCTGACATTTGGTTAGTGTTAGCTGTTATTATGATTACTGCTCAAGGTCATATAGCTGGTGAACATGCTCACAGAATTCTGAGTGCTGAAACATGGAATGAAAATGAATAGCTCCAAAATACAGAAGAAACCTATTGACTTGGGGACTAGAGGAGTTACAGCAAGTCTGCACCTTGTTGAATTTGTGGAGGTAATTATTTTGTAATGGAGTATAAGAACAAATCAAGAAACAAAGTAGACCTCTACTTGGCTTTGTCATCCCAAAGTGGGAAGCACCTTTGATAATGTTAACCTATTTTACCTCCCTAATTCATTCATGTATTCATTCAACAAAATTTTTTCAGGACCAACTGTGTGCCAGACATAGAGCTAGCCCCCTGGGGCTAAAATGCTGAACAGACAAGCAGTATCCTTGCCCTAAGAGTTGACCTCTTTATAGAGTGCAACTTTGCCTTAGGTTACTAATCTTTGACATTTCATGGTTTAAAGCTGCCCATGTTTATTTCATGCACCCCGGAAATGCATCCTGCACTTGCTATGTTGACTTTAGTAAAAATGCAAGGCATCCCTTTGGATATAATAGAACATATTTGATTCAGGGAGTTGTTTAATGTGTCAAGGAATGATATAGAGTTTTAGGAAGATTAGTTGGTTAGGACAGAAGACAATTTGAAAATTTGCCTTTGTTTTCTTTTCATTTTCCATTTTATGTGTCAAATTGTTTGGCCAAACACCAGTCTAAATATTGCTGTGAAGATATATTTTTAGATTTAGTCAGTAGATTTTGAATAAAACAGGGATAATGCCAGTGGGCCTCATCCAACCATTTGAAGGCTTTCGGAGCAAACACTGAAGTTTCCCAAAGAAGAACCAATTGTCCTCAAGACCACAGCACCCTGCCTGAGTTTCCTGCCTCCTGCCCTGCCCTGCAGATTTTGGACTCAAGACTACAACATCAACTCTTACCTGAATTTCCAGTCTACTGGTCTGCCCTACAGATTTTGGACTTACCAGTCCCTGCAGTTGCATGAGCCAGTTCCTTACAATCTCGGTCTATTTCTCCTATTGGTTCCATTTTTTTTTTTGCAGAATCTGACTAATACAAAGCCCTCTCCAGAGCAAATTTATGAAGAAAAGCAGAATACTTTGGAGAGTATTAGATGATAAGGTTTCCTCCCACTGTGAACGTAGAAGTTTGAAGGTTGATTTGACTTTGGAATCCACAGCATTAATTTCCAGTGAGTCTGGAAATTAAGATCTGACTTTGCAAATGCTGTCAGTATGCATTTGTCTCTGGGGTTGATATTGAAGACCTGCTCGTTCACCTTCAAGCTCAGTGGCTGTGTTTAGTTTCCTGTCACAGAACTTTTAACTTTCACAGCATTAGTGCCTAGACCCTGGACAAGGGCAGACAGCCTATGTGGCTCTGATAATTCTACAGCATCTACTCTTTTAAAAAGAAAGTCAGAGGAAAACATATCTTGGTTTTATGGGTGTAATTCCCTTTTGTGTCATGCTGCCCTTCCTATATAACCACTAGCTCTATTTTGAATCACATTGATCCCATTGTTTTGGTCTGCTTGGGCTGCTCTAAGAAAACACTATAGACTGGGTGGCTTAAGCAACAGACAGCTATTTTCTCAGTTCTTGAGACTGAGATCAGGGTGCCAGAATGGTTGGGTTTTGGTAAGGGCTCTCTTCCTGGCTTGCTGATTGGCTGTCTTCTTGCCATGTCCTCATTGGCCTTTCCTTGGTGGGTGTGTGTGGGAAGAGAGTGAACTCTGGTGTCTCCTCCTTTTCTTATAAAGGCACTAATCTCATTGTGGGGGCCTCACCCTCATGATTGATCTAAACCTAATTACCTCACACAGGCCCCATCTCCATATTGGAGGTTAGGGCTTCAACATATGAATTTGGGACTGGCACAAACATCCAGTCTATAACACTGGATATGAACAAGAGATGAGCGTTAGACAAGAAATGTTCTTCTTTGGAAATAAACATGCTTGGTTTTATAAATAGAACAAAAGAAGTAAAACTTAGTTGCAATTTATATGTGCTTTCTTTGGGAAAAATGCTGTTTACTTCCAAAAAAGTGTCTGATCTCAGACAAATTGAACCTTCTCGTGGGCTGAACTCCCGCCAGGCACTGTTGTGTGTGGTGAAGACAATGAGCACAAAGAAGACGCATCACACTTTTTTCCAGATTAATTTCACTGTACTGTTTTCTCGGCCATGTAATGGAGTCTGCATATTGAAAAAAATATCAATATATTGGTCAATAGTTACGAATTACTTCTGGATACTGAAAATTGTGCTGGTTTGTCATGGTGGTGACAGTATTCTGGGTGGGAATCAAGATAGATTTATAGACCTTGAGCAGTTTCCAGTGTTGTTGGGAAAAGAATTTCTTGTCTCACCCTTCTCATATGTATGTTTAAGGTCTGTTTTGCTGGGTTTATATAGAATCCTTAGGTATCTTCTCATATAATGTTTAGAATAAAGATTCTGACAACTGAAAACAAGTTGTTTGGATGTGTGCTTTCTTAAGGATGTGAGAGTAAGAAACTCTCAATGTTTTGGCCCCCTAAAATTCCAAGGCATATCTCATAGGCAGTACATATGCTTTTTTTTTTTTATAAGAAATTGGGTGAAAGAATTAGAGCATTGGGATTATGACTTCTATCACTTATTTATCATCAGACTCTGAAACAAACTAATGCCTATTTCCAGAAAAAGAAAAATGTACAATTTCTTTAAAATAATGTTTTCATTGATTTCAGAGAGAGAGGAAGGGAGAGGGAGAGAGGGTTAGGATCGTCAATGATGAGAGAGAATCACTGATCGGCTGCCTCCTGCACACCTTACACTGAGGATTGAGCCCACAACCCCGGCATGTGCCCTGACCAGGAATCAAACGGTGACCTCAACTGCTGAGCCACCTCGACCAGGCTGTACAATTTCTTTAGCTGCAATAGCACTATGGTTTAAAAATATCTGGTGTCCTCTGCAGAAGCCTTGGCTGAGCTGTGAGAGCAGCCACTTGCCTGTCAATGTCTAATTATTTCTCCCTCCTCTGCCATGCCAGTATCAGGGAACTGCTAGGACCATATTGTTGCCCATATGTTGGGAAGCTACTAAATTAAAACCACTATGTAATGTGCTGACAAGTCTACTGCAGGAGTTGAAGGTTTGGTCAGTAAATTTCTCTAACCTATCATTCCATTGTTAATGCTTTTGAGTTTTTTCTCTCAGGCTGGCTGTTCTTTGTCAGGGACTAAGAGATTGTTATCACACATCAATACCATCTGAAAAGAAACTGAATATCTGGGTTTGGCTGGATTTCTGAAGTTGATGAATTAGAGTTGGGCCTAAGTCCCTCATGTTCACTCAGAAAAGCTTGGTGTTCAGCCTGTCCTGCAGGATGTTCAGAGAATTTAGATCAGAGACAAATACTGTTCTGTCCATTTTCAAACCCTCAGACATAGTCTTCTGAAGTTCATTGTTCCATGTTCATGGTAGGAAAGGGTCTCTTACCACCCCTCATTCCTTTTGCTTTTTTTTAAAAATATATTTTATTGATTTTTTACAGAGAGGAAGGGAGAGAGATAGAGAGTCAGAAACATCAATGAGAGAGAAACATCGATCAGCCGCCTCCTGCACATCTCCCACTGGGGATATGCCCGCAACCCAGGTACATGCCCTTGACTGGAATCGAACCTGGGACCCTTCAGTCCGCAGGCCGACGCTCTATCCACTGAGCCAAACCGGTTTCGGCCATTCCTTTTGCTTTTACTATTGTACTTATTTTAGTATGTCTGACATTTTATTTTTTTAACTTCTTTTGTTAACTTTATTTATTTATTGAGTTCTTTCTCTTTTGCTCAATCCTTCCACAACCCCTCCCCATCCCCATTGATCCTAATTTTCCCACATCCACCAATAACTACCATCCTAGTGGAAATACTACTTCCTTCTTTCTTCTATCCCCCTAAGGGGAATGGGTAGTTCTTCTTACGGGAAAGAACAAAAAAAAGTTTATGATAAGCAATATAGTACATTATTTTATTTAACAATAGCAACAATCTATGAAGGATGCCTTACAGCCTAGTTTGCATTTGGAAATACTGAGGCCCAGGGAGGGTAAGTAACTTTCACAGGGTCACATGAATACAATAATGAAAAAATCAGGTCTGTTTGGGTCCAGAAATCTGTGCCTCTCTTTCTCAACTGAAGATTTCTGATGTTTTGCTCCATGGGACATTGATGTTCTTCTAAATGTCAGTAGATATCTTCTGAAATGGACTCTATTGTCAAATATGCTTACTATATTAGGGTTCTCCAGAGAAATGGAACCAATAGGATATATATATACATATATGCACACCCACATATGTCTGTATAAAACTGATATTTATTATAGAAATTGGCTCACTTGATTATGGAGGCCATTAATTCCCACAATCTACTTTCTGCAAGTTAGAGAATTGGGATAACAATGATGTAATTTAGCCTAAAATCCAAAAGCCTAAAAATTGGGGTGAGGATAGAGGGAGCCGATAAAGTAACACCCCAGTCCCCTCCACCCCCGCCCTGAGGCTGGAGGCCTGAGAACGAGGAGGGCTGATGTCCACGGGCAGGAGAAGATGCATATCCCAGCTCAGATGGAGAGAGCAAATCGCCCTTCCTTTACCTCTTTGTTCTATTCGGCATCGGTGGATTTGATGAGGCCACCCACATTGGGAAGGGCAATCTGCTTTACTTAGTTCGCCAATTCAAATGCTAATCTCCTCTAGAAACAACCTTACAGACATACTCAGAAATATATATTTTTTACCAGCTTTCTGGGCCTCCTTTAGCTCTGTGGAGTGGACACATAAAATTAACCACACTTTGGAAATGCTGTATTAAATCAAATTGAATAAGTGTTTTTTAATAACACTTTTTGGAGCAAATACACATTAGGATGTGACTTTCTAAGAAGACGATATAGTATATGGATTTTCCTGAATCTGGTAGACTACAAAATTATTTTTATTTTTCTGTAGAATATGTGGGAACACAGTTTAGAAATGTTGGCATCACCTTCTGGCCTTTTTCTTCCGATATCCAAACTAATACCTGTGCTGGTGGCTGTGAGAAGAAACAAGTCATCTTTTCTGTCAAAGAACAGTGTAGACAGCCGCTATTTTGGCCGCATGACTTGCAGCTCCCCTGGGGGCCGCCATCTTGAAATGGCAAAGGCCAACCCCTCCCTTCAAATTAGCCAATCGCAAAAGGCTGTGCACCTGACTCCAATCGAGAGTGAGGAGCAGCCCCAACCGGTTTGGCTAAGTGGTCTGCGAACTGAAGGGTCCCGGGTTCAATTCCGGTCAAGGGCATGTACCTTGGTTGCGGGTGCATCCCCAGTGTGGGGTGTGCGGGAGGCAGCTGATCGATGTTTCTCTTCCATTGATGTTTCTAACTCTGTATCCCTCTCCCTTCCTCTCTGTAAAAGATCAATAAAATATATTAAAAAAAAAAAGAGTGAGGAACAGATCACATGCGTCAGGATTAAAAAGTCAAGCCGACTGCCTGCTCAGTGTGTGCATGCTTCCAGACCATGTGCTGCACACCCTTCTACGTAGAAGTAAAGATAGTTGCCTTGCTGCCTGGCTCCCAAGTATGTTTTGTGTTCTACCAGGGCCCCTGAGTTTGGGGGCTCGCCTTATTTCTTACAGTGGCTTAGTTTGATTTCATGCAATGACACTTCAAGGGCTATTTACTACAGTGTATGAGTCTCTGCTCTAACTGCTAGAGAAGAGGGTGCTGTGGGGCAGCAAAGTTATAAAATATGGATAAAGCTCTGCCTTGAAGGATTTTATGACTTAGTGTTGTAGTATCTTACACTTACAATTGGCGAAGAGTTAACATAACAATGCTTCTATAGGTGGCTTCCCACATAAGGCTGTAGTTTGCACCTTGATGTAGTATTATGTTTCACTTCTTTTCCTTTTGTATTACTTGCCCATGAGTAGAACTTAAAGAATAGTGAGGTGAAGTTGTGATTTTAAAGCTGGAGGCTTTGGCAGGAAGCCCTTTCCCAATGTGGCAGGTCAAAAAAATAAATTTAATATTGCATCCAACTTTTGTCCGGGAGAACTGTTTCCATGCTGAGAAACTAAAACTCATATTATTCGTTGGCTGTGATACTTTGATTAAAGGCAAATGAGATATTTTTCTGGTGACAGGTGAAGAAGCTTGCTATTTTCTGCAATAATAGGGGACTGTCACTATTTCAATTAGGCTAAACAATTCTATATAGCCCTTTGAATCAGTCACCAAGCAAAAAATTTAACCTAAAACAAGTATTTTTATGTGTGTCTTTACAGTTAAAATGTTATATTCTGATTATGACTCAGAAATCTATCATCAAGCTTGAGAACAAGGTACATATACTTGTTCAGGTCCAAGAGAGCTACTGCCATAAACCAAGGTTATTCCTTGTTTCAAGGTCACCTAGATTGGTGGATTTGCTGCAAGTGTAAAATGGTTTTCTATTGGCATGTTTCTAAAACACAAAATCACAAACCCACGCCTAATCCTATATAATAAGACCCTAATATGCAAATCGATCAAACAGCAGACTGATCAGTTGCTATGACACGCACTGACCACCAGGAAGCAGACACTCAATGCAGGAGCTGCCTTCTGGTGGTCAGTGCCGGGCTCACGGCTGGGGAGTGCAGCGGTGGTGGCAAGAGCAGCACTAAGGACCTCCAAGGGGTCCCGGACTGTGAGAGGGTGCAAGCCAGGCTGAGGGTCTCCCCCACTCCCAGTGCATGAATGTCATGCACCGGGCCTCTAGTTCATTATAAAGAAGGAAGACTCGAACATGAAATGGAAAAAAACCTTGCCTGCTTGAGTTTTCTCTAGAATCTCAAGAAACAGTATTGGATCACTTTAATTTAAGCAAAATTTTTTTAAGGCCCAGGAAATTTTAATTCATGCCATTGGCCTACTAGCAAATAGTTTATTAGATTGCAAAGAAAGAAGGAACATTCATATATTCTCACTTAGGGTAGAAATAATTTCCTTTATGGCTCACATTTCAAAACCCATCACTGTAATTTTAGTATTTTTTTTATTGATGTTATAGAACAGAAGAATTTCTTATGTATTACTCTGAGCTGATCTCAGCTCTCTGTGGACACAGATAGTTAATGAAGCTGTTAAAGTCAACTCTTTAAGAACTCCCAGAGAACCTTAGGCCCAGTCACTCAGTAACATTTATTTAACACCCTTGTTGAGCACAAAATTTTAGAAATTTTTAGGGTATAAAAAGTAGTAGATGTGGTTCTTGCCTTCAAGAATTTTTAAGGTGGGGAGCTACAAAACACACACCCACACCCACACCCCAATGAGGCTCTTAAATAGTATTTAAACAATTTAAAAGAAACCTAGCACAAGTTTATGAATTATGTTGGTCTTATTCTTCATGTGTTAGTGTGAATGAATTTCCAAATAAGGAACTTTTAATTATCTTCAAGTTTACATGAGGCAAATCCCCCTTTCTCAGCTATACTGACAAATTTTGGGGGAGTAGAAACTTTTAGGGGCACACTCTGATAGAATAATTTTTGCTCAGTAGAAAAACTTCATCTGTAAATCACTGTCAAGCATGAATAGGTGGCCATGGTTTACATAACATAACACAACTGCCCTGTCATAGGAGTTTGCAGAAGGAACAGGCAATTAATCCCAAGCAAGTCCACGTATGGCCTGCATACTGGTCCTTGAGGTGGTCAAGTTCAAAGTCCTGCCCAATAGAGATGATGGTCTTCAATTGAGATTAGGAAATGTTTTCTCTGAGGACTTTGAATGTGAAAGTCAAATTGCCAGTGGTAAAAGTAGAGGCTAAAAGGATGCAAGGTCTATAGGAAACATGATCCACCCAAATCTTCAAAGGCAGGAGAGAGTAGTATCTTGGGTACCCTAATTTTGAAATTCTCCTCCAAATCTCATTTCATTTAAATGAGCTAGATATTTTTAGATTTTATGTCATTCCTTGGTGTTTTTCCTTATTTAATTTAAAAAGTAGACATATGAGATAATACGACTCCACATTAATGCATTGCCTCCTTTTCTCTACAAATCTATATTTTTTTCTCAAAGCCTGAAGGAGCTCAGTATTCTAAGGAAAACTTGTGTCCAGGCCTATGCTGGACTTTAAAGTTTTATTTTCCCAACCAGCAGTTACAAAATAGATAAGGACTAGCTTGTTAAAGGAAGGAAATATATGGAGAAAAGACAGCTGCAAAGTAGGTCTATCAGCTGTTCTATAAAGATAAGACATTCAGAATAAGCATTATTTTAGGGGAAAAGTTTTGATCACAAAAATAAAATTAGAGCTAATAATTTCGACAGTTTTTTTAGGTAATGAAAATCTACCTGTGAAAAGGGGCACATCCAAGTGGATGATGGTCTTGGGTAGAACAAGTTGGAAAGGTGACCTAAGATGTGTGGTTTTAGGTCCAGTCATGGGCTTTGAAACACTATTTGCAGCTTTAGCTGGTCAAGAGGGTAACCCTGTCTCTCAGGGCACATGAGTATAATCGTAGTTGGATAAGAAAAAAGAAAAAGTACATTAAAATGGAAAATACATAATAAAAATATTTAAACCTATCATGTTAATGTTTTTCTAATAGTTTTCCAATATCTGTATTAGCCAATTCTAGAAGCATTGCTTCAGTATATTATTTTAAGGGGTTTATAAAAGCCTTTTTAGAGGTTAATATATTACAGACTTATAAAGAGTATAAGTTACTTTTATAATCAATATGTAAATGTCTGGGGAAATCTTATTTAATAAGTTAATATTTTTGATGTGTTGGCTATATAATAAGCATGAAAATATTTGAGAAAAGTTAATGGTTTAAAAATTAGTAAAGAGGACATTAGACAGACTTTAAATTGCTGTGATCATTCTTCTTTGTGTATAAAAGCAGCCTGGATTTTGCTTTTAGTCTAGAACCTATTTAGCATTTCTCACATAAACATGCTCTACAACAGGGATTGGCAAAGTCCAAGGGCAAAATCTGGCCAGCCACCTGTTTTTGTGTAGCCTGAGAACTTAGGATAGTTTTTACATATTATTTTTCTGGGATATAACTGACATACAACATTATATAAGCTTAAGGTGCATGGGCACAGTGACTTTTATATCATTCCAAAATAATTACTATACAATAAGTTTAGTTAACATTCATCACTCATGCAGTACAAAAATTTGCTTTTATCCCTTGTGATGAGAACTTTTAGGATCTATTCTTTTAGCAGCTTTCAAATATACTATACAATAGTGTTAACTATAGTCATTGTGTTATACATTACATCTCTAGTACTTATTTATCTTATAACTGGAAGTTTGTACCTCTTGACCTCCTTCATTCAATTCCCCCCAAACATAAATGTTTGTACATTTTGAATTACATTTTTAGCATTTAAATTTTTAAATAAAATTTTGATAAATATCAATTGAATAATATTTAGCACTCCCATGTTCATTACAGCATGATTCACAATAGCCAAGATGTGGAAACACCTTAAATGTTTATTGACAGATGAATGGATAAATAATGTGGTGTATACATACAATGGAATACTATTCAGCCTTAATAAAAGGAAACTCTGCAAATGTGACAACATAGATGAACCTTGAAGATATGCTAAGTGGCATAAGCCAGACGTGGAAAGAAAAGTATTGCATGATTCCATTTATAACATATACCTAAAGTAGTTAAGTTCGTAAAGTAAAAAAGTGGAATGGTGGCTCCCAAGGGTTGTTATGAAGAGAAAACGGGAAGTTACTAAACAATGAGCATAAAGTTTTAGTTAAGCAAGCTGAATAAGTGCTAGAGATCTGATGTACAACATTGTACTTATAAATAATAATGTATTACACACTTAAAAATTTGTTGAGGGTAGCGTTTTTATCACAATAAAATATGATTAAAAATAATAATATTGCAAGACACAAATATTATATCAAATTAAAAATTTAGTGTCCATAAATAAAATTTTATTGGAATCTAACCATGCTCATTCACATATGTATTGTCCATATGTGAGCTACAGTGACAGAATTGAGTAGTTACAACAGAGACTTGCATAGCATCCTCAATTTTGCCCCCTCAATTTTGCACAAAACCTGAAATATTTACTGGCCTTTAGAGAAAAGTTCTCCAACCCTGATGTTAGATTGTAGGCTCCTCTGCCCTGCTCTATCGGTAGTGTTTCTTTGTCTGCTTTGTGTCTTCTATAAATTTATTGAAATCACTTATTTATGACTCCTCTTATTCTTTTCATTGTTTGTTTATTTTAATTCCTTTGCTAATATTTTGAAAAGCTAAAATATATGTAGCATACCCTATGTCCTAAATTATATATATACACACTTACTTAACTTACATAAGTAGAGAATATCTGTTCTCAGTGCAATAGGCAAGTACTATTATTTAGTCTACTCTGCAGATAAGGAAAGTGGGGTCATGGAAGTTAAGTAACTTTTCCAAGATCATCATGCAGCTAGGAGGTGTTGAGGCAGCATTCAACACAGGTAATATGTCTTCAGACTCTTACCTGCCACACTACACTGCCACTGATTCTTGTGAGAAAGAAGAGGCGACTCATGTGGTTGGTCCATTATCACGTCTATAAGTGATTAATGTAGTTTAAATAAACAAACAAAAAAAATGAGTTGTTTTTTTTTTTTTAAGAAAGGAGGGAAAGAAATGTGCCCAAAGTGGAAGAAAGTAAACTTCTGTGCTCAGCAAATGTTAGTTTCTTCTGCTTCAACATTTTGCTCAGGGCTAGTTCTGTTTACTGTTTAGCAATAGCTCAAGTTGCTAACTGATAAATAAACCATAGCAGAGGGGAATACAGTGGACTATAGGGCTCATGATCCCTGTTGTTTTAAAGGTTTGGTGGTATTTCCATTGTTAAATGCTAGAAGTGTTTCCAGGAGTCTTTTAGAAGGGTGGCCTATGAAAATAAATGTCTTGGACAGATATATGGGAAATGAGGCATGCCATCTTGCTCTCTTGGAGATTTAGAATTCTTGTAAGCAAAGTAAATGCTCTCAGAAGACTTTGCATTAAACATTTTTAAAAAATTTTTAGCCTAATGTAAGTGACCAGAGTTTTTAATTTTAATTTTTAATTTTTTTTGCCTGTATAATATCTGTCAATATTATGATGTTAGTGTTCTGTGGAATAGACTTTGGCAAATGTTATTTCCCATTTTTTACCTATAGAGCAAGGTTGCAAATTGTGCTTACTCCCCACACTCCTCTAGAATCCATCCCTTGAGAGCCCAGACTGAATAAGGTGGCCTTTTTTTGTACTCCTTCACACATAGCTTTAAATCATGTATTTTTTGGAACCATCACACGTATTTTTATATTATCTTTCCCTCTTTCTTTCACTTCTTTTGGGAGCAGAAACCGTGTCTTGTTGATTTCTTTGTCCCTAGCACCCAGATAGAGCTGGACACTCAGTAAGCCCTCAGTAAATGTTTTTAAATGAATGGAGGAGGTCAAATTGAATACGGAAAGATAAAGGTCATTGGATTTGGTTAGCAAAAGATCTCTGCTCTCCTTGGAAAGATGAGGTTCAGTACATATTTAGCTTTCACAGTCTGGGCACTGAGATGCTCGTAGGGAAGGCTGCATGTTGAACACCAGCCTCAACTCTCGCGGTGATACTTCATGATGGAGAGGAAAGCTGTAAAGAGTTTCTCAAAGTGAACTGTGAAGCAATTAGAGTGACAGAAAGATCTGAGTGATTTGGGTGAGCATGGCTTTTATCCACACACAAAAAAGCAGCTAAATGCATCTGCTTCAATAAAATCGAGAGCAAAACCTTTGTAATCAGTCTGAAAACACCCAAGGCTTGTTTTCCTTTCTGGGGAAAAGTAAAAACCAATTTAGCAGCTGGATACTTCATCATTTGAACAGTAGTTTCATTTTTTGAGTTACATTAAAACACACATATAAAGCCATAATCTTTCCCTTCATGGCAGATGTCGCTATACTCAGTGGGGTAGCAGGTGAAGCCCGCGGTGAAGACCCTCACTCTGCCTGGTTTCCGTGTAGGCCCCACCCCCTCCTATCAACATTCCCACTTACTTTTCCAACAGACATCCAGTGCCCCAGCTGCTCACTGTGGACCCCATAAGGGGCTGTCAACACTAAATCAATAATTTCAGCTGGAATGTGAAGGCCCACTGTGGTGATGAGAAGTCGGTAGATAATAAGAAATGACTTTCCATTCCCTGCCATTCAGGAGGAGCGGAGGCTGGCGAGGCCTGCTGGAGGCCTTGGAAGTGTTTGGGAAGAAAAGAACAGGTCAAAGATATAGTTAACCAAGTAAGGGGTACTTCAAAAATTATGCTCACAAGTAGACTTGGAAGCCTTAAATAGCAGTCACCAAAGATGACTTGAATTAATATTAGGGGATGACAGGGGGTTGTGAGGGGTCTATGGGTTAGGGTTTTCCAGAGCAATAGATCCGAGAGGAAACACACACACACACACACACACACACACACACACACACACCCAGGTTTATTTTAAGAAACTGGTTCACACAACTGTGGGAGTGTTAAGTTTGACATTTGTTGGGTAAGCTGCAGATTCAGGGGAGAGTTGATGTTTCAGTCTTGAATTTAAATTCCACAGGGCAGCAGGCTTGAAACTCAAGCAGGCTTTCTATGTTGTAATTGTAGTCCTAAGGCAGAATTCCTTCTTATTTAAGGAACCTCAGACTGAGCTGTTAAGGTCTTTAACTGATTATATGAGGCCCAACCACACAATGGGAGGACACTCTGCTTTAATCAAAGTCTACTGTTTGGAAATATTAATCACATCTAAAACATACTTACACAGCAATATCTAGCCCACTATTTGTCCAAACAACTGGGCACCATTGCCTAGTAAAATTGAGACATAATTTTAACCATCATAAGGACCAAAGGAGGTAAGTGAGAGCCCAAATTAGGAGCTAGAACTAGGGCAGGGGCCTGAGAATAGCCATAGAAAAACTCAGTCTGCGATTGGAACGGAACAGGCTATATCCAGTTGGTCAGGGCCGGGGAAACAAAATGGTGATGGGAAAGTCCTATGTTGACTTTTTATTTATAAAATATATTTTATTGATTTTTTACAGAGAGGAAGGGAGAGGGATAGAGAGCTAGATACATCGATGAGAGAGAAACATCGATCAGCTGCCTCCTGCACACTCCCCACTGGGGATGTGTCCGCAACCCAGGTACATGCCCTTGACCGGAATCGAACCTGGGACCCTTGAGTCCGCAGGCCGACGCTCTATCCATTGAGCCAAACCGGTTAGGGACTATGTTGACTTTTTAATGAAATTTTATTAAATTGTTGCCAGGGCTGGCAGCAGCCCCTGAATGATGGATGAACAGATTACTCCGACACAACATTTGCTGTGAAAGAGAGGCTAAGGGATGGCCGGCTGAAGGAGCCAGGCAGCCTCGATTGCCTGCCTCGTTAGGCTTTTACTGGAATTTTTATCTTTTGATACAATCAGTAGGGTGCGTAATCTGGGGAGGACACATGTGTTTACATTGTCCTCTAGGCAAGGGCACCCAGGGATTAAGCATAAGAATTCCAGTAAACACCTGGGGGGTCTGCACATGCACAGACTTGTTTTGAAAGGTCAGGGAATAATTAGGGGTGCCGCCTTCGGCACTCCCTTAAGTCTCCCCTAAGTCTGAATTCCGATAAACAGGACAGGTGGCCTTCCACACACTTCCCTTTTCTGAGAATGTCCTCCTTACAAACTTTCTAACCAAGTCTCGTGTGCTCCCCAACAAATTTTAACTGAAATGCCTATCTTTAGGAGAGTTGACTAAGATTATATTATCTCTCATCAGATGGAATGAGGCTTGAAGGAAATTATCTTGTCACAAAATAACAGACATATTGCTTCTTGCACATCGGAACACATGGACACTTATCCCACCACATATGGTTAGAGTGTCCATCCTTTACAAGCAAGCGCTGGTGCAAGACATTTTTAGGCAGGACTGCTTTTTCCTGTATTAAGAGGAAGAATGGTTTGGTGTTGAGAAACAGAAATAATGTTTTGTTGCTTACAATACAAAACAGAACAAAGAAATCATTATGAAGATTTTTAGTTTGTTCCTCAATTAAAGAGAGAGAAAAAAAAGAAACAACGTGAGGCATCTGATATAATCTAGGAGACCAAGATCACCAAATCAAGGTTACTTTTGAGTTGCTTTGAAAAGAAGTGTGTTCAAGAATTTTTCCTATTCTAAAGAAAATGTTTAATTTTTAGTCTACCTGAGTAATATAAAATATGCTATATTTTAAGTCCCCACATCATCTTACAAGTTAGACTGTATTAAATTGGATTCTGAAGAAAAAAAATCTGAACTCAGTTGCAGTGTTGTGTAGTGACAGGATTCTCAGTCAAAAGCAATGGGTTTGGTTCAATTTAACATGAGATTTTGTTCTATGTCAGGTGTTGTGCTGGGCATTTTGAGGAGATTGCCCCTGCCTTGGAGTTTCCCACAGTTTGACAAATTTTAAGTGATTTGAGAAGGAATCTGTCATTAGTGACTGAGGAAAAATACTGCATATTCACTGTGAGGTAACTGTGAATGAAGAAAAAAGGTCTTCCTTAATTGCACTATATGGAACTCCTTCAACAATTATCTTTAATTTAAAAGGAAAAATTCAAGTATCTATGATTAAATATAAGAGGATTTTAAATTGTAATGACCCAGAAATGGAAATGGTTGAAACAGATTGAGATGGAAACAGCTATTTTTAGCATCTAACAAACAATTTGGCACATTCCTTCTAACCAACATTAGTCTCAATGGTGGTGTACTGTGTGTTCTTGAAAAATGATGAGTTTTAACCAATTCACATTTGATTGATAGGATAATTGCTCTCAAATATCCATATACAAAAGCATTACTAAATCCAACTTCATTTAGAAGTCAACTTCTAATAAAAGATCAATTTGATTTAATAATCATTTCTTTGGCATCTATTATGCATACACATGAGGTGCTGGACAAGATGCTTTGAGGGATGTTATAATAAGTAAAGCATGGCTCAGTTTTCAGAGATGAGGGCAGGACAAGTCTTAATATGTAATTGGAATTCAAATAAAGCTCTGTATAGTATGAGCTATGATGTGAGGCTTTACATGTGAAGTACTTTAAACAGAAAGTGCTATTAGGTTGTAGGAGCAAAGCAGTTATCTTATCCTGCCACCATTTTATCTAAACACACTCAAAGATAAACACTATTTCCCTCTAGGCTGCAAGAGAGAGGAAGCCTTGAGCCCCTTTCCTGTAAGTTGAATCCCTAACTAAATGCTGATATTGACACACATATGTAAGATCTTTGAAGATATAGTAATTATATGGGGTAACTGTTATTTTCCACCATTGAGAATTTAAACAGACTAATTGAAACTTGGAGGTTTTATTTGCTATATCTTATAGTGAGAGCCCAGTTCTTCTGAAATACAAAATTGCAAATAAAATTACTCTTTTAAATGCTGACCTTTGTTTCTGAGTCTTCCTTGCACAGTTAGCATGGATTTAGCCTGGACTCCTGGGACAATTACAAGTCCCAACTATGGGAGCAACTACACTGTGTTATCTGAGATGCGAATCTCATGGGCCCCAAGAACCTGGATTTGCCTTTTACAGCTCTCAGGATGAATCTCATTATCTGGTAGTAAAGATTTTACATTCACTTACCCTGATTATAGATTTAACCTAGTTTTGTTCATAAAGCAGCTTTTCTATTGCCTTCAGTAGTGGAGGACACACTGGAATATGTTTTTGTTTTTTGATCTTACTTTAGAACACAGGGCATCTATTCTCTTCGGGGAAAAGATAATGAGCAATCTAGCTGGCTCCTTGGATATGACCATTTTGTTTATTTTTATTGATACCTGTTATTACCTGGCACTTGAACTACTCATCTCTTTGTCACGGGCTCATTTGACCTTGGATTAGTCAGACCAATGGTCTGTCTCAATTGTGGGGCTAACAAGGTATTTCTGTCACTTCCTGTGCCATTGAATATTTGCCTTTCTGACTGCTGGTAAAATCATCTTTGCTATTTTTCTTGGCTTCAAGAAAAAAAAAGTACCAGTATACTCATTTCACAAGCATGAAAATTAATCAAGAATCAACCCTTGGATTAAGGAATGTCACGACCAAGTGCAACTTTAAGATCTTTTTTGTGTCCCTGACTTTCACGTTCTGATGCTGTTACTACTGACCCTTGAGTTTTTTAATGAGAGAGCGGCAGGTGTGTTCAATTTCAAACTTCATGTGTCAGGTCTGGTGGCCATTGAACCTGCCTGCCCTGGTTAAAATATTTTTATCATTTTAAAACTAGAAACTAAAATAATTTGTTCTTATAAATAGCAACTCCTGGGTGAAAATTAACTAAATGAGTAAAAGACTTTCGTATGTTGCTTGTTTTCTTACAGACTCCTGCATTCTAAACAATCTGGTCTGGATGCTGAAGTGGTCTGTAGGGTGAGAGCCTGGAGGACCTGGCTGGCCTTCTATCTTCCAGTTGAAAGCCTGAAAGCCAAGGATTGTTTTGGAGAGTCTTTGAAAGTGTGTAGAAATATCTAAAGGTCTGTGACAATTGCAATGCACTAATCTGTATCTGCTCTTGATGTTGGCTAAAGTTGTAAAATTGAGACTGCCTCAGACATATCTGTGTCTGTAAGAGAGAAAACAAGCATCTTTCTTCTTCTTACAAAGAACTTAGTCGTTTATAAGTGTCTCTTAGTAACCATAGCCCTTGTGCATCTGTGTCTAACATTTTTTTTGTTACCCTTTTGGAAATTAATTGGTCATAGGAATTTGTCATTTCTGCACACATGTCTACTGTGTCTAATGTCTAATCAAATAAAAGGCATTTTAGGCAGGGATCAAAGGTACCAGATCTTTCTGAAAGTGGTGACAGAGGATCTGAAAGTATCTAAAAGAGACAGCTAGCACCCCAGGTCACTGTTCCATTCCCTGCAGTTAGGCGAAGGCCTTCCCACACCTGCCAGAAGACTGGAGGATTCTCTGTGGAGAGACTGAGCTTTAGGGATGCTTAGGAATAGATGAAGGTAGGAGTGAAGAGCCTTGATGAAATATTTTGAAAAAACACACCAGTAGGGGATGCATATAAGAATGATTGGAACTGTTTTGCATGGCTTGGAAAGAGAAAACTAATTTGTTGGTTCTTTCTTGGTTTGAATAATGATTCTAAATATGTTAGAAGGAAATGCAGGTGGAATATGAATGATCCTTTCTGGTTTGTCTGGAGGTTTCTTCTCAACAGACAAATCTTAAGGGTTACGAATTTAAATCATATTCTCTCTTTGCTCTAAAAAATGTGGCATTTCATAAAAATACACAAAAACTCTAGAACAGAGCGTATCTTTTCTGTTCTCTCTGACTCTTGGTAATGCTCTAATTTTATTTTTTTCTTTCTTATTTTCTTGTTTTAGTCTCTGGGTTATTTTCTCAACTGTATTTTTCAGTGCTTCTGTTGAATTCTTTATTCCTGCCATTACATTTTAAATTTCCAAGAGCCCTTTTTTGTTTTTGTTTTCTGAAGTTGCTTTTTTCCCCAGCCTCCTATTTTTATTTCATAAGTGCAATATCTTCTCTTATCTTCAGAGAATTAATTATTATATTTTGAAGTTTTCTGGACTATCTGTTCTGTACCTTGGAGGGCTTTGTTCTTTGGTTAAATTTTTTTTCCTATATGTTCATTTTGGCTGCTAGACTTCAGAACAGAGGGTGATTCTTTAAGCGGAAGCAGTACATGCACAGACAGGAAGCTGTGTATTGGGTGGAGGAGGTCATCTGGTGAACTTTATGCTAAGACAATCTGGCTGGATTGTTTTGGTTGGGTGACCAACTCTCAGCAGCTTTAGATCTATTCTCTAGGGTTGACCAGTTGATCCAGAGAGGAATTCAGGGGTCTTCTGCAGAAATAGCTCAAGCCTGCTTTGCCAGGTCCTGCCAGCTGACTGGAAACTAGGGCTTGAGATATTTTAAGTCAGTCTTTTGTTTTTATTAGGGCACCTCACACCTACCTTTATATGTGCCCGAATACAGAGTCCCCTGATTTTAGTTTCCCAGGCAGTAATCCTTTAGCCTTCTGACAACTGTGGGAGGAAACTTAGCCTGGCTACAGTGAATGGGAAATGGATTCTGGGGTCCTAGCTCCATCATTTACACACTTTCAGTTCTATTTTTAGATCCATTGGTACCTGATGCCTTCATCCTGGAGGTGCTGTACCACAATTCAGAACTTTGGTCTATTTGCCAAATCACAGTTTCTTCTCCAATCCCCACCTGTTTTAATAAATAAAGGTTTATTGGGACACAGCCATTTCCATAGACATGTACAGAGTGGGGGAAAAGTAGGTTTACAGTTGTGAGTACGTGAAACAGTTTATTCTTGTATTTATTAATTATTGTATTATTTTCCATACTTTTGCCCCACCCTTATTGCCTATGGTTGCTTTTGCACTACAAAGAAGAGTTGAATAGTTGTGACAGAGGCCTTATGACTCACAAAGCTTAAAGTATTTGTTATCTGGGCCTTTGTAAAAAGAAAATTGCCCACCCCTGTACTACTCTGCGGTATGGATCGATCTGATTCTAGACTTCACCTCTTGTTGGCATGGGTCTCAATGCTTTCTGATTTGCTAAATTGATTATCATTTGTCCACCTATTTTCTAGGTTTCAAAACTTTATTATTGTTTTATATTCTTGCATTCTCTTTGTCTTTGTTGGTTTATAGATTTTTCTTCCCTTAGAAAAATTTTAGCAGGGTTTCAAAGAGCATAGAGGTAAATCTTTGAATGTGCTCTCCCATGTTCAGTCAGAAGTCTGAGGTTGGCAAGTTAATTGCTCAAGATTACAGAACATAACTGGGGCAAGCCCAGGTTTCTTTGAGTCCACAGAAGGTAATTCCAGAGGGGTAGCTCTTTTATTTTGTTTACTTTCATACTTTTGGGTCCTTGACTGGAATTTAGGATGTATTTATTTTATTTTAGTTGTTATAGTTATGTCCATGTTTGTCACCATTATACTCCTCCGTTATCTTTAAGAAATGTCAATCTCTTCAGCAACACTTGTCTCTGGACTGTTCACATATGGATCTGGATTCATGTAGGCCTGAGATTGTCACTAACTTTTTAGCATCAAAGCAGAGGCTATAGCTCTTTGATTTTTAGTGTTCTCCAGTTTTGTTCTTGCCACACTCAGTGTGGCAATGAGGACCATCTGAGATATGGTGTCTGAAAGTATGAAGTGAAAAATGTAAGGTTCTATTACTATAATGTATAATATTAAATATCACCTACTATAATATAAAATTAATATCAAATAATAAATATACTATAATATGTGCTCTTTCTTCTTCAAACATTTTCTTGACTCCAGGATGTCAGATGCTTGGTCTCTTTCTACATCACTGTGACTTATTCTTAATCTCTTTAGCTGGTGTTTCCTCTTCATCCCAATCTTGAAATGTTGGCAGGACCAGATGTGAATACATCTTTTCCCTTTTTATGTCCTGTCCCTAAGTAGTCTTATCCAGTTCTATAGTTTTAAATATTGTCTGTTTCTATTAATTACTCACAAAATTTTTATCTCCTTAATCTTTCCTCTAACCTTTAAAGGAAAGATTAAGGATATATATGCCTATATACAATCCAATATTTTTTATAAAATATCCTCTTGGATATTTAATAAGCAGCTCAAACTAACACCCTACTTTATTCCACTATCTTTTAGTCCTGGCACTATTACTTTAGGCTGGATAATTCTTTGTGGTAGTGGGTTGTCCTGTGCATTGCGGATGTTTAGCAGCACCCCTGGCTTCTTTTCACCATATGCCAGTAGTATCCTCCCAGTGTAACAGTAATAAAAATCTCTCCAGATATTATGAAATTATGCACGAAGTCATTTCGGACTGAGAACCAAATTGAGAATCTATTTGAGAACCTGCTTAATTCTATTCCCCCAACAAATCTGCACCTCTCCAGTTTTCTCTACCTGAGTAAAAGGCACCAATATCCATCCAAAAACCTAGAACTCATCCTTGATTTTTTTCCTTTACCTCACTATCTACATGAACTGTAGCTATAAGTTCCAATAAGCTTTATCTTAAAAATCCAATCTATCCATCCATTCTTACCTCACTACTACTGCTACCTGTATTAGTCAGATTTTTCTCGGACAATGGTGTATAACAAACAATACCACGCCCCCCCCCCCCCCCCCATCAGTGGCTAACAACTGAGATTTTTGCCTCACTCACTGGTCTATGGGTTGACTATGACTCTACTAGAATCTCCTATTCTTGGATCCAACCCTAAAGAGTAGAGGCTATCTGGGGCATGGTTCACTCCAATCTCAGAGAACAGGAGCATAAATGGGCAAAAGGAAACAGTCAAGATCTTTTAAAACCCTTGCTTGGAACTGGCACACTCTCACTTTTGCCCACATTTACTTGGTTAAACTATATTACATGGCCAAAGTAAAAGTCAATGGGGAAGATAATACATTCACTAACAGGAAAGTCACAATGAAGGCTGGGAGGGAAGTGAACAAGTAATCCTATCTACACCTTCACCTGAGTCCTAGTCTTCACCACCTCTGACCTGAATGATGCCAAGAGCTTTCCAATTATCTTCCTGATTCTACTCATGCCCTCCATACAGCAGCCAAAGCAATTTTTCAGAAACATAAATGAAACTCCATCCTTTGACTCAAAATTCTCCAATGGCTTCTCATTGCACTAGCAATAAAAATTAATCTCCCCTGTTGATAAATAAAAAAAAGCAAAGCACAAAGCCATGTGATCTGGTCCCCAGTAGTTTTATGACCTTTTATCAGACAGCCACTTTCTCCCTCTCCCTGGGATCTGGAAGATACCAAACTTGCTCTAGATCTGCTTTTCCCTCTGCCTAGAATGTCCTCCCTGGGTCTTTGCAAGGCTGGTTCTCTCACATCACTGAGATTCAGATCTGCATTTCTCTTTACACTTAACAACTGAAATTGTTCACTTTTTATTGTGTGTTTCTTCAAGTAAATTCACATTCCACGAAGACAGGGACTTTGTTTTGTCTACTGCTGGGTGCTTGATGCTTAGAACAACCACTCAATATTTGTTGAATGAATAAATGAATGGCCAGGAGTTTCCTTCATGCTTTCTGTGGTCTTCACTCTATCATTAATGTTCCCAACAGTTTAGCATTCATTTATGATCCCTCTAAGAGCTGGCTCTGGGTCTTCTCCACCTTGGCAGCGACATTGTAGAGTTTATGCCTGAAGTCATATGTCTCAGGTCCTATCTCTAGCTCTGTCTTTCATCTGCCTTCCCTTTGGGCATGGTAATGACCTCATAGGCTTTTTTGGGGAGATGAAAATTTAATGAGATAATAAATATAAAGTATTTAGCACAGTTCCTAGTATATAATAAAGTTAGTAAAGATTGCTACTTTAATTATTATTTTATCTGCTTAATACAAAGGCTGCCAGATCATAGGTATTTAATGACTATTGGATCTCCAAATGTAACAATGCCATTCTCATTTCTTTTTGTTCTTTTATTTTGGAAAATACTTCTTGATTTTGGAAGTGGCATCTGGTTGTTATGTTTATTTATTGAGTGGCATCTGTTGCTTTCTTTTGTCAGCAGAGAAACAAAAACTCAAACACTGAAAACATTTTATGTACTTATGATTTAAAATTTTAAAACTTTTTTAGAAGTTTATTTGATGATATTTTTTGCAAGATTATAAATCTTAGATTTTTTTTTTGTTGTGTCTTGTTCTGATTGCAACAAAATTTTCCAGTTATTTAAAAGCATAGTTTAACTAAACTATGCACTTAAGGATAGAATTTTCCTTTGTTTTCCAGTGAATTGCAGCAAATACATAGCTTAGTTGACAGTATGCTGGTTTTTCCTTTACTTGTTTTGTTTAATTTCCCCCACTAAAATCCTTTAGAACTCATTTTAAAAAGAAAAGAAAATTTATTTTATTTTATTCTATTAGTAACATTCATATTATTTCACAGTTTATTTCCACTGTTTTACATGTCCATCAGTTGAGATGTAAAATTCCTATTGTTATGTCCTTTCAATCTTCAAGAGTAATTTCAATTTTCTTGTTTCAGAATGCAAATAATTTGTAATTTATTTATTGGTGAATCTTTGTCTCTCTCCATATATTTAGGATTTTCTTTAGCCATCTATAGTTTATATATTATTTTAATTCTTATTCATAAATGCATAATTTCTTTCCCTCTTATTTTTGTGATTATTACTAATTCATATTTATAATAAATTATACATATTTTTGTCTGCATTACTGATAATATTTTATCCCTTTGTTTGATGATACATTTTTATTGTTGACTAATATAAGAAGTTTTAATACCATTTTATTTCTTTCAGATTGTGTTACATCTGCTTAAAATATGTAAGGGCCTGGTCTAAAGTTGTTTAAAAGGACTTATGATAAGAATCTGTATCCATTAGCTTATTTTTATCTTTATTCTAAATTAAAAAGAGAACACTTGATTACAAAAGATTTCACCCCCATGATCCATTTGGGAATGTATTTATACAAATAGATTTTTAAGGATAGAAAGCTCAAATTGCAGTTTCAGTAACTGTAGAGAGCTCCATAAGACGTTACAACGAGAGCATGTTCTGCTGGCTGCAGTAGCAAAATCAACACTCGAATTTGTTCTGGGACTTCCCAGGACTCTATAGGGACCTTCGTGTTTGTTTTGAGGACCCAGCTGGGTAATAGTGTTGAAGCTACTTGTGTACTTTTATTTTTTTATTTTATTTATTTATTTTATTTTTATTTTTTGCTACTTGTGTACTTTTACTCTTATAGTTGAGAAACTCAGCTTGGTTAATAATTATTAATTCTTTTATTATTGATTGATTGATTTTTAGAGAGAGAGAGAGAGAGAGAGAGAGAGAGAGAGAGAAAGAAACATTGATTTGTTGTTTCATTTATTTATGCATTCATTGGTTGCTTCTTGTATGTGCCCTGATGGGAGATTGGCGATCAAACCCACAACCTTGGCATATCAGGATGATATTCTAACCAACTGAACTACTGGCCAGGGCAATAAATATTAATTCTTAATTTAAAAACATATCTTGACAAGGGTTATGGCCTGAAATGTGTCCCTCCAAAATTCATATATTAAAGTTTGAATGTCACTGTATTTGGAGATAAAACTTCCAGACAGTTAAGTTAAAAGTGGTCATTCAAGTGGGCCCGAATCCAATATTACTGATGTCTTAATGAGAAGAGGAAAGCTGGATACACATACAACAGAGATGTGTGCACCAGAAGAAGGGCCCTGTGAGGACACAGCAAGAAGGCAATTATTATCTGCAAGCCAAGGAGAAAGGCCTTAAGAGAAACTTGCTGACACCCTGATCTTGGACTTCTAGCTTCCAGAACCGTGAGGATATAAATTTCTGTTGTATAAGCCAT
Source organism: Myotis daubentonii (assembly GCF_963259705.1). Classification (NCBI taxonomy): domain Eukaryota; kingdom Metazoa; phylum Chordata; class Mammalia; order Chiroptera; family Vespertilionidae; genus Myotis; species Myotis daubentonii. The sequence continues at coordinate 55,293,847 of NC_081845.1, read as the reverse complement.
CCAGACTGTGGTACTTTGTTGTGGCAGTCCTAGCAGACTAATACAGCAAGTTTCTCAATAATTCTCTCTGTTTAACAAAGAGATTTTTCCCCCCATTTTAATGGTTATTGAAATTTTTTCTCATTTCCCAAATTTGTTAATCAAGGAAAACAATCTTTCAACTGCTCATATATACCTGAAGCAGAAGATAAAGATAGACTTCTTTTAAAATGTGAAGGCTATTAATATTTTTTATCTTAACCTACTTTCTGTCATCCCCTTGTCCGTTATGATTAGTTTATTCCCATTTAAATAAGACTTAAGGCTAGAAAGTATATTAAAAAGTTCATTAGGTAATAAAGTGAGAGGAGGGTACTTTTCAAACCTTTTCCAGGTTATCCCATTGAGGGCTTTAAAGATGGGATGCAGGATAACAGGAGAGAGACTGGTAAAGTTTAATATTTCAAAGTTTTACCTGTTTCAAGCAATTAACACCAACATTCTCCTTTACCAAGTCCAAGATTCAAGCCACAATTCATAATAAAAATTTTCTACTCTATAATGTGAGCATTATTATTATTATTCAAAGTATATGCCCAGTCTTACCAGGTGATTTTTTTTGATGGATTAAGTTTTAAATATATATTTTAATTAGTATTTTTTTTCAGAGATTTAGTTCTGAAGTCTGGTTGCTTATATAAGTACAGTTTAAAATCTGCATCTGAAAGGGAGTAAGTCATCCCTTATCTCTGCTTACTGGTCTTCTGGTCTTTTTATTTGGCTACAGATATTATTTATTTCTATCAGCAGCCTATGGAATTTGTAGAGAAAGCATGGTTACAATGACATCTTCTTAGAAGGAGACTTAAACATTTTACAACTGTCTTTTTATGGGTTCATCTTTTCTTGCTCAAGTTTGCATGCTTTGACCAGTCCAGTATATGTTCTGGGTCTCGTGTAATACTTTCAATGAGTCCTTTGAATTCTTCTTTTAGGAGCAAATGAATGAATTTCTCTGAGACATTAACTCAATAACACTTAGTCCAGTAAATGAAAAGGCAGGAGGGCCAGAACTAGAAATCTAGTATGAGGGGAGGGTGCCATGGATGTGGAGGGTCTGGTCAGCCAAGGGATCAGTGCATTTGGACCAGACATTGGTAAGAACATCATAAACCTGAGTGGGAAAGAGAATCTAGAGTCACCAGAATGGGCCCAGGGGGTGGGTCTGAGGTGCCATGCAGGGAGTGGGTGTTGTTAAGGTTTGGCTGGTGTTGTGGGCTGTGAAAGAACTCAGAACGAAAAGAAGAGAGGCAGAGGGGAGGTTTATTTTACTTTCTCTGAAGGGAAAGGGCCAGTGCATTGCTAATTAAAGCCAGGGTAGGTTATAAACAGTGGCCTGCTCTTTTAAAGGGTAATGGCTGCTGTTGCTAGGGGACAAGGAAAGGAGGAGGATTTGGGGATGACACAGTCTGGCAGATATCTAGGGAGGTGTCTTACCAGTATTATTCCCAAGCCTGTAAAACATGCTTAGAGTAAAAGTTGTGAAGAGTTCAAAAGAGGCTTGTTTGAGGAAGAGCGGGGAGAGAAGTTTCTACTAACTAGAGACTTCTGGGTGCAAATTATCCCTGAGTTGTAAAAATAGCAGGGATGAGAGGTAGCCTTGAAAAAGTAACTTGTCTTCTCTTTCATTTTGAACAGAGGGGCTGGTTGAATCAGGAGCTAACAATCTTGGGGTTTAATTACCAGGTGCTTCTCATAAATTGTGGAAGGCTACAGCAAGGAAAAAGAGGCCTTTTTCATGTTCTCACACTCACAGGTGTGAGAACTGAGTGAGGAGGTATGCATAATGGGAATAGTTTTGGAGTTCATGGAGGGTCATCTGGCAGTATTGCTCAGGAAGATAGACCCAGGACGGAGATGCAAATGAAGTGGCCAGAACAAAAGGGAAAGGACTCAAGATTGGCTGTAGGGTCTGGAGCCTATGGCAGGCTCAGCTTCAGAAAGCCCTGGGAGCTTCACAGATGGAGGAAAGGGGAGAAAAGTGGAGGGATGTGAGTGACTCAGGATCTGAGTTAAGGCTGCTCACCATCCTTGCTCCAGGCTTTGCTCACTTTGGGCTGACAGATCTTGCTGAGAAGGCTAACCCCTATTTTGTAAAATCACTGTTTGAAATTCTCTGCTATTTAGATAGTCCCTTATTCTGTAAAGTCAACTCTGCAATTTTCAGACAGCCCTTATTCTGAAAAAAATAACTTTGCTTTCTAGCCTGCTTGAATAATAAGGAAGTTAAACTTAGCTGTCTGACCTTGTAGGCCAGAGACTAGATATGCCCATACTCTCATGCCATGCCAGATGTATTTTTTTAGTTGGATAGAGAACTGTGTTGTTTTCAAGGCCACAAGCTTCCAGCGAGATAACTACTAAGCACACATAGGGCTGGCTCTTTAATAAAAAGGAAAACTTCTACTTGTTACTCTGCTTAGAATTTGAATTCATTTTTCTCTAAGCCCACTGGTGTATATTAAAGTGTAACTCCAAACTCTCTGACCATTGCTTGTTTTTTTTTTTCCTCCAGTCTTCTGCAACATTGCAGGTGCATGTCAATAGCCAGGGAGGGGTCAGCTATGGTTGTAGCAGAAGCTGTCCTATTCCTAACTTATTATGAGATTTGATTAATTTTATTTAACATTTCACTTAAATATTTAATTAGTCCAGGTAATTGAAGTTGCTCAGGTAACTGCTAGGGGAATATCTTTTTTTTTTTTTTAAGAAAAAGGAAGAAGTCCAGTGACAAGATAACGATCTGAAATTTCTCAGTAATATTTCTAAAAACTGTTTTGCTTTTCGGGAGAAATTTCATCTAAATCCCATGTCATAATGAGAGTAAGCAGGGAGGTACTCTTTGTCTGAAAATATTGCCTAACTCAGGGAGCTTTTATTTTTCCAAGCATGTGTCAGAGGTGGAGAAGCTGAGTTCAGTGTGCCCAGTGCTACCAATACCCTCAATTTCATCCAGCTCCTGCCATTTGGGGCTATAGTGAAGAATTATATGGGCCATTAGCTTTCTGAGGGAATCTGGGGGTGCCTCTGAAACAACACTGAGGAGCTGTCTTGCCACTTCATTTTCCCTAGAACTACACCATTCATAGCCTTGTACAACGATGGGCCTAAATGTCCATGTGACCTTGTCCCCTGGCCACGCAGTTTGGATTGTGGTGCCACTTGTCCCATTGGGGTTAATCCATTATCTGGAAAGCACCCTGAAAATTTTTTCTCTCAAGAACTTGAATCAAAAGACAGCTTGTGGTAGATGCTCGGTCTTGAGGTTATGTAGAGTTGAGGTTGGAGCCTGTGCCTTTAAAGTCCAAACCACACCTTTAGGCTAAAGTTGGGGACAGTCAAGAAACTATGAATAAGGGAGACTACCTGCAGGCAACAGAATATAGCAGACAAAGAGAAACAGATGGGAGCCAGTGTGGGGTGGGGGAGTTTGGAGATTGGTGGGAAGAGAAAGAGATTGAGATAAAGAAACAGACCCAGATCCCTGGCTCAGTTGGTTGAGTGTTGTCCCATGTACTGAGAGGTCACCTGTTCCATTCCCATCCGGGCACATGCTGGGATTGCAGGCTTGATCCCCAGTGGGAGGTGTGCAGGAAGCTACGGATTGATGTTTCTCTCTCTAAAATCAATAAAAACATTTTTTTTTAAAGGAAAAGACCAAGAGACCCAGAGAATGTCTTGATTTTTGATGGCTTCTTTCTTTCTAGTGCCATGACCTGTGAGGCCCCCTTTATTTCACCCAGCTCGAATAATGTTCATTCCTGGCTCAGGTAACCTCTAGGGGAGTATCTTTTTTTTTTCCAGACCCCCAAGTGATTCCCTGTTTTAATCTTTCCTGTATATGGTACATGTTTAATAAATAAATACTGATTTTCTTAAATTTATAGAACCACCCCAACTAGCCTTAAAGGTGTCACTTTTAGCATTCTGTCCAGGGATGTCTTTCAGGTCAGTGTGCACCATCTTTGCTTGTTCACATATCTCTGCCTCCAAAATGGCTGTCACTGCTTAATTGCTTTTTGTTTATACAAGTCCACAACAGTTTTTCTGCCTCTTCAATTGTCTGCGATCATTGTTTCTTTCACACCCTTAGTAACATTAGCACTCTTGATGGCCTCTTTATGTTTTAAAATTGTGCTAATCAGTTGATTTCCCTCCCAACTAAAGCATTCTCTCCTTTGTTGCCTGAGGGACACTTTTTGTCATGCCTATCAGCTTGAAAGGGTTGGCAGTTCAAAAACCCAAGTTTGGTTTGAACAGAAACATTTTTTCCGTGAACAACTTGGTTGAGAACTGAGTTGTTTGAGACGGGAGATGTTTGAGAAACAAGGTTTGACTGTATATGGAAGCTAAATAAAGAACCCAGTGCGCACCCTCCTTGGAACATGCCCATGCCCTTCTTTCTCTCTGGCATGTAATTTTTGCCTTCTTTTCTCCTAAACACTAAGTGTCTCTATGAGACTTGCAACCAGGGAAGCAGTGTGCAAAGGACTCTCCTTTTGCTTCTGTAGCTTCTTTTCCTGAGTTCATGCAGCTTGTTAACGTAAAAAAAAACATTGAAACCTGTAAAGAATTTTTGTGGGTTTATTTGAGCCAAACTGTGGACATATGCCGGGAAGCAGAACCTCAACGAATTGAGATAATGCTCCAGAGAATGGCGGATCACATCTGTATTTATACATTGCAGTAAAAGGAGGGACATAGGTGGGTTACCTGAAATTCATTGGTGATAAATTAAGGAGGTGGGAGAAAGCAAAGTGGGGAAACCCCTGGGATTGGATAAAAAGTAAAATGATGGACACATACTTAGGTGGGTGCAGGAACAATTAACATGGTAATGAAGGAATTTGTGGTATCTGTCCTGGTGCCCAGCACAACCCAGGGGGTCCAGAAAAAGGGAAAGTTACAAGTTACGCAGACACTTCAACGGTATGTAATCCTAGATCCAAAAAGACAGATAGGCTCAATTAAAGTCAAGGTTGACCTTGTCAGTAAAGATACTGGCCTAGGACGTAACTGCCCACCATAACTGCTTTTAGTTCAAGTTTCATTTCAGACCACCCTTTGTGGTGACGTTAGGTCTCTGAGTTTGTAAGACCACCATGCAGGCCTCCCCTGAGCTTGTCAGGTCAGCATGTGGCCCCTTTCGTCCACAAGCTGCTGCCCTCTAGCCTGTCTGCTTTCTGCCTCTCCCAGAGTGTACTACCACTTTGCACTCTATTAATCCTTGCCACTATCGCTTAAAACTCCTCCTACTAGTATGTGAGTGTCCCTGAAATTCTTTTCCTGTGGCACTGCTGAAGAACCTATTTCCTCTGGTAACAGCTTGATATATGTCTAGAGTTTTTTTTATCCTTGTCAAATTCTCTTCATGAAGCTTCGATTACTTTCAGAATTGCCTTCTCTTGAGCACTCCTCATTCTACAAGCAGTTCTTTGGCCTACCTTTTTGTATTTGTTTTAGTCAAAGTTAATTTAGTCAACTAGGCAGGATGTTTTGCCCCATTTGGTGGAACCATGTCTGTTTATTCTGTTCCTTTCTCATTAATACTTAACTGCCTATTCTAACAAAGATATGAAGGTGTTATGCCCAGATTTCAGGATCCCCAAGAGACCACACCAGGGAGCCAGCTGAGTCCGATGCAAAAGCAGAGAGTCTTTTATTCAAACCTGGGTTTGGCTCCCCAACCCTCCTTACTGACACAGTGGCAAGTGGCAAAAAGAGGGCTAGCTGGGTGAGAAGAGAAGTTTTATAGGGGGGTGGAGTAAGGGGAGGAGAGGGGACTGTGGGCCCTGCCAATTGGCCAGGCGCAAGTCGGTGTCTCGTTACACAGGATGTGGTCATATCTATGGCGCGCACTTCCCTTGATTGTCATTGGTTAGTTTAAAGAAATCCTGGGTGTGGCTAGCAGAGGCTTGGGCTTCTGGGAAGAAGCCTTGCCGAGCACATGGCTGCCCCAAAATGGAGGACCCAGGGTAAGATGGAGGGCATAGTCCTCACCCTTTCAGAAGGGTCATTAAGTGTGAAATGATAAACAATACATACTCTTCCCAGAAGTTACTTTCACGGAAATATTTTCAGGGTCAGAAATCAGCAATTTTGGCCCAGTCAGTGTGGCTCAGTGGTTAAGTGTTGACCCATGAACCAGGAGGTCACGAGTCAATTGCCAATCAGGGCACATGCCCGAGTTTTGGCCTCAATCCCTAGTAGGGGGCATACAGGAGGCAGCCGATTGATGATTCTCATCATTAATGTTTCTCTCCCTCTCCCTTCCTCTCTCTGAAATCAATAAAAACTCTTTTTTTTTTTTTAAGAAAGAAAAAAAATGAAGTCAGTAATTTTGGAAACTTCTTGTAGCATCTCAGAAATTTTAGATGACTACTGAAAACTTGGCTAATAATTTTAATGTTACCTTTTATTTGGTATTCTGTATCTCCTTAATTGGAGATGTCTTAGGCAGGGAAAATATACTCTTAATATTATGGGAGAGAAAAAAGCTGTTAGGTCTATATATTCTCAGAGAGGATTTGTGACTCTACCAAATCTCAAGTTGGTGAGAAGAGAAAGTAAAAGAGAGTCATTTATTACTTTCAGTTTACACCTAAGGATTTTAGTTATGGTTGATTCATCTGTCAACCATGATCTATTTCAGTGTACTTGTGGATTATTTATTTTCCTTTGGCATTATTAGGTACAAGAATTTTGTGAAAATAAGTGCAACTTAGGACTCTGAGAGGATGTGTTTTGCTATTGGCTTCTTATACAATTAAAAATAAGAGAGATACTTTTTAAAAATATATATATTTTATTGATTTTTCACAGAGAGGAAAGGAGAGGGATAGTTAGAAACATTGATGAGAGGGAAACATCAATCAGCTGCCTCCTGCACACTCCTATTAGAGATGTGCCCGCAACCAAGGTACATGCCCTTGGCCGGAATTGAACCTGGGACCTTTCAGTCCGCAGGCTGACGCTCTATCCACTGAGCCAAACCGGTTAGGGCAAAAGAGATACTTTAATATATTGAATGGGTTGATTAACCATTTCTACTGGAATTTAAAGAAAAAAGGAAAAAAGGCAGCAATATTAGCATGGATGAGGATTTGAGAATGAATTCACAAAACAGAAGTTCAAAGGTTAGGAGTAGTGAGGTATATAATGCTAGAGTTAATGAGCAGGGCTTTCATCTCTAAACTGATCAATCCTTTATTTCTTGGGGATGGGGCGGGAGGACCTCTAAGGCTATGCTAATGCTCTCAAACAGTATTATGAAATTCTCAGAATATCATTGATTTTTTATGACATTAAATTTAAAGAAGAAACCATGTCTTCAGGAGAATTAAAAGAGACAGTATATGTGCAAGTCCCTACTGAAAGGTTTGGAGTTGGGTTGAGGTCACATAGAACGGACTCAAGGTTCAGTGTAATCAAGATGATACTTATTCATGGCATCTGAGTGCAGGTGGACTGATTTCAACAAGAAACCAGTGGCAAATGGGGAGGGGGCAGGCTTTTTATGTGCTCAGGGAGAGCTACAGACAGGGCGTTGGCTTGACACACGTATCAGGACCGTAGTTTTACTGCCTTGCCCTTTGTCCTTCTGCTGGCGCCAGACGTCCTTCCTTCTGGGGGCTGCGTAAGAATTATGGTCTTCAGGAATTTCTGTAAAATAGCCACTCAAGGGGAGCATATTTGTGCAAGGCTTAGGTTGCAGAATGAGCTTTCTTTTGTCATCCCCTGCTGCTGGGGTCCAGCTCCAGCGGGTCCAGGGGTTCCCCAAAGGCGTGGACGGAGTCGGCGAAGAAGGAATGACACGGAGACAGCGTTCAGTTGATCAGCAGCCTAGCCAGGATCTCCAGCCAAGTTCTGGTCTCGATCTCCAGAGAGGTTCTGCTTAGGATCTCCAGAGAGGTTCTGTCCAGGTTCGCCAGTCAGGTTCAGTCACCAGGTTCTAGTCAGGCTCTCCTGCCAATCTCCGCAGTCAGGTTCAGTCCAGGATCCCCTGCCATGCTCTCTCGCCAGGCTCCGCCTCCAGGCTCCGAGGCCAGTTCCTGTCCAGGATCCTCTGGCATGCTCTCGCCAGCGAAATTCTTCTGTCTCTAGAGAACGTTCTGTGCAGGTTCTGTGCCTAGGCTCTGTCTCTCTTGGTCCTGTCTTCCAAGCCCTGTGTCCTTAGTTCTGTGTTCTGAGTTCTGTGTGTTTCTGTCTTGTTACATCTGTATTTATACCAGTTGATTCAATCCTATCAATCTCTATTACAAAGGTTAGGGCGTTTCTTATCTCCATTCCAGGGAGAAAAGATTATGTAGTTTAAGCATGATTGTTCGTAGTTAAAGGGATTAATTATCCGCCTGGCACTTAGTTAAAGAGTTTCATCCCCTCCCTGACTTCAGGGAAAAATTCCTACCTGGAGAAACAACCTTTCTCGGAGAGGTGACCTTGGTTAAAACACAGCGCCAAGAAGGTGAGCAAACATATTAAGAACTGTATGCCATATATGCCAGGTCCCTTGAAACAGCAAGGATGGACCGGCTCCCGGCACCCTGCTAAGTTAGCCCTGTTTCCTGATTAACCATTTCACCTACCTCAATGTTTGCTATGGGGAAGGTATTCCATAGAAACATTTCTAATTTCAGAAGAGGTATCACTTTTGAATTAAAAGCCTGTGCATCATTGTTCTTTGATTTTAGAAGAAGATCCTTGAGCCTGAATATTGAATTAACAGGCCTTGGAAAAGAGAACCGAAGCTTTTTCTGAAGTCCTTGACCATTGATAGTTGCAGCAATCAAAGTTATCTGATCATTTAAGTGATTTACGTTTTCATGTAATACATTTATTTCCATGGCTGAATAGATGTGAAGTTTGTTATCTACAGAACATTTTTGATTTGGTAGCAAAATTCTCTGAAAGAAGCAGTACACTGCTGATCCCTTTTCTAGTCTCCATCCCATGTTAGACTTACTCTATAATAAAAAAATATGTGACCATATGCTGTTAGGGAGCTTCTGCCTTTGCTGATTCTTTCAGAGAGGGAAACTATAAGAGGTCAAACTTTAGCACAACTCTTCTCAGACAAAAATGTAAGCTCTTTAGCCTGGCACACAAGGTCCTTCTTGATCCAGCCCCTTTTCAGGGCCATCTTCCCTAACATTTTGGGCCTTGCAACATACTGAAGTAACTATTTAAAGTTCTCAGGAAGAGATCAACTAAAGAACTTGGATGAATATATTCATAACCCATGGACACTGACAATAGGGTGGTGAAGGCCTGGGGCAGGGGAGCCGTGGCCTGCTAGCAGAAGTCAATGGGGGGAAAAAGGGGACATATGTAATACTTTCAACAATAAAGATGAAAACAAAACAAAACAAAACAAAAAGCTCTCTGGAAACTCTATTGTTTCTCTTGTGTCCATGCTTTCTCCCTCTGAAATGATTCTTACCACATCTCTCCTGGCTATGCTTTCAGCTTCATCTCCGACATCCCTGAGCAGCCCTCCATGACTTTTCTAGTCTGCAATCCCTTTTACAGCCATCATTTCATTTGATCCTCATGGCAATACATAATTTAGGAAAGGCATTTATTAGTTAAGAGCCTTCCTATTCAATGAATAAGGGAAAGGAGATCAAGAGAAGTGAATTGCCCAAGGCCATAAAGACTATAAATGATGGGATTTTGACTGGTACCCAGAACTTCTTACATTATGTCTAGTGTTTTATTCTCATCTAATAATGATTTTGGAAGAGAGTGTCCAGGACGTAATTTTATTTCTAGTTTTAGCTGCTGCAGTTGGCAAAGCTAATAAAATAAAACATTTTTTTGGATTAGATTGAGGGACAATTCCTAGAGAAATATTGTTTTAGTTTATGAATAGTTATTTGGAGCCCCATAGCGATCTTGTATAGCTGGGGTTTTAGAAAGAGTTTCTATTAACAGTCTCTTTTATTCACTTCTTAGCTTAGAGACTTGTCTATATTAAAATCTAATCATACCTACTTAGATCAGAAGTCAGCAGAACTCAATTCCTAGAGGAACAAGTTATGATGTTGCCTTTTCACCTATCTCCTTCTCAAGGGCTCTGCTTATGTAGTGATTATAGCTATTGGGTATAGCTTTATTAGATTACTAGAGGCCTGGTGCACGAATTCATGCACCAGTGGGGTCCCTTGGACTGGCCGGCAGGATTGGGCTGAAACCAGCTCTCCGACATCCCCTGAAGGGTCCCGGATTGCGAGAGGGTGCAGGCCAGGCCAAGGGACCTTACTCATGCACAATTGGGGCTGGAGAAAGACGCAGAAGGTTGTCCAGCCAGGGAGGGACCGAGGGCGTGTTCGGCCCATCTCTCTCAGTCCCAATCGGCCAGACCCCAGCAGCAAGCTAACCTACCAGTTGGAGTGTCTGCTCCCTGGTGGTCAGTGCACGTCATAGCGAGTGGTTGAGCAGCCTTAGCATATCATTAGCATATTATGCTTTGATTGGTTGGATGGCCGACTGGTCGACTGAGCACTTAGCATATTAGGCTTTTATTATATAGGATAGTCAGTTTGCCTTATGTGGTCAATGGACATGACAGCAACTAACATTTATTAACTTGCTTCAAATTCTTTTTTTTTTAAAATAAGTTTTATTTATTTTATTTTTTTTAATATGTATTTTATTGAGTTTTTACAGAGAGGAAGGGAGAGAGATAGAGAGTTAGAAACATCGATGAGAGAGAAACATCGATTAGCTGCCTCCTGCACATCTCCTACTGGGGATGTGCCCGCAACCCAGGTACATGCCCTTGACCGGAATCGAACCTGGGACCTTTCAGTCCGCAGGCCGACGCTCTATCCACTGAGCCAAACCGGTTTCGGCTCAAATTCTTTTTAAATATACTAAAAAATACCTTGGGCATGATCTCATCAGTCAGATGCAGGGTAGAGAATAGAGACATTCCCTTCCTTACTATTAATTTCATAGTGCTTTTACTGCTCATTTGGATTGTTTATGCACAAGAGCCATAATTTGCCCAGGATGCTCATGACATTCTCTTTTCATGAAAAAGATGAGGGGAAGATTAGAGTTTATTGATGGGTACTTTGTCTTAGAATTCAACAGAAGTTAATGGACTAGAATTTTATTTTATTTTATTTTTAATTAAATCTTTATTGTTCAGATTATTACAGTTGTTCCTCTTTTTCCCCCCATAGCTCCCCTCCACCCGGTTCCCACCCCGCCCCCTTCCACCCCCCCCCACTACTGTCCTCATTCATAGGTGCACAATTTTTGTCCAGTCTCTTCCCGCATCCCCCACACCCCTTTCCCCCCCAAGAATAGTCAGTCCACTCCCTTTCTATGCCCCTGATTCTATTATAATCACCAGTTTATTCTGTTCATCAGATTATTCACTTGATTTTTAGATTCACTTGTTGATAGATGTGTATTTGTTGTTCATAATTTCTATCTTTACCTTTTTCTTCTTTTTCCTCTTCTTAAAGGATACCTTTCAGCATTTCAAATAATACTGGTTTAGTGGTGATGAACCCCTTTAGCTTTTCCTTATCTGTGAAGCTCTTTATCTGACCTTCAATTCTGAATGATAACTTTGCTGGATAAAGTTATCTTGGTTGTAGGTTCTTGGTATTCATCACTTTGAATATTTCTTGCCACTCCCTTCTGGCCTGCAAAGTTTCTGTTGAGAAATCAGCTGACAGTCATATGGGTACTCCCTTGTAGGTAATTGACTGTCTTTCTCTTGCTGCTTTTAAGATTCTCTCTTTGTCTTTTGCTCTTGGCATTTTAATTATGATGTGTCTTGGTGTGGTCCTCTTTGGATTCCTTTTGTTTGGGGTTCTCTGCACTTCCTGGACTTGTAAGTCTATTTCTTTCACCAGGTAGGGGAAGTTTTCTGTCATTATTTCTTCAAATAGGTTTTCAATATCTTGCTCTCTCTCTTCTTCTGGCACCCCTATAATTGGGATGTTGGTACGCTTGAAGCTGTCCCAGAGATTCCTTACACTGTCTTCGTATTTTCGGATTCTTTTTTCATTTTGCTTTTCCGGTTGGCTGTTTGTTACTTCTTCGTATTTTAAATCTTTGACTTCATTCTTGCAATCCTCTGGTCTGCTGTTGGGAGTCTGTATAATATTCTTTATTTCAGTCAGTGTATGCTTAATTCTAGTTGGTCCTTTATCACAACCTCAAGGGTCTCACTAGATTTCTTGAGGGTCTCATTAAGTTTATTGGCGGTTTCTAGAAAATTCTTGAAAAACCTTAAAAGTGTGGTTTTGAACTCTATATCCAGTAGTTTGCTTTCCTCCATTTCTGTCATTTGTGTCCTGTTTCTTTGTCTCCGCATTTTGGCTGCTTCCCTGTGTTGATAGAGTGGCTTTCTGTGCTAAGTGTCCTATAGGGCCCAGTGGCTCAGCCTCCCCAATTACCTGAGGTAGACATTCTTGGTGCACCCCCTTGTGGGCTTTGTGCACAGTCTTGTTGTAGTTAAGCCTTGATTGTTGTAGGTAACACTGGGAGGGATTGACCTCCAGGCCAATTGGCTGTGAGAATCAGCTGTGTCTGCAGTGGGAGAACTTCTGTGCTAGAGACACCCCTCCGGGACAAGACTTGCTTCAGTGGGGCTTTGGTGCTCGCTGAGTCTTCCCCCTGAGTGTGTCCTTTATGGATTCGAGGAGCTGCAATCTGGATGGTCCCACTCTGACCACGGGACACAGTGGCTCCTGGATCTCTAAGGAGGTCTAATCTAGCCTCTGCCTGAGGCTACCCAGCAGAAGCCAGCTGTGAAGCAATGCAAGTTGCCGTGGGGCCTTGGGCCAGCTTCAGTTTGTTAAGTAATTATCAGATTGCAAAGGGCTGGGCCTTTCATATGCAAAAGCCTCCGTGCACGGCTTGGGCGGGGAGGGGTCCCAGGGGATCAACAGGGCGGAGCAAGCAGTTATGGCTGCTCTCAGTCCTGTCCTCAGAGGCCCTGCTTCTCAGTGTCCCGGCAATCACTGCGAGCACCTCCAAGAGAAAGCTTCCTTTGAGTTCTGACCGATGCCAGACAGTCCCGTTTCTCCCGTATGAGTCTGGGTCCCCAGAGACTTGCCCGGAACTGAAGCTCAGAGCTTGAGACTCCCTCCCGATTGAAAACGACAACCGTGCCCTCAGCCGCCAGCCTTCTCCGATGCACCTCTGCACCTTTGTATTTTACTTCCACACCACACCTCCTCTGAGTCTCTGTATGCTTTTCTCTTTCCTTCTGGTTGTAGAATTTCTACTCAGCCAGCCTTCCTGTGGTTCTGGCTGATGTCCGTTCCATCTTTTAGTTGTATTTTTGAAGTGGTTGTTCAAGGCAGCAATCTCCGGTGTTTACCTATGCCGCCATCTTGGTTTCTCCTAGACTAGAATTTTAAATTATACCTATTGGAGACTGCAACAGACTCAGAGGCCTAGCAAACAATTGTCAACAAAAAGCTCAAGATGAAGTATTGAGAATCCCAAGAAATGACCAGAGATGATTTGTAGGGATTCTGGGCTAGTAATCCTAGAGATCCAGGCCTTGAGTATAGGGCTAAAGTTTGAGGAAGGAAGGTGACTCGAGAAAGAGCAGGCTGAAGAGGAGTATCAGAGTCAGAGTTAGCACTCAGAGAGGAGAGCAGGGCAAGCTGTATGCACTGGGACTCACTGGGTTGGGGTCTAGGGAGTGAGGCTATTATCATGATTGGGACATGGACTAATAAAAGGATAAGTCAACGTTGGATTTTTCTTGATCACACATGCAATTTTGTGTTCCATCCTCCTAGAAATTTACTTGTAAATAATTCTCTGTGAATGCAAGAAATGATGATTAAAGTGGAACTCTAACCTAACTACCTTTTTTTCATTTGAGCACAAAGACATCTTTGCTATTTTCTTTCTTGGGGTAGTATTCCGTCTTTGTTGATTAATCTAGAAAAGCAATTAAGCTGGTTAGAATTTTCATGTAGGAGAAGAAGGTATCTCATTGGCAAAACTGTAAACTCTGTTTAATGAAAAGAACTAACTTAAAGTAACTTCATCCCCTCAACTGAAGAACAAATGGAATGTATCTGAGGCAGTTTCTAAATTTCTTGCCAATGGCTTCAGTCTTTCCCCCTACATTGATGTAGTGATATCTCCCTGACCTCACTGTAGGACCAAGAACTCTCCAGTACAGTCACTGGGTGCCCATGTTATAGGATTTCCTTGGGTGGTGATAGGCTTACAATATTGTCTCTTTCCAACAACAGTTGAAAAGATCCTGAGGTCTCACCCTCCCAAGGGCTCCGTGAACCATGGGTCTCTGGATATTATTGTTGTACTGTTGGGGTCAGTTCTGGTTGTTTCCTAATCTCGTGTTACCTGGTACTGGTTAAATACTCTTTCCCACTGGTTGGTATTGCCAAAGTCAGGAATGCTTCATTCTTAAGATTGTGCCCATGATGACAGGAGCTGAATATGGGCTTGAACCATCACCACAACCATGACCAGCACCACAACAATAACACGAAGAAATAACCAGGAAGGAGCAGATTTGGAAATAATATAACAGTAGGAGGCTTGTTCTCTCTGAACATAAACTTGAAATTTGCCACCTGTTCCCAGAGGAGGTTTATTTGCTGCCAAGTCTTTCTTCCTTCTTCCCTCCCTCTTTTCTTCCCTTCTTTCCTTCTTTATTTTTATTTTTTTAACTAGGATCGCCTCCTGAAATTGAAATATAGATTAGAGGGGCAGTCATAATTTGGAGAGGAATATATGATAATGTTTTTGTCTGTGTTCTTAAGTCATAAAAATACATAAATAAAATAAATCACAAAAGCAACATTAAAAAAAAGCAGTATCAACAATAAAAAGGACCAAACCTCCAAAATACTAGATTCATGGATTCCTTTTTCTATACTCTCTATGAAGTAGAGGAGATGCTCCAGAATTAGAAACACCCCTCTTGGAAGATCGAGCTCTTATTAGATTTATGTCTTTAATTTCAAACAATAGTCAATAGGAAAAAAGGATTTATTAAAATTATGGATAGAGGGTCATGAAAAAGACCTTCTATCATGAGGAGAAAGATAATTTTATTTCTCTCCAATATATTTTAATACAATTTAAAATACCACATCAACCTTATCTTCAAATTATGTTGTCTCACAGGCAAATATCCTTGCAGCTCAAACCTTCAAGATGCTCTCGAAAATAAATAACATTAAAGCTATTCAGCAATGCAAATGAGTTTTGACATTAGTGGAAATAACTTCAGCGTGCTGATAAACTGCAACTTAATTAGTGAGCTGCTGTAACTAAGTCACAGTTAATGAAAAATAATGCTGATGTATATTTATACAGCTCTTGTACCTCAAATAAAATGCACTGTAGTAAGTTTTCTCATGACAGTACTGTAGCTATGTGAAATATATAGATGACATTCTAAAAATCCCAAAATATTAAAATATTCTGACTGGGCATTTAAAGATGTTAATTTTGAACAGTGATGCTTTCTCCTCAAATTTGAATATTTAAACTTTAGCATCTCAGATATTCACTTGGATTGGGCTAATCCTCCCACTCACATAATTGCATAAAACCTGTTCATCCTTTGAATCCCTGCTTAGATGTCAGCTCCTTCCGGTGAACTTTCTTATTCTTGCTTCTTCCTTTGAATAATCAACCCCTTTTCTTCTATCTGTCTTAAAATATTTGACACTTCCTGCCTTCCTGCATTGTAGAGTTTGTCTTATTTATTTTACTAGATTGGCTCCTGAAGGTTTACGATTTTTTTTTTTCATTCACCTTTGCATGTCTTACAATGAGGATATTATAAAAGTTTAACTAATAACTACCTTCTTATCTATTTCTTGTTTTATTTTCTTCATGATACTGTTACCAGCTGAAATAACTGCATTTTCCAGTGGTTGTTTCTAATTCATTGATCATCTCTTCCTCACAGATGAAATGAAGCCACACATGTTCACTTCACTATCCCCAGCACTTAGCAGTTGTTGGCCGGAGTAAATAAATAATTAAATGTAGAGATATAATAATGCCAATAAAAATTATAGAGGAAAAGGTATGTAGGGACCTAATTATCTTTATTGATCAAGTCGTTTTCATGATAATTTTAAGGCTTTTCTCTTTTTCATTGCTCCATATATCACCAAGCATCATTCGCCAGATAGAAAATGGAAGTGTAGTGAGAATAAGCAACTCGCTCATAGTTACAAAGCATGGACGGGAGAGATGAGATCAGAATTCTGATCTATGAATCTTTTTCTCTCTGCCTTTAGTTTGTGGCAGATTTCTTGTGGAGCTAAGGAAGCATAAGCTTCAGGGCCCCTTCCTTAGATGGGCCCCTTCCAAAGCCCAGGACCTAATTTTATTTGTAATTTTTAATTCTTTTTCTTTTATATGAATCTCATGCCCCTCAAAACCTAGATCCTTCCGTCATCCTCCTCCAAACTCTAACTGTGCTCTTATTCTCCACAGTTAATCACTATCCCCATGTTCTTTGAAATTTGGACTCTGTAGTCTTTCCTTGAGGTATTCATCCTTGCTCTATGTGCTAATACTCTACTAAAACGTTTACCTAGCCCCAACAATTCTAAAAAATACTGTAAGTGATCAGAGGTCAAAGTTCAAATACAGATTGTGATTTTATAATTTTCCCTGGCCTCTAGTTACAAGGATATTCTGAATTTTCCACATTTTAAGGCATATTCAAAGTCTGGACTTAGGGAGGATTTTATGTAGTCTGAAGGCAGGTTTGCTTTTCTCTCTTACAAATCAGGTCTCCATGTATAATGAAAAGCATGTCTCATCTTTAATAAATCCATGAACTGGCCTGGATCATTGTCATAAACATAACATTCCATCAGTTCTGAGAACAAAGTACTCTGGCTTGACAGGAAATTTGGAGGGTATCAGGTACTCATGATGTTTTAGTTTTTAATTCCCCTTTACGTCTATGCATTGCAGTTTTCAAAAAATTTTCACAATGATTTCCAAAATGGACCAGAAACACAGAGCTTCTTTTTAGTTTTAACCATTTTCTCTAAATGTCCCCCAGAATGTTAGAATTTGGTTGTTCTTTAAATATTGAAAAGTATAGTAGAGAAAAGCACCTTTACTTTCTCCTTACTTACCGGTATTTTTCAGCTTCTAAAAATAATGCAGCAGCTGTGAGCATGAATAAAAACACAATAATAAATGAGTTGGAGCTCAAACAAAACATTCCAGGCCAGTTCTTGCATCCCTTATGCCAGCTTTGGCAGAGTTTCTGTTATTGTTGGGTCAGCTGCTGGGAAGGCTCCAGGGAAATGAGGAAAGCTGGCTGCTGGAGACATAGTTCTGCTCCGCTCTGCTTCTGCAGTTGTAGGGCTAGTACCAGGAACATAGTAGGTGCTTAATAAATGTCTGCTGAATTTGTTGCCAATATGAGGAATCAAGAATGGTAGCAGTTCAACCAAAGAACTTGTATGCATATATGCATAACCGAGGGACTCAGACAATAGGATGGTGAAGGCCTGGGGTGGGGGTGGAGTGGGCTAGAAGGGGTCAATGGGGGCTAAAAAAGGGGACATATTTTCAACATATTGTCATACTTTCTACAATAAATATTTAAAAAAAAGAATGGTATCAGTTAAAGAAAATGATAGTGCTATCCACTATTTATGTGCACCTACTATGTGCTCAAGCATATATGCTGTGCTCTACATGCACTGTATGGAAGGGTACTAAACATTTTTATTGAGCTATTCTGATGTAGCTGTTTTGATACAGCTTTTCAGAGGTCATGAACATTTAAACAAACAGATCATGATTTTTTTCAGCTTTCTTTATTATCAAGTGATTGACATTCTATCTGTGAGCCACGCCCCATTACCAACTCCCAACTCTGGGGCAGGACTCAGGCAGAGGTGATAGATAGTGATAGATAGTTCATATGATTACCACACTTGCTAAGCACAAAAAGCCTTCTTATGCCATCAGTCACCTGCAAAAGGCATCTTCTCATTCTCTGAGAATTCGCTTGTGTGTAACTGCCAGTCTCAGAATTCTTCCTGAGCATTCAATGATTTTTAATTGGTAAGCACATGTGCCTAATTAATAACAAAGCTTTTTGATTTCCAGTTGTAAAACTAGAGCAGTAAATCTCAGTGCTCCCAGAAGGGCATATTAGAATACATGTTTTCAAAAGGATATTCATATGTAATGTAATTTTGTCTCTGGAAAAGGATAAAAGTAATCATTAAAAATATCAACTACACAAAAGTAAATAAAATAGAAAGTAAATGTCCACCATAGTTAGGATGGAGGTTCAGGATGCAACAACAGACAGTGATCACTGTACTTATTACTCGTTGACCAAATGCGACAACAAAACAGTGATTTTTCTACATCAAAGCAGGCATAGCAAAAATTCTTGCTTCAATCTCTGCAAGCTGGATGTTACACACCTATTTTGTAGCCTTTGCCCAAGGTCACATGGCCCTGTAAGCATCAGAGCCAAGTCTGCCTGACTCATAGACGGTGTTCTTTTCAACTCTGCTTTCTGTGCCAAGCAAAAGATCTGAAATAAATTGACTAAGGCAATTGCAACTGACTGTGGGCAGCTTTTGGTGCAAAGTTCTGGGTGTTGGACAACCTTGGCTAACAGCCCCAGCTGTGCTGGCTGGGATATGAGGTGGACTTGGGTAACATTCAGATCTTGTAAGCCAAAGATGTCCTCAGCCCTTCCAGGGCCTCTGTTTGGGGGACACCTGATATCTTGGCTGATGTGTAATGGTTCTGTCTCCTCATGGAAGAGTCAACTGGATCTGCCATAACATGCTGTTTTATTTTTCACGGTACTTATTATTATGTACAAGTGTCTTTAGTTTTGGGGTGTATTTATTTACTGTCTTTGTCCCCTCACTAAAATATAAGCTACCTGAAAGCAGGGAGCATGTCTTTTTAGTTTCATGGTGTAGCTCCAGCCTCCAGCACCTTGGCCCTTAAGTCTTGGTAAACAACTATTAAATGAGTACTACTCTGAGCACTACTTTCCTGTTTTCTGATGTGCAGGTAGATGGCCAAAGGTCTTTAATAGAGACAGTGAGAACCCTGGGTCCTGCAGATACTAATTAAGGTGGAGACAAGGGACTAGTCTAGGAGAGCTAGATCAGGTGAGATTTGGAGCTTATCTCAATGGGAGGCTGTGAGGCCAGGAAATTAGGACAAGATGTGGATCATGAAGCCAACAGGAGATTCTAGAAGCTAGAAAGCAGATCAGGGTTGAATATAATGCTTGTGAGTATAGGCGTCTGAGCTGGGTCTGAATACCAGCTCTACCTTGGACTGTGTGACCTTGGCCAAGTCACTCAATGTGCCTAAGGAGTTCTTAATTTGTGTATCTAGCAAATAAAGTTAATCATAGCACACATGAAGTCATACTGTGAACACTTTACAAATTAAATCTTCCACAATAAATGTTAGTTCTTAATAGCAAACTAGACAGTTGGTCATTAGAGAAAGACAATAGAGAAAGGTCATTAGAGAAAGACAGGTCAGCACAGTTGGAAAAGTGAGTTTTGGGTCTGTGTACTCACTGAGAGTTAGATCTCTGCCCGTTGATAGTTGCAGGACTTGCCATTTTACCCTGGGCCTAGGGCCTGAAACAGAGGTAGGATGGAGGAGAGAACCTTGTAGTGGTGGCAGGATCCAGAG
Organism: Myotis daubentonii; assembly: GCF_963259705.1. Lineage (NCBI taxonomy): Eukaryota > Metazoa > Chordata > Mammalia > Chiroptera > Vespertilionidae > Myotis > Myotis daubentonii. Next base: position 55,274,116 of record NC_081845.1, on the reverse strand, counting down.
GACTTTACCCATGAGCCCAGCGGAGGCCAGGAAGTCCCACACAAGCAGAATGTCCCTCTTATTCCCACAATTCAGAATAACAGAAGTTCAGGAGCACAAAAGCAGAACCCAAGACACAGCCCTGCTCTGATATCCCTTTAACTAGAAAGAGGAACTAGGAAGACCCTTCAGGGTCCAGAGTTCAGTCTGTCCAGTGGAGAGTATAGGATTTTCCTTTCACAAAGAAAGAGTTGGCCACTTTGCTTTAGGAATCTCTGGGGTTTGGAGGAGCAATTGTCTGGCACAGTGCTCTCAATATATTAGCCACTAGCTACATGTGGCTACAGAGCCCAAGAAACGTAGCTGGTCTACACTGAGATATGCTATAAATTTGAAATACACACTGGATTTTGAAAACTTAGTACAAAAGAAGATCACCCGGCCAGCATGGCTCAGAACCTATGAACAAAGAGATCACGGTTCGATTCCCAGTCAGGGCACATGCCTGGGTTGCAGGCTCAATCCCCAGTATGGGGCATGCGGGAGGCAGCCAATCAATGATTCTCTTTCATCATTTACATTTCTATCTCTCTATCCCTCTTCCTTCCTCTCTGAAATCAATAAAAATATATATTTTTAAAAAGATCTAATATACCTCATTACTAATTTTTTATTGATTACACACTGAAATGATAATATTTTGGATATATTAGGTTAAATAAAATATATTTTTAGAATTAATTCCATTGTTTCTTTTTTTAATGTAGTTACTAGGAAATTTGACATTACATATATGAATTGAATCTATAGCTCGCACTATATTTCAATTGGACCATGTTGACCTAGCATCTGTGACTTACAGAGTCCGCATATCTGACAGCTCAGAGGGCTCGCCTCTTTATCATGCAGTCTTCAGTGCTTGATTCTTCAGCTACGAGGCTCCTCTTGACTTAATAGAAAAGGTTGGCTCTACACTGATCAGTTCTTTGTGATTTAAGAGCCTACAACAAGCACAGGCTAAGTCCAATCTTGGACAATTTTATCTAAGAGTCCATTTAAGTTAATGCCAGCTTTTCTTTATAGCAACCAAAAATGAATCCTGTTAAATTCAATGGCAATACATTAAATTACTGAGTTGTCATTCCTCTGATACGAACTAACTGTAATGTGCCACTAGAGCTCTTAGCAGCCTGCATTCAGAATTGCATAACTGATCTCTAATGGCTAAAAGATCTGCAGGGTCTGTGCTTGTGAATTAAAGAGATGGAGTAGATTGAGCAACATTTCAAGGATATTTGAGATTTAGAGGGAACACAATGCTCTTATAGGTGTTTCTTTCCTTTAGGTAAAGTTCAAGTTTTCTAAAATTTGGGAATGTTCCTATAGGCTACACAGTTAAAAGTAAAATAAGGATAGCAAAGTTTGCCTTGAAATAGCTAGACAAGCCCATAGAATAAAAGACTGGCAACTGGCATGGACTATGGAATCACCTTAGGAGTCCAATTAATGAAAAGAAGTTTTTTAGATTTGGGGCCAGGTTCTAAAACTTAGGTTTTAGTCACTGTTCTTCTTCTTATTGATCATCTAACCTGTGGACAAATCATTTCTCCTTCAAGAATGTTATTCTGAACAATGGATATAGGCAAGTACTAGAACAGATGATTGCCAAGATACCTTCAATGCTGACATTCTGTAAAACTACCCCTTCTAGCATACACATGTACACACACACACACACACACACACACACACACACACACACACACAGCCTCACACACACCCTATAAAGAATATTGGTCCTAGGTTTCTATTTTATATAATAAAGAAGTAAGATGCTAATTAGACCAGATGGTGGAACGACCTTCTGTAATGGCCAGTGGGTGGGGGGCGGGGCTGCGAGGCCCGTGAGGCAGCTGGGGCCACAAGGGCCAAGGTAGCCAGGGCTGCCAGGGCCTAATCTTGCACAGATTTCATGCATTGGGCCTCTAGTCTTAAATAATGGGCTAAATGCTGAAGCTATTTGCTGAGATGGGGAAGTTTGCAATGGGAAATATTGTGCATTCACTGGGCTGTGTTAGGTTTGAGATGCCTAAAAGGAGATGCCACTTAGTCAGCAACTGGAATACCATCTAAAGGTCAGAAGTGAGTTTTGGGTTTGAGCTAGAAATTTTCAAGTCAGCAATAGAAAGATAATATTTAAGCCCAGGGGAACTGATGTGCTCACCTAGGGAGAAAGTTTAAAAAACAAAAGCTGAAATTTCCAAAAGAGGAGTTCCAGGAATGTTTTAAACAATGGAAAATTGAGGAAGTGTATGATATCCTAAGTTGAATATTACTGTAGGATGTCAGCCATTTGGGTGTTTGCTATTTTTGCTTAAGGAGCTCCTCAGCTTCTTCTCTCTGTTGTTAACCCTCATATTAATATAAATCCAATCCTTAATACACTTGAAGGAATGGAATTTTTGTTGTTTGTGTAGAATAAAGGCTTAAGTGCTCCTTGTTGGATGTCTACAAGGGTTCATTTCCTCCTCCTTCATTATTATAAAACTCCACTTATTTGTTCAGTACTTGTCCCTGTGACTCAGGTAAAGTGAGGCGACTTTCAGCTCTAGCCGCCAGCCTAACGAGTCTAAAAGTAATCTCATGTCTTTTGCATATGCTTGGTTCAGGGAATTGTCATGTGACCCAGGTCAGACTGTTATTGGAGAAAGTCATGCCTCATCTTCACTGGTTGTTGCTGAGGGTGGAGTCCTTATGATATCTCAAGCAAAGGAATTTTCTGAGACTTGCATGAAAGGATGTGATATAATAGAAAGCTTTATGTTTGTAGAATTATACCCTTGGGTTTTCAAAGTACCGTTTCCCTTAGTACAGCCATAGAAGAAGTGTAGCTAGAGTTTCAGTAGAGCTAAAATCAGAGCCAGTGTCCAGAGTTTCCTTTCCATCTTGGAGCCAGGTCCTGTACCATGTCAGGTTAGTTGCAGTCCATTAGTCTATTGTGTGTGTGGGTCCACATGCTCATGGGTCACACGGGAAAATGCCAAGAAGCCAAGCATGAGCCATGAGCCAAGATTGCCAAGAGAAACCAAGAGAGTGAATTCTTCTCCTTATGGGATTATATATCCCAAATCTTCATGTTCTTCAGTGACCATGCCCATTCTGGCCAATGACCTCTGTTCCCAGGTATGACTGACAGACAAGTGTCTTCCTTTTGTCGTCTCAACTTTACTGGGCATGGTCTATCTTCCCTGTGTGATTCTCTCTCCCAGTGTTTTGCAGGGAACATGCCTACAGTGTCTGGCCTTTCATTCGCTCCTTTCCTATCTTATCTAATAAAGAGGGAATATGCAAATTGACAGTCAAGATGGGTGCGCCCACAGTGGAAGCTGAGTTCCCATAATGAGCCTTAACGAGCAATCAGCAGGGACCTGAGGCTGCGTGGCGCTGGGCCGAAGCAGGGGACCTGAGGCTGTGCCCCCGCCTGGTGGGGCTTGACAGGGGACCTCAGGCCTTCCCCCCCGCCCTGGCACCAGGCTAGGGGACCTCAGGCTGCTTCCCCTGCCCGGCAGGGCTTGACAGGGGACCTCAGACCGTGTCCCCTGGCCTCAGGGCTGGGCCAGGCAACCTGGGGCCATTCCCCCCCACCTGGCGGGGCTTGATGGGGGTGGGGCTGGCAGGGTCTGGATCTGGGCCAGGCAACCTGGGGCCATTCCCCCCCACCTGGCGGGGCTTGATGGACGGTGGGCCTGGCTGGGTCTGGGTCTCACGAGATTTCGAGGTGCATGTGGGTGGGCGGGGACTTGACTCTGGTTCCTGTGGCATGCCCCAGACTCTGATTTTCTTTCATCTCTGATACTTCTATTATAGAGAAAGGGCAAATAGCAATATTAAGATATTTCCTCTAATTAATTCCCTTTTAATGTGCACAAATTTCATGCACTGGGTCACTAGTTATTAATAACTAGCTAATTACAATGGTATCAAGACTGATGAAATGAGAAAAGAGATTTTTCTGGGATTTTAATCAATTGTCTTTCTGACTTTTCTGGGAAATTTTTGGGAAGATAAATATATGGACCAGCAGTGTGAAGATAAAGCTGATTAGAGAAGGGCATATATCAGAGAAGAGCAAGGAAAAGAGAAGAGGACCCTGGAAAAGCAATTGCTGAAGCTCACCTTATGTCTAGACTTTTAGAACTGGGAGCCAATAATTTTCCCTTTAGCTTAAGCAACTTTGAATTGGGTTTTTGGTGCTTGTGGCTGAAAGTGGCCTTCATGATACCCATAGCTAGAAACATGCATTGCATAAAATGTTTGGCTCATTATATCTTGTTGCCAAACATTTCATTATTTTTTAAATAAAGGTTGGAGCCACTGAAGAAGCAAAAAAAAAATAATGACTATTTTCAAGGGCCTTACATTAAAACGTTTTCACTTCCATACTTAGCTGTTACTGGCAGGCCTCTTGATAGCTGAGAGGTTCAGTTTCCAGAGTCAGATCCTCAGTCCCCTTTTATCTCACTGTGGATGCTAATTCTTCCTGCAGTTCACAAGCCCTGGAGCTAGAGGTGTGCTAGGGGGGAGGGCATGAGAGTGAGAATGAGGAATGAGGATCAAAGGGTATAGTACTTAGGAGGGTCAAAAACCTATGAAATGAATCCCATGAAATTTGCTCAGGGTGAAAGAAATAAGAGCAGGTTCATGGTTTTAATCTTCCTTACCAATAGTGGTTCTAAAATAAGAAAAAGGAACCCAAAATTTATTAAGTAACTACTATTTTAAAGGCACTCTACTAGGAGCTAGGAGCTTGTCAGCTTTCATAACTGCATGAGCCAGTTCCTGAAATCATTGGCCATTGGTGATTGAACTCAACCTTCAGCACCCCCATTCCCTTCACCGAGGAGAGTATGGGACTGAAAGTTCTTACCCTTTAGTTACATGGCTGGTTCCTCTGGTGCCAGCAGTCATCCTTAGGTGCCTTCCAAAAGTCATCTCAATAATGCAACAAAAGACAACCCTTATTGCTCTGCACACTTAGTAAATTCCAAGGATTTAGATGATATGTGCCATGAATAGGATTAAACTCAAATATATATATTTCTTACTATAAATCACAGTATCACAGTGGGCACTTTTCATATGCCTATGCACTTTTTAAGTAAAGTTTGTTTATTTTTACGAATTTAGCTAGAGGCCTGGTACACAAAATTTGTGCCCTCGGGTGGGGGCTCCCTTAGCCCGGCCTGTGCCCTCTTGCAGTCCGGAAGCCCTCGGGGGATGTCCAACTGATGGCTTAGGCCTGCTTCCCATGGGCAGTCGAACATCCTTAGCACTGCTGCGGAGGTGGGAGAGGTTCCTGCCACTGCCAGTACACTCACCAGCCAAGAGCCCAGCTTCTGGCTGAGCAGCTCTCCCCCTGTGGAAGCACACTGACCACCAGGGTTCAGCTCCTGCATTAAGCATCTGCCCCCTGGTGGTCAGGTGCATCATAGCAACCGGTTGTTCCACCATTTGGTCTATTTGCATATTAGCCTTTTATTATATTGGATAATACTCTAGTTTCTGCCATTTTGAAGAAATAAAGTAAATTTCTAGAAACTGACATTTTCCAAAAAGTACATTAACTTACTACTTAACCACTTGGTTGGATTGCTTTCTCCCTGCCTGCTGAAACACAGATATTCGACATTCTCAATGGCTCAGTAACACTTGACCAAAAGCCCACCAGTACGTGATGCAGCTTACTGCTATTCTGCTTTTTGAGTTCTGAGGGCTTGTGCCCTCCCCTCCCCCTTTGCCTTCCTTATGCATACTGACCACGTCATTCTTTCTACCTTCAGGATATCTGTCTCCAGCAAGCTCCCCATTTTAACTTCCTTTTGCTATTGTTATTAGAAGCATGTGTATAAGCAAGATATTGAATTTCAGTAGGTAGTCTGCAACCAAAGACCAAAGCCTTTGTGCCTCTGAAATAAACTGTATAAACTTTAGTGTATTTCGCTTCTTTTCCATTTGGTTTCTAGATTTACACCTGTGTGCTATGTGACTAAACCAGGGACATAGCATAGCTAAAAGTGTAGGTTTTAGAGCTTGACTGTCAAGGCTAAAATCCCAGTCCTGTCCTGAGCTGTGTGACCTTTTGGGCAAGTTACTCAATCTCCTGTGCCTCAATTTCCTTATCTGTGAAAAGGAGATATAATAATATTACCTTGTAATATTATGTTGTGATTTCCATGTGTTAATATCTGTAAAGCATTTAGAAGAGCCCCTGAGAAATAGTTTTTATTTAAAAGTTAGCCTTTTAAGTGAAATCTGTTAATATAATTTATACAAAGAAAAACAGCTGGAAAAGTTTTTATTTTTTATTTCATTTTTTTTAAGCTGGAAAAGTTTTTAAATGCAGTTCTTTCTGTTCTTTTAATTTGACCCACACATGTATTTTGAATACCTACTTTGTGCAATATATTGTGCTAGGTGCTATAGAATATGCATGCCCAGAACTGTCTGAAGGGTTTCCTAAATAATGGTTACCAATCTTAGGTGTAAAGGATATGAGAGTAAGCATGAGCATGAGAGAAAGGACCCTCACAGAGGCAGTAAGGAATACAGTTAGCATGGTGGGGCCCAAACAAGATTTTAATTGTTCATGGTGGTTAAATTATGTGTCCCTGAGCAAGATAATACAGCCAAACCATAATTATATAGAAACTGCTTTGAGTGGGATTTTTTTGCAGTTGGGGGGTGGGGGTGGGTAGAAATAAGTCAATTCAAATTAAGTTCTTGCTATAGGTAGACCAACCTTGGGAGGGTGTGACTGTAGGTGTCCTGCTGTGAGGGGTGAGGGCTGGAGACAGAGAGGGATGGGTAGAGGGAGGGAGGGAGGTGATGAAGGGAGGGGCCTGGTTGTTATAGGGAGTATGTGGCTGAGGGCCATAACTTGCTTGTTCAGTTACTGCTGCGAGACCTATAATGACCCTTCTGGCTTCCAAAACTACCCAAACCACTTAAGAAGGGGCCTCATGGCTCCCAAGTTGAGTTGTTACTAAAATCATGATCATTCCTAGCTACATCCATTCTTACAGAAAACATTGACCCCATTTAGGCAGCCTGCCTCAGAATTAGGATGTGAAATGAGTTGGGAAAGAAGATTGTGGCACTTCCTTCTTTGTTTTCTTTGTGTACTATGCCCAGGAAAGAAGCCTTTTGTCATTTTTAGTGCATAGGGTTGAAAAATGCTCAATTTGATCATCTCACACAGATGGGTGAGAGTGGGCTAAACCTTTATCTCTCTCTCTCTTTTTAAAGCCTCACCTGAGGATTTCCATTGATTTTTAGGGAGAGTGGAAGAGAGGGAAACACAGAGAGAAATATCATGTGAGAGAAACACATGGATTGATTACCTCCTGCACGAATCCTAACCAGGGCTTGGCCAGGGAAGAGCCTGCAACCGAGGTATGTGCCCTTGACTGGAATCGAACCTGGGACCCTTTGGTCCACAGGCCAAGGCTCTTTCCACCGAGCCAAACCAGCTAGGGCTAAACCATTATCTCCATACTAATTTCTCTAGATAGCATCGAGGAATCATCTATAAACAAGAATATACATATCTTCATTTGATTATGTTCAGTCATATAGTGTTTACTCTTTGCCGTTTGTATCTGCATATCGACCATATTTATTCAATGTATTAGTCTGCTAGGGCTGTCATAACAAAGTACCACAGACCGGGTTGCTTAAAGAACAGGAACTTATTTTTCCACTGTTCTGGAGGCTGACAGTCCAAGGTCCAGGTGTTGCAGGATTGGTTTCTCCTGAGGCCTCTCTCCTTGGCTTGCAGATGGTTGCTTTTTTGCTCTGTCCGCACATTGATTTTCTGTGTGTGTGTGTTTGTGTACCACTGGTGTCTTTTCCTTTTCTTATAAGGGCACCAATCCTTCTAATTAGGGCCCCACCCTGACAGCCTCATTGAACCTTCATTACCTCCTTAAGGGCCCTGTCTTCAAATAGTCACATTGAGGGTTAGAGCTTCAGCATATAATTTTAAAGGGAAGGCATAATTTATTCTATACACTCAGGAAGATTATAAACTGCATGGAAGAAGAGATCTTTCCCTTGCAATCGCACCAGCAAAGCTGGCAGACTAATAAAGAGTAGGGTCACTGAACACACACAAACAATCTTTTGGAGGAAAGGGTGTGGCAGTTGGAAGATAGCATGGTTTCCTCAAGAGAAATAATTCGTGTTCAATATATTGAAATTCTTTGAGAGAATGAATATCTAGATAAGAAAGTACATAAATAATAGTGCTGCAAGGTACCTTGGAGACCACATTGAATGGAAGAGGGAAAATTCTGTACAAACATATCAGTATCTTCCTACTTCTGTTATATGGCTCCTTTCTGCAATTCATTTTTGTATACACAATCTCATTTTGTCCTAACCACAAAATCAACTTACCAAATGTACTTGTAGAAAGATAAATTCTAAGCAGTGGGTTTTGATCAAGAAAATAATCTTAAATACCCCCAACTGTAGGATCAATTTGTTTTTGTTGGCTCACTTGCCTTTCTCTTACTCTCAATGAACTTAAAACTCCTTGTTCCCTACTACCATTTATAAATGTATGGTGTATGTAATATAATATGTATATTTTTTATATGTATAATATGTGTATAATATAATTACTATATATAGCATTTATATATGTATATAATTACTATATATAATCTTGATTCACAAAAAGAATGAGGACTTTCAAATTTAGACTTTTCTAGAAAAGACTATTTAGAATTTTTAAAATTTCTTTGGGAGAAGAATAATGAAGTAGATGTTTAATAAAAAGGATGTTGGAGGATTATTCTAAGAGATTTTTTGGACACAGGTAGGTTTATGTACTCTAAATAATGTGACAATATAAAATTTAAGCTTAGTTCACACCCTAATGAGATTCTTGACTCCTTTCAAAAGCCATTAATTTTTCATTTGGCAATAGTTAATATATATATTTTTTCTCCTTTGTGCTATAACTGATAAAATGAACAGTTGAAAAACAGAGACTTGAATGAAGCACTAAACTGGAATGAACCATACTAATTTGCTGAATCTTGAACTGAACCCAAATATTACTTTTGTATTAAATCATAAATGCATCAATTTTATTCCAAAAAGGTGAATTGATTTGAACCTAAATTGAGCCTGAATATCCCCCTCCTTCCCCAAATCATTGAATTGGAAACCAGCTGAGATGTCAGAATGTCCCCTGCACAAAATTTGAGTCAAACTACTTCATTTGGTTTGAATTCTTGATGAAAAGGGGATTATATCTTCACTGCTTGTTTTCATCTCTGTTGTTCCTTTGTGTTTTAGGTGCAACAAGCATAAGGATCTCTTGTGATTTCCTAGAAGCTTTAATTAGCCATAATTAGTCGTATCAAAAATGCCATTCACAGTTCCAAGAAGTATTGTCAAAAGGACTCACTCCTCTATGGGCACACACAGAGGCTGACAAGTGAACAACTAGAGGCCTGCCTATAACTAGGGCACTGTCTAGAAGTATTCATACTACTGATTGGCCCTCCACCAGTTTTCAGAAGAAAAATCCATTCATCTTAACGTCCTGCTGGTGTCCCTATTGCACTGAGGTCTATTTTCATAGATATTGAATATCATTTTGAGTTGTTGCTATCTATTAGCTATTCCTCTGAAATTAAAATAAGCAGACTGATTCGGGAGGCACAGTTTGGGAGGGCTGTCTCCATAGAGGACCAGCACTACCCAGCCAGCGTTTCTGTGGAGACTTTGGTCTTATATCCAGACAGATATCAGGGCCTTGCATTCTTCCAGGTTGGAAGCCTAGAAATTCTATGGGGGTGCAGATGGGGGTTGCCTTACCAGATAATAAGTAGGAATTGTGTCAATATCAGGTTTCTTCTGAATCTACTTCTTTCCGAGTCAAACCCTATATTGAACCCATCTTTCCATATTGTAAATTATGCTTTATTGTAAAATCTACAAAAGAGGGTGAAGACCTTAAAAACCATGTAATCTGTACCTCTGATAGTAAAAAGTCAGTTCTCCAGAATGCTTTCTTTGGTATTTTGTGTCATCTATTGAATATAAAAAAAAATCCAATCCACACTGGCATGTAGAATAATTCTAAAGAGGAATTATGTTCTGAACTTATGGGAGTTAATTTTTATGTATGGTGTAAAATAGTGGTCCAGTGTTAATCATTTGCATGTAACTATTCAGTTTTTCCAGCACCATTTATTGAAGAGACTGTTCTTTTTCCACTGTATGTTCTTGGCTCCTTTGCTGTATATTAATTGTCCATATATGTATGAATTTATTTCTGGGCTTTGAATTCTGTTCTAATGATCCATGTGTCTATTTTTATGATAGTGGCATACTTTTTGATTACTATAGGTTTGTGGTATAGTTGGAAATTATGAAGTATGATTCCTTCATGCTTTGTTCTTCTTTATCAATATTGCTTTGCATATTAAGGATCTTATGTTGTTCCGTACAAATTTTAAAATTATTTGTTCTAGTTATGTGGAAAATGCCATTGGAATTTTGCTAGGCATTGCATTTGAATCTCTAGATTGCTTTGTGTAGTATGAACATTTGAATAATATTCAAAGAATATCTTTCCATTTATTTGTGTCTTCTTTAATATTTTTATCAGTGTCTTAGAATTTTCAGTGTATAGGTCTTTCACCTCTTTGTTTAAATTTATTTTTAGATATTTTATTCTTTTTCATGCAATTTTAAAAGGGGATTTTAAAATTCCTCTTTCTCATAGTTTGTTATTAGCATGTAGAGCTTCCACAGATTTCTGTATATTGATTTTGTATCCTGCAACTTCACTGAATTCATTTATTAGTTCTAATAGTTCTCTGGTAGAGTTTTTAGGGGTTTCTATATATAATATTATACCATCTGCCACTAATGAGAATTTTACTATTTTATTTCTAATTAGGATGACTTTTATTTCATTTTCTTACCTAATTGCTGTGGCTAATACTCCCAATAAATGTTGACTAAAAGTGGCAAGAGTGGGCATCTTTTTCTTGTTTGACTTTAGAGGAAAAGCTTTCAGCTTTTTGCCAGTGAGTTTGATGTTACCTATGGGTTTGTCATTATGACTTTTATTATTTTGAGGCACTATACTCAAGTTGTTGAGAGCTTTTTAAAATCATAAGTTGATGTTGAATTTTGTCAAATGCATTTTCTTCATCTATTTTCAGTGGTTCTCAACCTTCTTGCCCTTTAAATACAGTTCCTCATGTTGTGACCCAACCATAAAATTATTTTCATTGCTACTTCATAACTGTAATGTTGCTACTGTTATGAATAGTAATGTAAATATCTGATATGCAGGATGGTCTTAGGCGACCCCTATGAAAGGGTCCTTCGACCGCCAAAAGGGGTCGCGACTCACAGGTTGAGAACTGCTGATTTAGATGATCATGTGATTTTTTTTTATTTCAGAGAGGAACGAAGAGGGAGAGAGAGAGACAGAAACATCATGATGAGAGAGAATCATTGATCGGCTGCCTCCTGCATGTTCCCCTCTGGGGATCAAGCCCACAACCCAGGCATGTGCCCTGACCGGGAATCGAACCATGACCTCCTGGTTTATAGGTTGACACTAAACCACTGATCCATGCTGGCCGGGCGAGCATGTGATTTTTATCATTGATTTTGCTAATGTGGTGTATCATGTTGATTAAATTGCAGATGTTCAACCACCTTTGCTTTTCTGGAATAAATACCATTTGATCATGTTTCTGCCTCTCCTACTTGTCTTGATGTTGCCATTTTATACTTTGTCATACAAGTTCAGTTCATCCAGTTTTCAGTTCTTTTGCAGAGGAAATTACTCCATATGTAGTTGTAGATTTGTTGTGCCCATTGGAGGAGATCAGTTCAGATCTTCCTACTTCTGTTATATGGCTCCTTTCTGCAATTCATTTTTGTATACACAATCTCATTTTGTCCTAATCACAACACCAGAAATGAGGCAGAGAAGGAACTGTTATTTGTAGATTTGGAGAGGATAATTACCTATTCCAAGAATAAGAGCTCAGAGTAAAATAGTACAACTGGTTTTTGTTTCTTTCAAAAATTAGTCTATGTTCTACTCATCACGTCTAACTACTTCCTGACGTTTTTGCAAACATTTTTCTATTTCATTTTTGTTTAGTTTTACAAAAGCAATAATTTTTCTCTGGTATGATCTGAGTGATCCCCTAGGTTCAAACATCTTGAAAAATATTGAGAAAGAACATCCAGACCAAATTTATCCTATCTTTGGAGTAAGAAAAGATTTCTTTTAGGAGTATATATATTGACCTAATTACCACTGAAATTCTGACCAAAGGGTTTTACTTGTCTTTTAATTGGATGTCACTCTATTTCCCATATCTATTATAAGTTATATGTAATTTAAAAAAAAATCCAGTTTTTTCCCCATTAACCTACAGCAAGTTTACACAAATCAAGGAAAGGAGGCATATTGCAGACAGCCCTGACCTGAGTGGGAGAAGACCAGAGTTCTAAGCCTAGAACTACCACTGAGTTCTAGACCAATGCCCAACTGAGTCTCAGTTATCATGAGATAGTTAGGCCAGCTGATCTTTGCAGTTGCCTCTGCTAACTTTAAGATTCCAAGGTCCTTAACTTAAAATTGTTGATTTCTGATTATACCAGATCTCCAAGCCTATCTTCTAGCAAGCTCATTGAGTTTTTATCTAATGGGACAATGAGATCTGTATTCTTCTAATTACATGATGGGAGCAATATTAGAGTTGTGTATGGCAGAGACTGCTGTGTGTTTGCCAAAACTCATTTCCTCTAGTAGGTGACTGAGTTCTGGCCTCTGGAATATGGGTAGAATGTAAGCAATTTCAAGTGTGATTTAAAAAAAAACTTCAGCACAGGCATCGCTTTCTCTTTCCTTCACCTTTGGCCAGAAGCTCAGGAATTTCTAGTCTCCGGTGATAGTGGACATGTGAATGAGAAGTAAACTTCTGTGAGTACCAGTGGAACACTAACATAATACAAAAAATTAAGCATGCCTTATGGATTTTATGGTACATGGTGGGAAGTAAAGAAGAGATATAGTTACCCAGAAGGTTGAAGAGCTCTGTTGTGCTGAGGCAAAATATTTGGTAAAAATATCACCTGTAATAACTTGGAAGGCATATATGTGCCTAGGGCCCTGTATCTCTAGCAGAAATGAGGGTCACTGTGATTATATTTACCATTATAGACTGCTTTGAGAAAAATATTATAGTATTAAATAAAGCAAGATTTGGCTTAGTTTTCAAGCACAGAACCAAGAGAATGGAGAAATTCTAGAGATAAGGGCCTTACAGGTTAAAAAACCTATTACTTCAGAACACTGAATAGTAAAATTTAAGACTGAAAGGGTTTTATTGAAAAAGACTAATAATATTTATCATTTCAATACAGTAACCCAGATTAACAGTTATCTTTCTACCAAACTGTATGGCTTTATATGCCCTTAATGTAACCATCATTAAATTATGATAGAAAAAGAGAGAGGGGGGGAAGGAGAAAAAGGGACATGGGTGAAGAAGCTAATGAAAATATGACAGGTTTGAGAACTGTGTCTGAGAAGGAATTTTGGATATGATTATTGGCACTTAAAATTGACTGGAAATGGCTTCTGGCCTACCAGATTTTTGAAGGAATCTACTGCCAAAAAGCATGAACCTGTTCAAAGTCTGGGACTGTTCAGAGACCTTAAACTGACCCTGGAAAGGAAATGGGCTGCAAAAACTGCATGGCCCGCAAATGCCCATTTCAAACATGACCTTGGAGGTTAATGGAAACAGAAGAATTTCTCAGAAGGCTCTGCCTGTGGCCCTGAAAACTAACGGACAAAAGAGTACCCACTGGAGAGCAAAATCAGTGGGTAAAGTAAGGAACTTCCCCAACTCCAGGGTTGAAGTCCTTCACTATGACTGCCCATCAGGATTTATTTTTTCTTTTTCACATTGACCAGGAACTCCTACGTGCCTTACATTATTTCATTTAATAATATATTCTTATTGATTTCGGAGAGGAATGGAGGAGAGAGAGAAAGAAACATCAATGATGAGGGAGAATCATTGATCTGTTGTCTTCTGCACGCCCCCAACTGGGGATCGAGCCTGCAACCTGGACATGTGCCCTAACCAGGAATGGAACCGAGATCTCCTGGTTCATAGGTCAATGCTCAACCACCGAGCCATACCAGCTTGGCTATTTCATATTTTGAGTGGGAGATTTTATAATAATTATCCTGGTTCCTTACTTATCATTATATATTGGATATTTATGTTTTTTCCTATACATACCTATGATAAAATTTAATTTATAATTTAGGCACAGTAAGAGATTAACAATAACTAAAAATAAAATAGAACAATTATAACAATATACTGTAATGAAAGTTATGTAAATGTGGTCTCTCTTCCTCTCTGTCAAAATATCTCATGGTACTATAGGTATAGGCTGGATAAATTGGACAAAGTGCTAATTCACATCCTGGGTGGGATGAAGTGGGAAGCATGATATTTCATTGTGCTATTCAAAAGGGAGTGCAATTTAAAACTTATGAATTATTTCTGTAATTTTCCATTTAATATTTGTACTGGTTCACTGTGGGTAACTGAAACTTTGGAAAGTGAAATCATAGGTAAGGGGAACTATTGTATTAGATTATATAATCAACAGAGGGTTGTCAGGGAAAATTGTAATGTGAAGGAAAAGAGCCCAGGCCTGGAAATCATGGAGTGGAGTTGCAAGCTATCTATATATATAAAATCCTAATATGCAAATAGACCAAACGACAGAATAACCGAACAACTGAACAACCAGTTGCTATGACATGCACTGACCACCAGGTGGTGCGTGTGGAACATGGTGGGTGTCAGCAGCAGGTGGCAGAGTGCAGAACATGGTGGGTGTCAGCTGCGGTGGGATGGTGGAGCAGGTGAGCAGGGTCGCCAGACTAAGGTGGGACGCCAGTCGCTGTCATCAGGGCGAGCCTTTGGTGGTTACTGAAAATTCTTAGCTCCCTTGCGCTGTGGTCCCACCCGGTGCTCGCACCTGCTGCCAGTGCCCAGCACTGGCCCCGATCGCTCAGCGCTATCAGTGAGTGCAAGCAGTGGCTGCTGGCCCTGATTGCCCCTCAGGTCTTCTCCACCTCCCCCTGCTCCTGTGGGGTGATCGGGGCAGCAGCCACTGCTTGCATCTGCTGATGGCGCTGGCCCCAATTGCTCCATGCTGTCAGTGGATGCGAGTGGGGCCAGTGCCATCAGCACGCGGGAATGGCAGTGGCAGGAGCAGGGCTGCTGGCAGACAGGGGATCGGGGTCGCAGCAGGAGGGGCTGGGTGGGGGTGTGGAGGATGGGTGAGACCTGCCCCTGTGCCCACCACAGCCTCATGGCCCATGGTTTCTTTCAAGGTGCACGAATTCATACACAGGGCCCCTAGTTTCTAGTAAGCAGTGTGACCTTGAACAGGTCATAAACTTTTCTGGGCCTCAGTTTCCTCATTGATACATATATTTCAAGGTTCTTTCACCTCGTTTAGATAAGGTGTCTTCTTTGTTGCCTATTATTGAGTGGAATCATTTGGATACAGTGTCTTCTCTGTGGCTTATTGTTCCTAAGATTCCTAGCCTAAATTAAAAGTGAAATTCAGTAGGACCCTTGCTAAAACTATTCTTTATGAATTTTTCAGTAGTTTCTTTAAACATGCTGTTTTTGTATCTGGATGTAAAAAACAGCTGACTTCTCTCTGTTTTCTCACTATATCTTGACAGCTAAGTAGATACTTGAGGATCTAGTTTACTTGCTTTTTCTTCACCTTGTTTTCTTTTCCAATTAGGAAAGTTGTTAGGACTATCCCTTTCCACTGATAAACACTATTTCTTAAGACATGCTTGGACTTATTCAGAACTACTACATGGCAAGTGTCAATTATTGTTTATTGGTCCTGTCTTGAAAACAATAGATTGGTGTTATATAAATGAGCCAAATGTATATTGTAAATGGCCTTTGTATACTGGCCCCAAGTTTTTGTTTGTTTGTTTGTTTTTTCTTTTGCAAGTTGAGACCCATTAGCTCAAAAGCCCACCAGACCCAAACCCAAAATTGTGCACTTCTAATTATTTTAAAAAATAGATCAAAGAAGCAAATTTTTTTAGCCATGTAGAGACTGGATTTGTATACCCTGCAGAACCTCATTCCACAGCTGTTACCTATTTAGATGATGGGTCCTTGTAGTTATAGGGCCCCATGCTACTATGCCCCTTCAAAGCTTTCTGACTCAGAGATTCCCCACCACACTGAGTGCTGCTGAGTGACATCACCCCGACTAATCTCCCTCTCCAATACTCCTGTCCCCTTGCAGTTCCCTAGCCTTCCTCCTCTTCTGACTAACAGTCCCTAAACCCCCACCCCGACTGGAGCCTCTGTACAGATTCTCGCTGTGAGGGACAATTTTCTCTCATGCATCACCCAATTGAGCTTATTGTGGTTAGTGCCTCTTGTGGTCATATCCTTTTCCTTGATCAGCCCCAGATCCTTCGAACTCTTGAAAGTTGGGTTTATTGATTATTACTCTGTTGGGAAATGGCATCCCCTTGGATTGACTGATACCTCACTGGATTTTTATGCTTCTGAAGAAGTCTGAGCTTCCCCTGACAGCCTTATTTATTTATTTAAAAAATATTTTTATTAATTTCAGAGAGAGGAAGGGTGAGGGAGAGAGAAATAGAAACATCAATGATGAGAGAATATCATGGATTGGCTGCCTCCTGTACACCCCCTACTGGGGATTGAGCCCACAACCCCAGGCATGTGCCCTGACTGGGAATTGAACCTGGGACCCTCCAGTCCTCAGACTGACACCCTATCCATTGAGCCAAACAGGCCAGGGCTGACAAAGATCACACTGCTGTTGCTCTTTACCCGATCGTTCTGGATTTTTTCCCTTGGTATTAATAATCCTTTTTATAAATTTGTGAATTTTCTCTCTGCCTCCTCAGAATGTAAGCTCCAAGAAGAAGGGAATTTCTCTGTCTCTTCAGGGCCTAGCATGGCTCTTCCACATAGAACACATCAGTTAATATTTGTTGAATGGATGAATGTATAAATGATTACATCTATTAAAACGTGTGTGAACCCTAACTAGTTTGGCTCAGTGGATAGGGCGTCGGCCTTTACTGAAAGGTCCCAGGTTCGATTCCAGTCAAGGACGTGTACCTTGGTTGAAGGCACATCCCCAGTAGAGGGTGTGCAGGAGGCAGCTGATCGATGTTTCTCTCTCATCAATGTTTCTAACTATCCCTTTCCCTTCCTTTCTGTAAAAAAATCAATAAAATAAAATAAAAACAAAAAACCCCCCAAAAAACCTGTGTGAGCCCCCCCCTCCCCACACACATTTCATGGTGAACACTTAGTTCAGCTAATTTATGTCAATTTATAATCCAGAGTTTATAACCTAACCCAATAAATGATTATCTCCAATACTTGTTAGCCCTGGATTTATTAATTGTTCTTTTTGGGAAGTCTGTATTAGATTTTAAAATATGTACATACAAATAGGAGAAGCATAATATATTAGTATTATGCTCTCAGGTACAACAAATGAAATACCCCACTAAAAGTGCCTTAAACGTTGAGGTTTGCTTTCCTTCCATAACAAGGATCTCAGAGGTAGCCCATTCCAGGGTTTGATCAGTGCTCGATGATGTCAGAACATTTAGAAAAAGTCTTGCCTTATGGTCATAAAATTGTGGCAGCAACTGCAAACCTCATGTTTTCAAAAGGCATCTTCCTAATTAGGAAGGAAGACGCAGAGCAGAGACTGTTCCAGAGTTGGTTCAATAAAGGGAAGCCCTCAGATCTGGCTGGGCAGCACGGGGTCCCGTGCTCACCCTTATAACATGCACTAACTGCAGGGGATGTTTTCTGTGTCTGGCTCAATCTGATTACCCACTGCAGCTCAACAGGCTTTCTGAAAAGCAAA
The DNA here is from genome assembly GCF_963259705.1 of Myotis daubentonii. Classification (NCBI taxonomy): domain Eukaryota; kingdom Metazoa; phylum Chordata; class Mammalia; order Chiroptera; family Vespertilionidae; genus Myotis; species Myotis daubentonii. The sequence continues at coordinate 55,256,086 of NC_081845.1, read as the reverse complement.
GGGTCTCTGCAACATTCTGAATTAGACTGGGATTTGCCCATCAAGTAAAAGGAGGAATACTTTTGGGTGGACAATTGATAATACCTGCTGCATATAACACATTGAGTCTGTAGTCTCCCAACTTTTATTTCTCTCTATTTTTGCTTATTTTACTTTACTAGTTAAAACTTTTGGGGGGGGGGCACCTAATAATAAAAAGGATAAAATTTGAAAAAGTCTTTGGATTACTATCAATCTTAATCCATTTGTTTTGTTTGAGTTACTGAGCACTTACCATGGGCTCTTACAATGGGCTCTGCATTTTGATTAATTCTGTTTCTTAGTCTACTGAAGGAAAAACACAAAATAAGAAATAATATCTAATATGAAGATTCTATCCCTTTCTCTCAATTGAGAACTGCTTTCTGTTTTTCCTGAGACTGTGATTAGTGCTCACTTAATTTTTCAAATGACGGTTAACTAGGTGTGTGAGGTGTTTCTGCAACAGAACCATGCCTGGTGGGGACTGGTTTCACTGTGCCATGTTAGTGATTTGGGATTATAAAAGGAAGAGGGCATCCAGAGGTGACAGAAAGGTTGTCTTGCTTCTGTGGCTTTTTCTGAAAAGTTGGGTATTTATTTAGAACAGCAACCAAGAACTGCGGGGCTCACGGAGCTGGGACAAATCACATGACTGTGACCTAAAAGAATGATAGGTCTTTCTTACCTGTAAACAAGTTTAAAACCCTGTGACCTGGGGTCTTTGGGGTGAATTTACTCAATAGTTTGTTTTAATATTAGTTTTTGTTTGTGTGGCATGTAGGCCATCAATGGTAGTATTTTGCCCAGTGATACCTGACTGCCTATAGGGGTTTTAGTGCTGCTATTAGGAGCCAGTACTCTTCTTATTTGCCTTTTGAGTTGCTGAATCTTTAGCAGTGGTTCTCAACCTTGGCTGCACATTAGAATCACCTGGGGATCTTTTTAAAATCCTGATTTCTGGGCCCCATCCTCCGGAAATTCTGTTTCTTTGTTACTAATGTTGTGGCCCCACCCCATCGCAAAGAAACAGAATTTCCGGAGGATGAGGCCCAGAAATAGGGATTTTAAAAAGATTCCCAGGTGATTCTAATGTGCTGTCAAGGTTGAGAACCACTGCTTTAAGGAATTTGAAAAGACTCAGTTTTCCTTAGTTACCTGAAGTGTCATCCATTGACCAGCAACATTGGCATCACCTGGGGACTTGCTAGAACTGTAAAACCTTAGGCTTCACCCCAGACCCACTGATTCAGGATCTGCATTTTAATAGGATCCCCTGGTGATTCTTACACACATTCAAACTTGAGAAGCACTGGCCTAGTAAAGTTTGTCCATGGTTATCGTTATTGTCATCAACATCCTCATCCTCATCATTTTCTTCATCATCAGTATCATCGTTAAACGTACAAGGTGACCAGTCACAGTGAGCATAGTTAGCTCAAACACAGATACTCCTTCTGGGTATCTCACATCTTTCTCAGCTGGCTCTTTATAAGAAAATCCTACTGAGAACGAGAAGGAAGGGTCCTTTAATGAAAAGGTTCTGAACAAGACTCTGCATCAGATAGATGCACCCAGGAGCTTTGTTTTACAATACACATATTTCTGAGCCTCACCTTAAACCTCCTGATTCAGAATCTCTTCTGTGGGGTCTTAGAATGCAGACTTTTCAGTAATTCCACGACTTCTTGTGTAGCTATCTTGGCACAGCTCACATAATAACATTGCGACCAATAGTTTTGGCCTCACTTCTTCCATTTAATGCTGGAATTTTCACGTTCACACTTGTGACTCCTTGCCATAGGCTTCAGATTAAACATTTCTACTATTAGGAGAATTACTAGCAATGCAAATGTAACTGGGATGTTTATGTGGCCTCCTGAACTCTTATTACTCTGGCCAGGTTTAACATTCTTCTATTGTCATTTTCTTCTTTGTATTCTGTGTGGAATGGCGGGAAGAACCCCGGACCAGGTCTTGGTTCCAGCTGTACCCTGGTTTGAATTAACTTTGGTCCTGAAATATTATTTCACAAGATCTGAAGACAAAAAACGGTGCTGCTGATTGTGGGTGAGTGTGAAAACTTTCTGGTTTCCTCCACTATGGAATAACACTGTTGAAATGAAGTTCTTTTTTCTTAAAATCCATTATGGGATTCTAGGAAGACCCAGGTCCATTTTCCCATCTTTAACGATTTAATTGGCTTCTAAGTTCAGCACTGATGTTACTGTAAGAATAACCACATCAGCAAGCTGAAATAGGCCCTTACTGCCCCTGAGGAGACCGATGTACATTAACATTTACTTGGTAAGGATGACATTTAGAATGCATTTTGATTAATTTCCATGAAAATAAGCAAATTTTTCATACCAGCTGGAGTCTTTTGGAGCCTTCATTTGTTTTGGGATGTAGAAAGGCAAGACATTATTTTTCAGTCTTGTCACCAAGAAATAGCTTTCTCTCAAGGGTTTTCAGCAAAATTTCTGTTTATTTAGAAATTCCAAGTAATTCCCTTGGCATTTGAAAAACATCATTGATCATCATTTGGGGTATATTTTAGGAGTGGAAATGGTATTAATTCAGTTTTGCATATTTAAAAAACTAATTGGGCTCCATGAGGTGAGAACACACCATTTTAAAAAGGAAACAAATTATCTAGAGAGTTCATAGAGTCATATGGACTCCGCAGCTTGGCCATAGAAATGCCAAGTGCAACCTGGAAGAGAGTCTTTGGCAAATATCAGCTCCAATATGCAAACTAAACAGGAAGCCACAGCAGAATGAGAAGGAAGGTCAGGGTGGGGTAATCAGTTGCTAATGTACCTCAGCTAAAGGAGACTGGATTGGAAAATCTGCCAGGCACTACCAATTCCTGCAGATACCAGTCTTACTATTCAGGGGATTCTCTTTCCTATTCCTTGAATCTCACACAGCTTTCTGTTTGGGCCCAGAAGTTTTGACATTTCACAGGTAAGGTCTGAGGAGCCAAAAAATGTTGGTGCCCCACAGTGAGGTCAGGAAACACAGATACACATTTGCCTAACTCTCACAGTAGAGAATTCACAGAGCAGATGTCTATGGCTTACCATAGTGCTGTGTTTAAAAAGGCCAAGAATGGATTTTCCAATACCATGTTTTTCAAATCTTTCAGAGCATCATCAGGGTATTTTTAATATTTCCTGATGGATCCCTTCCCGCAACCTACAATGATGGACTCCCAATATGTAGAACCAAGCTGCTCTGGTGAACTAGGGAAGGGACTCTAGTTCATCTTTTTGGTCATCTCTTCGTTTCCTTCTCAAATCTTTATCATCCATGTAGTGCCAATGGCACAAATACAATTTATGAATCCCTGCGTTATTACATCATCTTTGGAAAATTTGCTTTTTAAATTTGAGCCCTTACTGATATCTTTCAGCAGCCTTAGAAAAATTTTAATTATAATTTTTGGGGTTTTATTGTTCTAGGGAAAGTATATTCCCACTTTTCAAAACTCATCTCATAATGCTTTTCTTGTGAGCATTCTTTGCTCGTCCAATGCTTCCTCCTCTGACCTCCAATAGTGCTTTCTAGGAGCCTACCTTTATCCCGTGTAAGCCACCTTGATATGGGAAATTGAATGATTAGCCATTCCAGTCCCAAGTTACTGTTTCCAGAGAGATAATGAAGGCTGTGCAATGAGAGTTTGTTTTTAGAGAAGATTAAAGATAGACAATGCCCTTTACCAACCAAAAAGGAATTTCATCACTTCTCATCTCCACAGAAGAATAAGGCTTACATTGGCTGAGACTTATTAGCCACTAAATGGGAAGTCATTCGAAAAAGGCAGAGAGCTGCAGCATCATACAGCCAGTTCTGGGCTGCCAAGTAGAGAAGGCAGCTATGAGGGGAGAGAGCTAAAACTTTCCAAAGGAGTTATTTGGTAAACTCTCTATCCCTCTCCCTTCCTCTCTGTAAAAAATCAATGGAGTATGTTTAAAAATACATAAATAAAAAATCAATGGAAAAATTATCTTCGGGTGAGGATTAACAACAACAACAAAATGTGTGAGGTGAACTGTATATGCACAGAAGCTGGACCTGTGAGAGGATGGTGACTCGAATTGAGAAGAACTGACTGGGGTGCTGACATTCTTCTGACTATGAGTTTTAAGTGTCCTGCATGCATGTAGTATATATACTAGAGGCCTGGTGCACGGATTCATGCATGGGTGAGGTCCCTCAGCCTGGACTGTGCCCTCTCGCAATCTGGGACCCCTCGGGGGATGTTGGACTGCAGGGTTTCGGCCGACATCCCCCACGAGGGATATAGCAGTGCCGGAGTGGCAGGCCTCCTGGTAGTGCTCCCGTGGAGGCGGGAGAGGTGCCCACGGCTGCAGCTGCGCTCCCCAGCCATGAGCCTGGCTTTGCTTCCACTGTTGGAGTGCACTGACCACCAGGGGGCAGCTCCTACATAGAGCATATGCCCCCTGGTGGTCAGTGCACATCATAGCGGCTGGTTGATCCGGTCGTTCCGGTCATTCGGTTGTAAAGGTCGCTTAGGCTTTTATATATACAGATATATATATTCCCACCGAAAATCTTAACTGACTTTTCAACTCCTACTAGATTTTTTTCTTCACTTTAGAAGCATATTTTGCACTGAATAAATATGTGTTGAAAGGGTTTCATGAACAAATTTTTTTCTAGTCTCCTTTTAGCACATGAGAAGGATTTGCTCACATCACAGACCTGAGTCCCTGTGAAATGTGATATTCCACACTTCAGTGCTGAAAATCTAGCACTTTTGTATTTTGGTTATAAGGGACTCTCTCAAATCTCTTCACTTTTTCTTCAGTCGAACGACCAGCAGTAGCAGTTGCCTGAAGTGGTGAAAACTAGGCCATCGGTGCACATTACTGCATGCTGTCTTCATGAGACTAACTTCTGTCCATGTGTGGTCTGTGCTATGCAATTACTGTTCACGTTGCTGTAATTTACTGTTACCCCTCTTCCTTTCCCTCTAGTTTGTGTGGTCCTAGATATCAGGGATTACCTTCTATTTATAGCTGTCCCTTCACTCTTAGCACATATCTTGGCTCATGGAAAGTGTTCAATAAATATTTTGTTGAACAAATGATTGGTCTAAAACAAATATTGTGAGAGAGTATTGTAAAAATATCAATCAGTGTGTTTTTGCTATTGATATATCTTTTTACCCTGTGGCTCTTCCCTTTTCCTCTGTAGCCAAGCATGCTACATTGGTTGCCTTCATCTCTTTGGGGATGCAGTGACACATAGAAATCGGGGGAAAAGTTACTATTTTGCTTTCTGAGTTTAAAAAGTCTATATCTAGAGGAGGAAGGGGAGAGACTTCAATGCATAAAAATTGATGGAGAAGAAAATCTTCATGAGAAAGAGCCTTGTTCCCCTCCCTTTCCAATCCCTGAGGTTAGAAAGGATTCTCTGGGTTGGAGAGAAGGAAAGAAATGAGAGCATGGAAAGGCCAAATGTTTACAGGGTCTGAACCTGGGTGGATACGGTGGGCAAGAGTAGTGCAGGATCCAGATACCACTTAGCTGGCCTTGAGTAAACTAGCCATGGTCTACAAAGAGCTGTATTTTTCTGTACTTCCTGCTGTGCTCAGTGAGGCCCTCCTTCAGGAGCAGCCAGGTCATCATTGATTGTCCAGAGCAAAGTGCACCCATCTGTGCTACAAAGATCTGCAGCGATGCCATTTGAGTTGCAAGTGTAGAGTGAAAGCCAAATCCCTTCCATTGGGCTGCAAGGTCCTGCCGGCTGTACCCCTCTTACTTACTTCTCAACCCTGCCTCCTATAGCTTTCCCTTTGCTCTCTCTGCTGCAGCCACGCTGACCTCCTCGCTCTTCCTTGAGACCAGGCATGCTGTCATCTTAAGGTCTATGCCCTATCTGTTTCTCCTGCTTAGAAGGGCTCCCCCCCTCCCCAAAGAGTCACTTGTCTTTGCTCAAGTGTGACCTTCTGAAAGAGGTCTTCATGACCATCCTGCTTAAAATTGCAACCCAACCCAAACCCACCCCTGGCACTCCTGATCCTTCCTACCATGATCTACTTTTTCTTTTTTTCCATAGCACTTGTCACATTCTAATGCACTTTACTCATTTATTAGGTCTTTTATTTATTGTCTTCCTCTGTTAGAATATATGCTTCACAAGGGCAAGGATCTTTGCTATATTCACAATTGTATCCCAAATATCTATAATAGTGTCTCACATACAGTAACTGCTCAATAATTTTTTTTGGAATGGATGAATATTATAAGAGACAACTATTCTTTAATATCCCAGGCCTTTCTAAACAACTGGAGATAAAGGGGTGTGTGCGTGTAAGAGCCTACCCCCCACCTATATACTTGGGTGGGACTGAAGAAAGCTAGATTGAGACCTGCCTCTCACTTGCCCCCCGCTCAGGCTAGCCCAAGAATCCTGATTTCATTAACAAAAGTAGTAATAGTCGAGTCAATACTATTTTTATAATTGCATTTGTTAGTCTGGTGTTTATAAATCAAAATGAATTTTTCTTTCAACTCACAATGATGTTAAGTCCTAAATGGATGTAACTCAGAAATGCCTCTGAACCATGATACTAGAAGCATTATTTTCTCCCCTCTCCTCTTTTTCTGCCTTTCCATTGTCTTTTAATAAATGGTCAGATGGAAACCTATTGGCTCAGAGCACTCTTTTCATTTCTAGGTCTCTCTTTGGGGTGGCTATTTTCTCATTTCAATGCAGAGTAGGTAGAGAGGCTATTTGTGAGGAAAGTACTAATGAAAATTATTTATTATTGAATATGTCAGGCAATCTGACAAGAATGATATTAGGAGACTTATGAAGATGAGGAAATGGAAATTTTAAGCTAGGTTCACACATTCAGAAAGAGGCTGAGCTGAAATTTGAACCTTGTTCTACACCATGCAAACCTTCTGTTCTTTCTACTCTGCCCGATGGAGTGATCAAACAGCACTTCTGATGACCCTTGAGTTGCATGAGGAAGGCCAACTGGAAAGTATTTTCTACCCGTGTGACAGCTGGGTAAATGGAATTGCTCTGCCCTTCTCAGAGCTGTGGCTCCACTCTTTTGAAAGGCATTTTGTTGGAGAATTCCTCTGGGTATCAGGCTACTGCTATGATGTATATCCTGTACTAAAAAATAAGATATTTGGTCATAGAGTTGCCTCTGATCTCACTACAAAACCTTTATTACATTTGAAATACATGTGACGTACAGGTGAGCACATCCTTCTGGGACCAGCACCTGGGTCACATTTGACACAAGCTCACGTTTGCATTTGTTTTTAAGTAGTCTTCCGCATTAAACAGGATCACACCTTGCAAACCTGAAGTTCACTGATAAGGCCACACATTGCACTAGTTATTAATATTTTTGGGTTATGAACCTTTTTGAGAGTCTAATTAACCTTATACTTTCGCCCTAGGAAATATGTACATGTAAACATGCCAAATCTTCCGACATTTAGAAAGTGTTCTTGGACCCTTGTTAAACCTTGGGATTAAAGGCTGGGGGCCCTTGAACTTGAAAGAAGTGTTTCACCCTCTCTTCTCTCATTAGCCCATCTCCAACCAAAAAGATCTTGAGGAAAAAAAGTGGCAGGTGTCTCCTTTGTAGAATCTGGCTCAATCTTTATTTTCTAATTTGACATTAATGATCCTGAGTACTTATTTCCTGGAGAAGTCAGGTGAGTTTAAACACACGCGCACACACACACACACACACACACACACACACACACACACACACGAACAAGTGCTAAGTCAGAGAGAATATGAGGGGGGAAAACATGATTGGTGTTCTTAAATGCTATTATGCATCTGGGGCTGAGGCTGCATCATTCTCGTGGTCACCCACCACCTGCAGCTGACACTGCAGTCCATCACAGTGGTCTGGACGCTCTCAGTGATGCTGGGTCAATTTGCTCCAGAGAGGTTGGCTGCATGCAGTGAGTGCTTACCTGTTAAAAATTCTATCACACATATGGCACAAGGTAAATTAAACTTCCATGTTGCCAAACTTTTAAAAAAGAGAGTTTCATATTTCTACAACTGTGAACCTTTGGTGGTGTGATTGCCAGTTTCCTTAAAACTTAGAGGGTATGTTTTTATTTTTACAAAATAAATTGGTTTAAAATTCATTTTATTTTGAAATTTTCTGAGATTTTTCAGAACATCTACTTAGGTAATTGGAAAGAACTGGGATATTGTAAAACTTTTTTTCTTTTTCTTTTTCTTTTCTTTTTTGCTTTCAGGGCCAATACCAGCTCTGTTATATGTGGGAAAATAACTGGGGCTTCACTATGCAGAACCCCAGTTAAATTATTGCATGTTAGGCCTACAGGCAAATGTTTCAATCAATTACATATTTGCATTAAGTTTGTAAACAGAGCTTTCAGTGCCCCAGGGACCATAGGAATCAGTGATTGTTTAACACTGTAATTAAATGGATTGTTGATTTCTCTTTGGTAAAGGAATGCCAAGATCACACAGTAATTCACCTGGAAATGTGTTTTCTTTCTTTTTTTGGAATAACTTTCTTTAGTCATGGTCTAAAAAATGTTCTTCCTGGAGTTTTGGACAATGTGATTGATACTCTGTTAAATTGATTCTAACATGTGCACTGAGTCAGAAATTAAGATTTGCAAAGCATTATTGCTTCATGTTTCGTTTGCTGTTTTTTTTCTAGTGTGTTCATCATAATCTTGATCTACCTGTACTTACTGAACTTCCCTGAACGATTCTTGAGCATTTGAAAACAATGAAAAAGGTTTGTCAATGACTACATCCTTAACAAGGACCAAAAGTTTTATGTCTTAATAAAGCTTTTGCTTCAGTAGACTTTAAATTGATCAACCACACATTAGGATTGTGGTAGTAATTTCCAGTTTATCCCCAATAAAAAATTAATAGAAAAACTTACCCAGGTTAACTCTGCTGTAACCCAGGATGGATTTCTTCTGTTTTATAGTCTAGACCAGCGGTTCTCAACCTGTGGGTCATGACCCCTTTGGGGGTTGAACGACCCTTTCACAGGGCTCGCCTAAGACCATCGGAAAACACATATATAATTACATATTGTTTTTGTGATGAATCACTATGCTTTAATTATGTTCAATTTGTAACAATGAAATTGGGGGTTACCACAACATGAGGAACTGTATTAAAGGGTCGCGGCATTAGGAAGGTTGAGAACCACTGGTCTAGACTTTACTGATCTTTTACTTCCCATCACTCTTGTCACAGGCATTTGGGCAGGACTATTTCTCTCATGTTCCATATTCTTTCTACTATTGACCAAAATTCTGTCTCTAATCTGTATATGTTAAAAGTTCATGTAAATAATAATTTAAATGAATTGTATTATTATCAGGAGCTATTTTCTTTTTTATTCTGTGTGAAATGTCTGCCACTAATTCTTTATTAATGTGCAATTGGCATCTCTTGCTGGTTGCAAGGCCCTGCAGCGGGCTCTGTCTCAGCAGGCACCTGGGCACAGCCTCTCCATCCTCTGTCTGAGAGGAAGCAATGAGAAAAATGCTGGGTTTTATTACTTCCCCCGGTAGATCTTACTGTTGATGAAAAGCTTTACTTAGTAGAAATGTTAGCCTTATACTAATCCAAGGTCTGTCTTCTGGAACTTTCATTAGTTCCTGTTCTGATCTTCGAGTCATAAACATTGTCTGACCCCTTGGGGCCCTATAGCTAGCCTGTGGATGTAAATAATGACTGTGAAACATAAAAAGTGTTTCATGAAACGTGAAAAAATAATGACTGGGAAAAAACATTTACTTTGCAATTCTTGTAAAAATAACGTGTTTATTGTTTAACGTATGCAAGATACAGATATATAAATGAGAAACTAAAGAGAATCTATTATTTTACCAGCACAAAATATTCATTTTTATTTGATATATTTTTCTATTTCAATGTGTATTTTCCAACAGTTTGTATTGTACATGTAGTTTAAATTCTGTTTCTAAATATGAAATGAATTGACAAATTCAGTCTTTTCAGTGGAAAAATCAGATAACACACCTATTTCAATCTTACTGATGTTAGTGATTGCTACCTACACAGGGATGTGAAAATTTCATGGTCATGCCCAACATCATATTCTTTCTGTAAACACATGGTGGGGAGTTTGTAAAATGCTTTACTATAGAGCTCTCCAGAACATTAGTCTGTTTCAGAGTATAACCCCATGCTATGCTTTGCCTTAATCAGGTGTGGAATTCTTGACATTCATTCTTCACGCTTGGATGGAGAGGAAAATAGTGGGATGTTATTATTCACAAACACAACAAAGAAAATTTCCATTTATTTATTTTTCTCTCTTACATCTTATCTCTGGCAAATCCCAGAACTACTCTCCCTAGCATGACCAAGCAGTTCTGGATTAATTAGAGTTGGAGTATTTGCAGGTAGCCATGGACAAGGCTTTGGGTGACTGTTGTATCTTTTTTTTTTTTTTGCTTTTAGAAAAGTTGAATAATGTAATAACTCTTAGAATAAATTACTCAATTCTTTTTTTTAATTTTTTTTTATTGCTTAAAGTATTTCAAAGGGTATTACATATGTGTCCATTTTTTCCCCCCGCCCTAGACAGTCCCCTAGCCTCCCCTATCCCCCAGTGTCTTATGTCCATCGGTTATGCTTATATGCATGCATACAAGTCCTTTGGTTTCTTGACTAGCATCTTTCTTAGCAGCGTGAGTGCGGTCAGGGGTTATCTCCTCTCCATACTCATTTACAAAGCTTTTAATTAGCACAAGACCCCTCAAATCTTGAGCTTGATCCAAACTGAAATTTTCTGGGATTCCTATGGAAGCTTAAGGTCTGTTCTAATTGTGAAGATGCAGAGAAGATTTGAGAGTATGGACTGTCAGGGAGTGAAGTGAGCTGAATTTCATTCCAACTTGCAATGTAACTGAAGGCACAATTTTATAGTTACAGAGGCCTTGAACATCAAGGAATTGGCTAACTTTAGTTCTCCAGAAGATGCTAGGGAAAAATACTTACAGTAGATCTGCAACCATTCAGAGCAAGTGTAACAGTATTCAGTTTTGATTTCAACACTTGAAAAATGGCATGGAATACATCCAGAGAAGAAAAACCTGACATTTTCTGGCATTTTAAATTGTTACTTGTAGTATTTCAGTTTTAAAAAAATTCCCCCAAAAGCAACTAACTAAAAAAAAATGTGAATTTCAGGTCTGACAGATTGCAGTTTGAATATAGGCAATGTCTCTTAGTTACGTGATCTTGGGAATTCAAAAATGCTAATATTAAACATACTAAAATATTTATAGTTAACATATGATGCCATAAAATAAAACAATAAAATGAACACTTTTAGTTGTTTGGCCACATGAAGACCTGTTTCAGAATATGTGTCTGATAGCCCTAACTGGTTTGGCTCAGTGGATAGAGCTTCAGCCTGCGGACTGAAGGGTCCCAGGTTCGATTCCAGTCAAGGGCATGTACCTTGGTTGCTTGCACATCCCCAATAGGGGTTGTGCAGGAGGCAGCTGATCAATGTTTCTCTCTCATCGATGTTTCTAACTCTCTATTCCTCTCCCTTACTCTCTGTAAAAAAATCAATAAAATATATATTTTTTAAAAAGAATATGTGTCTGATATACTGTCAGAAATGAAATTATTAAAAAAGTTTTTTGTTTCTTTTTTTGAATTTATAAAATAGAGATAATATCTTTCTTTTAATTGTTGATAGTATTACAGAAGCCCTCTTTCCTAACCTTCCCCCCACCCTTCTCAGCTCCTATCCACCCCAACAGGTCTTTACCACCCTCTTGGCAGAGGGATAATGATCCTTGATTAATACGATTGCAGTGAAGATTAGGTGAGCTAGACCTGTGAAAACAGCAAGTAGAGCATCTACTTAGGAGTAGTCTTACCCACTCTCTACATACTCATGGTCCATTCACTCCTCAAGCAAGCACATCCTGATCCCTGCCCAGCCCACTTCTGGAACCAAATCTCATCAAGAGCAGCCATAGATCCTCTTCATTATCAACACTAATTTCAGGACAGCCTTTGTGTCTTTTCTCCACTCCCTCTTTGACCCACCTGATGTTTTTTGTGCAATGCTACTAGCTCTCAGTTTTCCTCCTACGGTTCTGATTAGTCCTTGCTCATGCTCCTTCTCAAGCTTTTCTTTCTTTGCTCACCGCTTCAATGCCAGCGTCTCCCCAGGCATTTGTCCTTAGCCTCTTTTTTTCTTTTCTTTACACAGTCTCCCTGGGTGATTTATTCACTCGATGTTTAAATTACTACTTTAAGCTGGTAATGCAAATCTCTGTTGCCAGCCACATATTTCTTTTGAGCTCCAAATTTATCAATCAGCTTCTTACTGGTAATTTCCACTTAAATATCTACAACACTGCCAAAACAAAAGTCATTATCATGTATTCATTCTATATATATTGATTGGGTGCCTGCAATGTGTGGGTCTTGCCATTTCTCCAACCCCATGTCCAATCTACTCCACAACTAGCACCTGGCCTTCAAGTTAAATGGCACCCTGATGTCCTCCAAATCCATCATGCTCCCATATGTCTCCATGCACAGGAAGAAGAGTCAAGAGACCATGTGGTCTTGGACAAATAGAGAAAAGTACTTGGGGTTCTGATTTTCCAGATCCTGATTCCAGTTCTCACGAGACACAGCTGTTCTGCCTACTCTTGAGTTCTGTGACATAAATACCTTTATTATTCTTCCAATAAATTTCCCTTTAAGGTTGGCCTAGTTTGGGTGGATTTATTCTTTAAGATCAAGGAGATTTGAATGTAATGGGCCATGGAGGGAACTGTTGGAGATGTTGTGGTTCCAATGAGCTTATCTTCTCCCTTAGTAAATGAAAATCAACAGTCTGTGCAGAGTGGCATGGCTGCAGATTGTTTTCCTTTAGGGCAATTCCTTTTCTAAGTATAACTTATTACTATTTCATTGTCCTCCTAACACCAGCCTCAGAACAGCGCTTGCATTCACTATAAAGAATTTAATATTGAAGAGTTCCTGGGAGAGAGGAGGAGAGAGTACACTACTGTATTTATTTCACCTGAACATCCTTATGAGATAGTCTCTGCCCCTCCCAAGTGTCTCTTTTCAAGGACCAGTTACCAAAAATTACCTCTCTCCTGATATTTCCTGATCCTTTACATCGTCCTCTGTGCTCTCCCATCTTTCTGGGTCTCTCAACTTCCTGTCCTTTTCTTATGCACAGAACTTGCACCCTTTCCAAGGTATTGAAAGATGTGTTGATTCTAACCAAGGAGACTTTTTTCCTGGTAATTTCCCTCCACTCTCCCCCCATCATTTATGGGTGGCTTGGGCTTTGGCACACTCCCATCAGGGTAAAGCTGGTATAGCAGGCACACAAGAGAAAAAGGAAAACAGGCACTTGAGTTTCTTTTTTTTTTTTTTAAATATATTTTATTGATTTTTTACAGAGAGGAAGGGAGAGAGATAGAGAGTTAGAAACATCGATGAGAGAGAAACATCCATCAGCTGCCTCCTGCACACCCCTTACTGGGGAGGTGCCCACAACCAAGGTACATGCCCTTGACTAGAATCGAACCTGGGACCCTTCAGTCTACAGGCTGACGCTCTATCCACTGAGCCAAACCGGTTTTGGCGGCACTTGAGTTTCTAAGTAGCCTTTTGAACAACTCATCCCATAAGTAAAAGGAAAATGTTTTTGAGCTGCAACAGTCAAAGTTTATGTTATAAACAACGTATTTGGGAAGAATGTATGATAATTCCAGAATCAGATTCCTGGTCTAAATTTGTTCTAGAGTAATGGGCTGATAAGAGGGGAGAGATAAACTGGAGATGAAGAAGAATGAACTGTTGGTGTGTTCCCTGTGCCCTCCCTCTCCTCCTCCAGCCCTTGGGCAATTCTATGTAAACTCAGTGATCTGAGGTCAGAGGGAAAGTTGCTTGATTTCTGGATGTGGCTTTGAAAAACAAATAAGGCTCTAGCAATCCCCACAAGGTACCAACAGAATGAGGTGCTGCCTGAAGTGTCTAGACCAGTGGTTCTCAACCTGTGGGTCGCGACCCCTTTGGGGGTCGAACGAACCTTTCACAGGGGTCGCCTAAGACCATCGGAAAACATATATATATATATATAATCACATATTGTTTTTGTGATTAATCACTATGCTTAAATTATGTTCAATTTGTAACAATGAAATTGGGGGGTCACCACAACATGAGGAACTGTATTAGAGGGTCGTGGCATTAGGAAGGTTGAGAATCACTGGTCTAGACACTGAGGGCTGGAGGCCATCCCCAGTCTGCCATAGCCCCCAAGTGGCTGGAAAGCATGGAAAAAGACACAGAAGTGCATGAGCAAGGCCTGGCAGAACTAAAGGGACTTTACAGCCCAGGTGAAAGGGCTTGGATGGTGAGGAAAAATGACCCAGACTATGATCACCAGCCAGTGTGGACAGGGGACGATGACTGAGAACCAGGTGATTCTCCTACGCCATGAGATGACACAAGGCATTTTGGGAGAAGAAAGAGAGGGAAGGAAGGGGCTCAGTAGGGAAATGTTGGGCTCCTCTCAAGCAGCCGGTATAGGATTCTTTCTTGTTGCTGGTTTTCCTTTAAGCCCAAATCATCACCAAAATTGTGTTGAAGTTTCAGGGGGAGAAAATAAACAAATAGGTTGTATTTGTGAGGGAGGATTAAAAAGAAAACAAAATAGGGGTGTGTGGAAGGGATTTGGCAATGAGTGACCTGTAGGAGGAGCAGGACAAGCAGCATGGAACTGCCTGGCTGTGGTAGAAAGTGACTTGGAGAGAGTGTGAACAGTGTTAAAGAAGGTGTGTGCATTAGCTGAGGATTCCCAAAAATACCTAGAGAAAGAGATACCTTTATATACCTGGTTTGGTAAATTAAACTTCAAACTGCCTGAGTGGTTCAAAAGTCATTGCAATTTGCATATCAAAGAAAAGTTGAACTTCTAACACTTAAAATTAGGCAATGAAATTAATTTTCCTCTAAGTTCCTTTTCCATCTTAAAATCTCTATGATTGTACAAATACATTTTTTTATTTATATATATATATATATATATTTTACTGATTTCAGAGAGGAAGGGAGAGGGAGAGAGAGATAAAAATATCATTGATGAGAGAGAATCATTAATCGGCTGCCTCCTGCATGTCCCCTATTAGGAATCGAGCCCACATCCTGAGCATGTGCCCTGACTGCAACCTCCTGGTTCATAAGTTGATGCTCAACCACTGAGCAACACCAGCTAGACACAAATACATTTTTTAGTCCAGTCCTAAAAAAATGTGATCTGGACATAAACAATTGTGACCATTGTGACCAATCAGGATCTTATGCCGTTGTTACTTAATGCCAGTGACCTACTCCCAGAGATTCTGATTTAATTGGCATCATAAACATTGTTTTCAAAAGGTGATTATAATGCACAAATTAAAGGCTCCCCAGGTGATTATAATCTATGAATTAAAGACTGAACCACTGCAATGGTGACTGAGCTCATTTCACATGTAGTTTTCAGGAAAGTATATATATAAAAGGCTAATATGCTAAGTGTCCCTTTGACCGTCCGACTAATTGCTATGATGTGCACTGATCACCAGGGGGCAGATGCTCAATGAAGGAGGTTCCGTGATGTGCACTGGCCATTTACAAAGAAATGGTATTGAGGACCTGGTGCTGACAAGGCAATACTCGGCTTCCCCCAAATGGGGCACAGGCCCCACCACCACCCTGGAGCGACAACCCACCAAATTGCAGCCAACACTGCCGAGACCCCATGGTGCAAAATGCAGCCCACATCTCAGCCCAGCCCAGCCCAGCCCAGTCGTGGGTGCTGGGTAATGACGTTATGTAGCAACACTCAACTTCCTCTCCCTAGTGACTAGCCTCCTTGCAGTTTCTTCAGCCCAGGAACATGACTTGCTTTATAGCCAGGTGCAAACATTTTACACTTTAACCAAATGTCTGTGACGCGTTTTCCCGTGCCTCATCTCATTTGATTCTCACAGAAGTCCTGGAGTAGGTAGATAGGAGACTCGGTAGAATCCTATTTTCTTTTCATTAGCCAGAAAAATGAGATTTAGAAAGTTTAGAAACTTGACCCAACTGAAAAGAAGTAAGAAATGGTGGACCTTGAAAATGACTGCAGGTTTTCTCACTGCGCAGAATATAGTCAAACACTGCTGCAGTTAAAGATTTTACCCTTTGTCCTCCCTGCGTGATCTACAAAAATAATGTGCTTTGTGTTGATATTTACTGCCCTGTTGCTGACAATTACCTGAAAGAGAAGTTGGGGTGCTTCACTGGGCTGGAAAAAGTTTAGCTAAATCAGAAAGCAGGTCTAATTAAGCAAGTTTATTCCATATATATGGCTATATTGACTCACGCATGCGCAATACACATAAAGCTCTCGCTGGTGCCAATTGCACACGTGTGTTTCGATCTGTCATTGTCGATCATGAATTTGGTTGACACTTCTATTATAGAGAATGGGTGAATAGTGATATTAAAATATTTCTTCTAATTAATTTCCTTTCAATGTGCACAAATCTGTACGCCAGGCCACTAGTCTTTTATAACATCCATGTCTCTTTAAATGGGATAGAACCTATTGAACAAAATTCCTAAGTCATCAATAATCAGAGAAAGAGAAAGGAGAATCTAAGAAAAAGCTAAGCTTGGTTTTCCCTCTCAGTCTTTCTAAGTCCGATCATTCAGGTTGTAAATGACCCCAAGTTCTTTCTTTTTTGTCTCTTTCCCTTTGATGGCCTACCTTCAGGATATTTCATTTTCTTCGGTTCCTTTAAAAGAAGATGGATGATGACTCTATTTTGCTGTTTGATTGACTTAAAAGTTTTGGGGGACAAACTTGGAAACTATTGACTTACTTGAGATTGGAGGCAGGGTACAAATTGTACTAATCTGTACTATGAACAAACATGGGGCATATGAAAACTATTTTATGCTTTCCGACCTTCCACATTTTCCAACTTAATTTAGAATTGTGGAAATTCTTAATCTGTTTAGAGTTAAAAATATCCAATAGATATTTGCATAATATCATCACCTATCCCACCAACCCTGGTCTCAAAGATACTGCACAGCATAGATTTGATTTAAGTTAAATGATTTAAGAGGAATTATCCTTGATAGGTCGCTGAAAATTGTTGGCCCCAGTGGCTGAGATTTTGACTCTTGTTCATGTCTGGTACCATCTTCCTCACTATTTGGGCAGAAAGCTTAGGACTGCTCTTATACATGTTTTGTTTATTGTATAGCTCTTCCCCTACCTGACTATTTTGAGTAGAAAAAGTCCTGATTTGTTTGAGTATTCTCATTGTGGGAGGAGGATTCTAGAGTGAAAGGCAATTTTATTATTTTTTAATGACAATTAATGGTCTACTAGTCTCAAGTCTTTGTTATGGAAAAAAGTAGAAATTATCTACATTCCATTAGAAGTAAACAATAATGTAACAATATTCTTTTACACTTACTTTTCAGTTTTTATTTCAGGGAGCTCGTATGTTGCTGTGCAAACAGCAGAACTCCTTCATGGCTTTATAGATGTAACCTTGAAAGTGTAATCTTTGGATCAAAGTGAATGTCATTGCACATTAATCTTATGAGTATTCAATTGTATAAGCCAATTTTTTTTTATCAGGCTGCAGTGCAGAAAAGTGGCAAGAGGTTATAAAGCATTGGCTTGCAATGAGAGTAATGTAGTCATTTTCCTTGAACCACTTACAATACTTTAAGTCATAGATATATCTTTATTAGCTTTTTACCTGGAAAAGCTAGAATTAAATTCCCAATAATGTTTTCACATTCAGATCTACTTTTATTTGTTTTATATTTTAGCTTGTAAAGTTTGGTATTATTACAAATGAAAACAAAATCTGAAGATAGCTTGTGTTTTTTTCTATTCCTTTAGGTTATACTTGCTAATCATAAGAAAAGGTAATGTTATGGGCTACCAATAGTGAGGGCAAGAAGCAGGCACAGTATAAGCCTTTTAAAAAGCAATGTATATTGATATTTTTAAATTGTTCATACTATTTGATCCAGTGGTTTCACTTTTATGAGCTTATATATAATAAATCACTCTAAGTAAAATGCTCCATGTGCAGTGATATTCATCATAATGCTATTTACAACATAAGATGCTGACGAACAAAATAGAATGAGATACATGGAGCATTGGAACAGGTTGAGGGAGGTCAGTGAGGAGTAATTTGAAGAGATTAGCCGAAGAACATATATACATAGCCCATGGACACAGACAATAGTGTGGGGAAGGTCAGGGGAGGGGGTGGAAGCTGAGGCTGGGTGGAGGTGGGCAAAGAGGGGAGGGAATAGGGGACATCTGTAACAGTGTCAACAATACATATAAAATTTTAAAAAGTCAAGTTAGAAGGAATCTCAATGTTCTTCTATAGGGAAAAGGCTAAGTGAACTATAGGGCATTTGTTTGATGAAATAGTACACCACCATTTAAAAGAGAATATAGAAATAGAGGATAATATTTATGATACTATTTAAAAATAGCAGAATAAAAAATTATATAAGATGTGCAAGCACAGCTCAGTTAAAAAAAATAAACCCCAAATTTATGCATAAATACCTATTAAAAAGCCATTATATTGATTATGTCTGGATGGTGAGCTGAGGAATCCTAAAATATTTCCCCTATTTTCCCAAATTTCTAGAAAAGATACATTTAAAATATCAAATATAATAAAGAAAATGATGGAGTAACTGGTTATGGGCTCTGAGCTTAACAGCTGCATGGGAATTGGGAAAGAAGGGAGCGTTTCTTTTCTTGGTGGGTAAAGGGCTGTGAGAAGACATCACCAGGATGAATGGATAGGCTGTTTTGCAAATAAGAAAGCCCCCACATGTTTATTGCTTTCCCAGTCTTTGCAAGTCATTGGGTTGTTCAGTTATGACTTTAAAATTTGTTTTAACCAAAGAGACATTTTGTTTAGAAGAAATGTCATAGGAGCAGAACAGATGGAAGCAGAGCTGCTTTGATTGCAGTGGGAGCTCAGGTTAGCCCACACCCTCCCCAGCTCTCCTCTGACTGGATAGAGGATGCCAGGGAACACCTAAACTATTCACACTATTTTGAGGGAACCATAATAAATATTATTTTTTGAAAAAGAGAAAGATAAATATCGCATGATCTCACTCATTTGGGGAATATAATGAACAACATAAACTGATGAACAAAAATAGATCCAGAGACAGAGAAGCATCGAACAGATAGACTGTCAAACTTTAGAGGGAAGGCAGGGGAGGAGAGTGGGGATAAGAGATCAATAAAAGGGCTTGTATGCATGCATATAAGCATAACCAATGGACACAGACACTAGGGGGGTGAGGGCATGTGCTGGGGGTTGAGGGTGGCCTGGGAGAGGTCAATGGGGGAAAAAGGAGACATTTGTAATACTATATGTAATACTTTAAACAATAAAGAATTAAAAATATATTATTTTTGAGTGACTTTTAAGTACAAACTCTATATGCTGGTACATGCTCTCTCTATTACTTACAATAATGCTGTGAATTAGGTATTATTACATCTATGTTACAGATAGGAGACCCGGGACTTATGGACATGATGTGAGTTGCTGAAGATCACACATCTCAATGCCTAGACTTTGAGCCGGTTCCTGTGTGATTCCCAAATCTATGTGTTGTTTTTAAACCACTATGGCATGTTGCCATTCATGGATTTATAGGACAACACAGAAACTACTCTATGTTCACAATACAGTGTTCTCAGAAATAGCAGAAAGGAATTTGACAGCTAACTAGATGTGCTCGATTTTCTTCCTTATCTTCCTCTTGCAATACCCATGACGTGAGGAAATGTGAAAATCTAGCCGTGATGAAGACTTGGTGTATGATTGATAATCTGGCAGGCCTCAAGGAGTATTTCTACCCCTTGAGTCGGATGCAGAGTAGAGTAATGGAAGTCAGGAAGATGCAAGGAGGTTTGGGTATTCTTCCCTGAAAGATTGTCTTTGTAGGCTTGGAAGGAAGTTACCCTTTGTTGCAGGTGAGTTGCTTTTTAAAAAATTTTTTTTAATTTATTTATTTTTTATTGATTTTTTTACAGAGAGGAAGGGAGAGAGATAGTTAGAAACATCGATGAGAGAGAAACATCGATCAGCTGCCTCCTGCACACTCCCTACCGGGGATGTGCCCGCAACCAAGGTACATGCCCTTGACCGGAATCGAACCTGGGACCCTTGAGTCTGCAGGCTGACGCTCTATCCACTGAGCCAAACCGGTTAGGGCGGGTGAGTTGCTTTTTGAGGTAGCCAGGGCCATTCCACACTTTTTTTCCTCCCTCCTGCCTCTGCTCTTTCTACATTTCTTTGGGGGAACTTAGCCTAATAATGCATAAAGTCAGTGGGGAAGCAGAAAACATTGCAGTTGGGATGAAAGGCCAGTACCAGGCAAAGATGAAGGTATAAAGTCTTCTGGGGACTCTTGTTTGTCCTGCACTGTTTGTGCAAGAAGAAAATTAAAGGCTGCCTCTGGGGTTCCACCAACAGGTGGATGACAGTGGGCGCCAAGGAGAAGCTTCCCTTCTGTTTGCTGGTCAACATCAGGCCTTGTCCCCTCCCCCTCTCCTCAACCTCCCCCCGCTCCCCCCTAATAACCTAGTAGGAGTTAAAACCGTATCATTTCTATTTTAAGTCACTTGAAGACAAACAAACAAACAAAAAAAGCCAAAGAAAGTGTGATTCTTATGCCAAAAGACAAAATAAAAACTCTGTAAAAAACATAAAAGTCAGAAAACATAAAACAAGCCCATATAATTAATATCAGGTTATTATTTTTGATAATCAATAGAAATGAATTAAAACCCCATAAAAATACAAAGACTCTCAGATTAGGTCAAAACACAAAATCAAACTATATTCTGTAGAAATCGGAAAAAAAGGCACTCAATAAGGTCAGGGGCTACAAGAGGCCCCTATTCACTGGGGTCTCAGAAGATCTCAACCACGTGGGCTACCAAGCTCCTAAATGTGCTATTTCCTTGTATCCCAGTTCTAACTAGAGCAGTGGTTCTCAACCTTCCGGCCCTTTAAATACAGTTCCTCAGGTTGTGACCCAACCATAAAATTATTTTCATTGCTACTTCATAACTGTAATGTTGCTACTGTTATGAATCGTAATGTAAATATCTGATATGCAGGATGGTCTTAGGCGAGCCCTGTGAAAGGGTTGTTCGACCGCCGAAGGGGTCACGACCCACAGGTTGAGAACCGCTGAACTAGAGAAATCTGCTTCATGCACACAAATTTCTTCACATTGATTTATTAATTTGCAGTGTGAAATATCAGCCAAGTAGTCTGTTTGATTCTCATATCAGTCTAACCCACACATCTGCCTTCCATAGCCAACTAACATTTCCTGAGAGGCTACTGTTGCCAGACTTCATGTATAGTTACTCCTCTTGGTTTTCTATTTTCCAGATGGGAAACTGAAGGAGCACAGTGTGTGTGTGAGTTACCCAAGGTCACACAGTGAGCAGGTGGTGAGGCAGGCAGCTTAGTGATGACGGAATCGGAGCAGGAGAACTTAGTTAAATGGTTCCAATGTTTGATGGTACCAAGTGCTCAATGCCTAGTGTTGTCCCTCTCTAACGTAGACATCCTGTAGTTGGTCTGACTGGGCCCTGTTCCCTGGAAAAAGGCTGCATATGTTCTTCAATGCTTTCCCCCCTACCCCCAATTCACTCCTGACTGACATGTTCTGTAGGTAAGTTAGTCCCTTTGATCAGGTTTCAGACACATCATACAGGCCTGGTGCATTCCTTCTTTTTAAGGTGACTTTGCTGTTCCTGCTCTGCATGTAGGTATTGATTTATGGTTTAACTCTCATTTCTCTCCTTTCAGCTGCTAATTAATGGGCCTACATTGATTTGGAGGGAGGTCCTTCAAAACATATCCAAGGGCTCTGTCCTTGACCAAGCAGTGTGGAGTTTTTTTAAATTAACGACTTCAATGAGAATGTAAAGAGAATATTGATCAGGTTTGTGAATGACACAATTTGGAAGCAAAAGGTAGCATATTGGCTACTAAATTCAGGATAAAAATATCTTAGTAGCCTGGGACAATGGGGCAGATTTATTTATTTAAGCACTTATTTAAAAAAATGTATTGGGGCCCAGTTGTTATGGCTCAGTGGTTGAATGTCAACTCATGAACCAGGAGGTCAAGATTTGATTCCCAGTCAGGGTACGTGCCCGTGTTTCAGGCTTGATTCCCAGTGTGTGTGTGTGTGTGTGTGTGTGTGTGTGTGTGTGTGTGTGTGTAGGGGGGGGGATTCAGGAAGCAGCTGATCAATGATTCTCTCTCATTATTGATGTTTCTATCTCTCTCTCCCTCTCCCTTCCTCTGAAATCAATAAAACATATTAAAAAATGTATTGGGTGTCTTATATGTCAGGAAATAAGGAGGGGATTCAATAGTAAGATAGGCAGATAGGGATCCTGACTTTATGGACTTATGGGTATTTCAGAAAAGATAAAATTTAAGAAGAATAAATATAAACAATTTTACTTAAGTCTAAGAAAAAAAACACAGTGAAACCAATCTGTGTCTCCTTCCCTCCAATAGCACAAAAGCAAAATGATGGAGCTGTGACTTAAAAGTGCCTGGAAAAACATTTTTGGTTGACATTAACTTTGTATAAATCAACACTGGGAGATGATATAAAAAAGCATAGAACAGACTGTCAAACTGCAGCGGGAAGGCTGGGGAGGGTTGGGGGGTGGAAGGGGGTCGGTAAGAGATCAACCAAAGGACTTGTATGCATGCATATAAGCATAACCAATGGACATAAGACACTGGGTGGTAGGGGAGGCCGGGGGAATGTCAAGGGGCGGGGGGAAAGGAGACATATGTAATACTCTTTGTAATAGTTTAAGCAATAAAACAAAATAAAAAACCCCTATATTTGGGGAAAAAAAGCTGATATACTCTAGTTACATTAAGAAAAATATAATGTCCCAAAGAAAAGCTTTATTGTCATTACAGCCTATGGTGACCAGATCACGCCTGAAACATTGCTTTAATTTCCCCGTAGCTCACTTTACCACTCACAAGTTTAATGAGGCCCTGAAGATAGCAATAAGAATGGTGAAGAAAGCTTTAGAGCACACCCACTACAAGAGGAGAGATGAAAAGAAACCGGGGTGTACATCCTGGAGAAGAGAAATTCACAGGCTCTCCCAGGGTGATTTTCAAATGTGTGAAAGGCTGGAAGAGAAAGCAGATTTGCTCTGATTGACTAGTTCTCTGTGGAAAGATTAGATTATTAGGCAGCCAGGGGCCAATGGCTATGCTTGAGCCATTGGACAGGGTAAGGACCAGCAGGTGACTAAATCTGTTCTCATTTCAGACTTGTACAGGGGAAAAGAAATACAAACCTCAAGAAATCATGTTTTACTGGCTTTTTTTTCCCCAGGAGTATATCCAAGAGAATAGATTGACATTAGTGTTCCATCTTCCAGAATGACAAATTGCAAACCATATAGTTTGGATTTTCCGTGGAACATCTGGGTTCCTGTCCAATAAACCACTGTGTAATATCCAGATTTTCGTTTTGGTGGGCTCTCTTGAACCATTTATATTTCACTCTGGTGTATTGACACGCCAGGCTTCTTGACAATTCTTTTCACTCAGTATGACATAAAAATTGGACATTGGGCTCTTTAATTTTGGCTTTCATAAATGAAATTCACAATGAGGAAGGGTGGCTTGAGAGAACATTTTGTGTTTTCAGCCTAGAATTAAATGCCAATTAGGGGGATCTCAGAAGAACTGCGGTGCTAACTAAGGCAATAAAATGACCCTACAGGAATGGAATAATTAATTGTTCAACATTTGGCTCCATAAGCTTGGCATTCTCTACCATATCAGATGCTAATCTGGTAAAAACAAATATTATGAATGATAGACAAAAACTTTCTCCTCTTTTTAAATTTTGTGTAAAATACTGTTTTAAGGCTGGGATGTAGCTAGGAGAGACTACCTCTTATAAAATAAACTTGAATATCTGAAAAGACAAATTAGGCCATAGCCATCTTCTAGCAGGGGAATGTTTGGCCTGAGGGCCATATAAGGCCAATAAAGTAATTTGGTCTGGCCCTGCCAAGGCATTAAGGGTGAGTTAATTAAATGATAGACCAAATATAGCAGGCTAATTTTTAAGTTGGTAATTTTTTATGGCCCATGAATGATGTTATAAATATCCAAATGGCCCTTGGCAGGAAAAAGCTTCCCCACCCCTGTAATCTACAGGAATCCAGATGTACAAAGCCTTAGGTATATTGGGCTTTACAAAAACTTCTTCTTTATATGTTACATAGTTCTTCAAATAGGTAAGGTTTAAGATAAGAACTTCAAACTAATTATTTAGGGTGTGTTGGCCAACACACAACTTTATGGACTTACTGTTATTTTCATTTCTAGCTATAATATATAATATTTCTAGATGCAGTTGTTATATTTTAGAAATATGATCTGGCTAGGAGTATTCCTAAATTTGACAACACTGAATCATAGTATTAGACATTCAATTGCAGTAATAGCGATAACAATTATTAATGCTATTTAGGGCTAGATAATGATGATATATTTATATGGTGCATCTCACTTTCAAAATTTATTATTTCATCTGATCCTGTAAGTAGTACCCCTTGAGATTCGTTTTTTTATGATCATTATCGACAATTTACTCAAGAGGAAACTAAGAGTCAGAAAGGTTATACAACATGTTCCAGGTGTGCTTAGGAACTTGCACAGGTGGAATTTAATTCAGAACTCCAAAATAAATTCTGTTTTGACAAGCCACAAGAGAACACATCTTGAAGGAGGAGTTCTGACTGCCGAGGCACCTGAGAGGAATGCTACCAGCATCAGTTCTCATGGGGAAATGCCACTCAAAGGGAGCAAGGATAGAGACTCTACGCCATAGAGAATAGAACATGCCAGCCATGGTGGTGTTTGTAAGAACTGGAAGAATATGTTTTCATCGCTAACAACAGGAAGGAAGGCTACATTTTTTGTTGTTGAGAATCTCACACACTGTACTTTTAAGGGAGAGTCTGAGATTACAGATCTTAAAACTGAAAAGTATTGGAATAAGAATTCATTTTTATTTTGTTAAACTCGGTGTGACTGGCCCAAATAATATAGGAGAGGAGTATTTTTGATGGCTGAGTCTGGAAGGGGAAAACTGGATGAGTGTGACCCAGACCTTTCTCATGTCTTCATCTTGTGAGCCAACCTCCCCATAAAGACTCTGTCCTGAACTGCCCTTCTAGACTGTAGGTTTTACAGATGTGGGCACCATACATGGAGATTTACAGATGTGGGCACCATACATGGAGATTTACAGATGTGGGCACCATACATGGAGATTTACAGATGTGGGCACCATACATGGAGATTTACAGATGTGGGCACCATACATGGAGATTTACAGATGTGGGCACCATACATGGAGATTTACAGATGTGGGCACCATACATGGAGATTTACAGATGTGGGCACCATACATGGAGATTTACAGATGTGAGCACCTGCATGGAACTTTATGGATGCAGGCACCATACCTGGAGAACATTGGTGACAGCTAAGCAATCCTGCCTAATTCTGAGGCTTGCCATAGATATGCAAGCCACATTCTTCAACCTCACCTCTATCAGTAATAAAGGGAATATCTTATCTCTTTTCCCATCTGCCTTACACTTTCAGTTTTCATCATAGTTGGTGAAAAACTTAGGGAGGTGATATTTACTGGGCTCCCTCAAACTCCAACACTTAGTTTAGATGTGAGATGGGTACCCAAGCTTTGCTCTCTTGACTATAAGTGTCCTCAACCACAGTGCGATTACTGTATGAGGTGCTATATTTTAGTATTAAAGAGCATGGACTGTAAAGCCAGAGTGCATATTTCTAATGATCTAAAAGTGGGAATAATAGTAGTGCCTGCTTCATAGGGTTGGAATGTGTAGCTTAATGCCTGTAAAGCACTTAGAACAGCACCTGGAACACAGTAAGTACCCAACAAATGTTAAAAGTCATTTGGCCCAGTTGACATGGCTCAGTGGTTGAGTGTTGACCTATGAACAAGGAAGTCATGGTTCGATTCCCAGTCAGGGCACATGCCTGGGTTGAAGACTTGATCCCCAGTGTGGGGCATGCAGGAGGCAGCTGATCAATGATTCTCTCTCATCATTGATGTTTCTATCTCTCTCCCTCTCCGTTCCTTTCTGAAAAAAAAAATATTTTAAAGACAGTCATTGGATAAATCCATATCAGTGCCAGGCAGTATTTTGAGTGAAAATAATGGGTTGTGTCAAAGGCATTTTTCATTCTTGAAGAAACATCCCAAGTGAACTATATTATTTCTGTTGGATACAATAAGCAGCTTGTTATTTAATGCTGTGGTTAAGGCAAATCATGTTTCAAATCAATCTTTGTTATTTACATATTTTATGTTCTTCTCTTCAACTGTGTTTTTTTTTTGGTTGCTTCTAAACAAAGTATTTCTTATTTTCCACTACTAACTTCATACATGCCCATATGGTCACAAGCTATTTTTCAAAATATTTCTCACCACACCTCACATGTACTAGAAGGGAAATCTACATTTATTGCTGGAAAAATCTTCTTGGGAAGTGTCAAGGATCTTTGAGGATTAAAAGTGGGCATGGGATGGTAATTGATTTAGTAAAGTAGAGGAGATTTCCAACTAAATGTCTGCAGACACAGACAGGACTTATGAAGATAATCAAATTGCTGCTCAACACAGAACCCTAGAAAGCTGTGAGTCTTGGAGGTGAGCAAAAGGTTGAAATTCAGATCTGAGGAAATAATCTCTGTCCATAGGAAACACCCGGCACATGGAAGGTGGGGGTGAACAGCTGGACTCAAGGAGGTTTAGGGAGGGTTTGCACACTGAGTCATGAGACCTCCAGTCCCTGTTCTTTGCTTTGCTCCCAGATCACTGGCTGCCAAGCATTAACCTGAAGACTAGATAAGGCTAGATAACTTTCTTGGCCCTAAAAGGACACTGATATTTGAAGATTATTTAATTGAAATCTGGTTTGATTCCCATTACTTTTGATGCCCAAAATCTCTGCCCACTTGGCTAGAGTTTCCAATTTGCTTTTCCATGCCTTCACTGGAAATAAGACCTGGCAGACAAGAGTCATCTAACAGTTGGGGTAAACTTCCCACATGAAAGGCAGAGACAAAATCAACCAAGTATTTATCTAAATAGAGGAAATCATAGGAAACAGAAAAGTTGGAGAGCAGAAGAAACTTTATAAATAAAGAAAAGATATTGTGTCTGTGAAACAAGAACAGGATGATACTGAAAAGGAATAATCAGAATAAAAGAGAAAACTATTAGGACTTAATAATATGATGCTTTCTTCCCAAACAAACAGATAAACAAACCAACAAAATATCCAAAGAAGGTGTGGAAGACAATGTCAACGAAATTGTACAGAAAGCAATGAAAAGAAAGGTGACCAAGTGTTTGCGTATCTGACTAATTAGAATTTTGGAAAAAGAGAGCAAGCAAAATTATGAGCAGGCAATTACCTAAGAAGTGACATAAGACATCTATATAATAAAAGCCCAGCAACTGTTATGGTGGAAGGACTAGAATGACTGGTTGCTATGACACGATGGCTGCAGGGGCTGCTACCAGCGCTGCTGCTGAGCCCCAGGGCCCCGGGGCCAGTTGCGCTGCTGCCACCAAGGCGCCGGTAAAGAAGAACGCGAAGGTGGCCAGCGTGAGCATGCAGCTTGAGATGAAGGCTCTGTGGGATGAATTCAACCAGCTGGGCACCGAGATGATCGTCACCAAGGCTGGCAGGTTAGGGCGCCCCTCTGCTTGCTGCGACCCTCCCCACGTGGCACCAGCCTCGGGCAGAGGGCTTTGGCCTGATCCACGCCAGCGAGATTAAGAAGTCAGGTGGGGGGCACGGCCTGGCCACCTGCGGGTCCCTCTTGGCGCGGGCCAGCTCGTTGGCTCTCCGAGTCCTGGCTCTAGTGACCGGACAGCCGCCTGGAAGGTGGCGGAGAGAAACCCTGTGAACCTGCCACCGGACCAGCAGCCCAGGACCTGGCACCGCCAGGAACAGACTGGCTCAGAGCACACCAGGCTTGGGGGGAAGGCAGGCGCCTGTGAGGGGCCTTACCATCACCTGGCTCCCAGTGGATCCCACTTCAAAGGAAACTCGGTCTTTGGTTCCTTAGTTCAGTCTATCCTGGCTAAAGAGGAGCAGCTGGGCACATTTTAGGGGAGAATTAAGACTCTAAAACAGTGTGTTCTGTTCTGTGGAGATTGCTATCCAGTTGTCTTAGGTCTAAATTTCGGGTGATTGTGGGGCCTGGCTCTGCCACTGGGGCCCACGTCTTCTAATTGGCCTGTATTTGTTGTAAGGACCCAAAGTAAAGAAGGGGAACACGTTTTTTGATTCAATGGATTTGACCAACAGACAAAGGTAAGTGCTGGGATGTGTCTAAGGCACACACAGAGACCCCAGCTCTGAGTCCGCTTGGCCAAAGGGAGCTCAGGGCCTGTTTGCAGAGCCTTCTGGTGGTTTCTGTTTCCTTGCTGAGGCTGTCCTCCCTGGGAAGCCTGGGGCCCATGCTCAGCTCCAGCTCAGTGGGTTTTCTCTAGGCTCCTCCCCCTGACCAGCCCCACCCCTGATTAGCCCTCCCAAGCCCAATTGGGCGGCCAGCCAGACCCCACCCATGCACGAATTCCTGTATCGGGCCTCTAGTTTCTAATAAGAGCAGGACTGATTTCAACATGGAGAATACAAAGACCATAAGACATAAATAATGAAATTTTATAATAACAAGGATAAACAACAGATTGTTTAGGTACCCCAAAAGAGAAACTAGGTCCCTAGCAAAGGTTTGAGGACCAGTATGGCACTGAATTTAACAAGACCACATTTGGTTGCTAGAAGACAATGGAACAATGCTCTACCAAGGTGTCATATCAAAATTCTCTGGTGTGTGAACATTATATTTTCCTTATCCATTAGCCAAATGTGCTATATCAACTAACTGGGGCGTGTGTGTGAAGAGATGTGCATCTCTTCTAATATACGTACACTTATTCCCTTTAATATAGGGTACTAGAGATGTGAACATATTCTTCCCTTGTGCTTCTCATTCTCCCAGGAAAGTTGCTACAGAAGGAAAAGATAAGATATGATATAAGGATGAGATCAGTTAAATAATCATAGGGTTAGCTATTATAAAAACCAAGTATTTTATAAAAACAATGAAATTTTCTCCTGGTTGGCATAGTTATAATTCTAGCATCACAGGCATCATAGAATTTATAAAAAAAAAATAGGTACATTTATTTTTGGGCAGTGCTCTGAAATTTCAAATGATAGGAAACATGCCAACTTCTAACATGAATACACTTTTATAAAAAGGCAAATGAAAAATAAATTCAGTTTTTTAAATCCAGAAAACAACGCAGGGGCTATTTTCTTCCAATATTGAATAGCTCCATATTTGAGGAAAGACAGTTAATTTAAAACATTAAGGGGAAATTGATGGAGTTGTTAATGGAAACTGGAAGATTACAGCTTTTAGTGACATGTTAGACAAGCACATTTAAACAATTTAGAAGTACTTTTCCTTGGCAGAATTACTTATGTCTAGTTCCTGAATTGTCAGGGTCTTAAATTCATTTCACCCTTTGAAGCAATGTGGTTTTATTGTGATGAGTTAAATGTATCTTTTCTAATGCACATGAAAAACAGCCCTCAAAGGGTCTTATGAAGCACTCACAAAGAGTCTTATGGTAATGTCTATCTCATTTTATTAAGCTAAGCTACATTTCAGAAGATGAGAGTTTGACCAAATAGCCAGGACACCAGGGATGAGGTTTTCAAGAGGAGGTTTTCAAGAGATTTAGGATGTGCATCTCCCCCTCCCCCCCCCCCACCCTCTCTCTCTCTCTCTGTATTAAAGCAAGGCATATGTAACCCACATCCTGTTTTATGCAAGTACCACGTCACCTCAAATGGTGCCAAACTGCTGGAGTAGACCCAAACAAGGAATGCTGGTGGAAGAAATACCTTCTCAGCTGAAACAATGCATGAGGCAGTGAGATTTTCAGCATCAAGTGTCCAAGGTTGGAATGTGTGAGTCTAGGACTGTTTTACTGGGTGAGTTTGTCCGTATAGTCTTTATAAGGCCCATCCTGCAGGAGACAGCAGGTGGCTCCCAGGGGGTGGTTGTACTCCTGTACAATTTGACATGGAATTTGGATTGAAAGTTGGACTGCTTCTGGAGAAGAAAGGGGGATACATGAGAGATTCCAGAGGTGGTGAGAGTACCAAAAGCAACATTAGATCTCTCAAAATATGTCCTAATCATCATTCCATTCTGTCACTTTTTGGACTACCCTACCCCTAAGCTGTCATTGCACATCTGGAAAACTGCAAATAGCCTCTCAGCCATGTTTCCATCCTTCCTTTTTTTTTTTTTTTTTTTTTACAACCCATTCTTTCCATAGTAACCAGTGGAATATTCTTAAAAACAAATAAAATTATTCTACTTCCCTGCTTAAAATCCTCCAATGTCTTCCTATTTCACCTAGGATAAAATCTAAATTCCTGGCAATGGCCTTCAATTTGAGCTAATACCTAAATATCCAATGCTCTTGGTGACCCACAAGCTGCTATATTAAGTCCATCTACCCCTCTCCTTTCATGGTCATGGTGACAACAAGTATTCACTTGGAGTGGTGAGAGCTGTCATCCTTTCTGTGCCCTGGGCTAGGTCAACCCCTTCCTCCCTGCTGGGTTTTGAAGGGCAGGGAGGTGAGTATACGCTCTTTATGTGGAGATCATTTGGTTAGACAAAAACCCCTGCTTCTTGTTGACTTTCTGAGCTAGAGAATGAGAGTTAACCGGATTATGGCACTGAGCAAAAGTTTGATATCAAGTATTTTGATTATATTTCTCAGATCCTTTTCATGAATGCTTCTCTAGGGTAGGATCCCAGAGGGAACCAGACACCTGGTGGCCCTGGCTGAGGTGGAGGCTTTAGCAGAGGGTCAGAAACATTTCCCGTTGAGTGACTGATGATGCATTCAGAGGAGAAGTCAGAGTCATTTGATACTGAGATTTATCTGACAGCTCAGAGAGAATGTCTACTGCTAGTGCCTTAAAATATCAAATGCTAAACCCCATGGCCGGAAATACAACCCATCATAAAAAGGGCCAATTAAAGCACACACATATGGATGGTCAGGAACTCAGAGTGAGACCATGCCAATTTGTTTCCTTTTTCCTTTTCTAAAACCTATAACGAGGGAAGCAGGGATGCAATCACTATAAAAAAAAACTTAGATATTGATATTAATGGGTTACTTTTGGAGGTGCAGTTGAGGTTTAATTTTCTAATACAATTTTTTTTTTTTGCAGAAACATTTGGAAATTGTGTGCCTGTGCATGCTTTAGAAATGGTAACTTTTATATTTCTTAATGTTTACTTACCTGCTGCTTTTATAGCAATAGTACGGTGTTTCTTTTTTTGTTGTTATTAATATAGTAACTGTTCATGATGGGTTTTCCCTGGAAAGCTAGCCTTTGCGCTGTTTGGTGATGTTTTCACTATGGCATTTTGTGTAATGAGAGAGCATGTGGGTGCAAAGACACCTGTTTCTGACATATTTCTGTTCCAAGTACTGTTCTTTTATTGTAGCTTATTGTGTACCATTCTTTAGTGTTGTATTAATACCATTCTCACTGGGCACCACAGTTAGGCTACTATTAGGTTGAAAATAATTAAAATTTAGCAAGTTGATGACAAAACTAATTTTCCAAAGCTAAGGACCATAAAATTTCACTACTCAAAGGTTAACTCCTGATCATTAATCTCTAGATTCAAAAATAAAATGAAAAAAAGCTAAAAAAAAAAAAAAAGAAGAAGCTAGCTAAGTATCAGGACCAGCTCGAAGGTTGACAATGAAGAAAGAAGACAGCAGAGTGCTGTTTAGTACTTAGAAGACATTGGAGTTGAGGCTTGCTTGACCGTCTGGAAGAAACACGATCATGCCAGGGCTTGGTCATCTTGTTGGGGGCACCTGACAGTCCACTGGGTCTCCTTGGATGTGTACAGCATGCTTCCCCTGAGTCCCACTTTTGATGACTTCTTTTTTTTTTTTTTAACATCTTAAATTTTTAATCCTTTCTTTACAGGTTACCTAAGACCACTTTTGATTAAGAAAACTGTAGAAAGTTAGTAACTGCCACAAGCAAACGCCAGGTGGTGGCCTGTGTCAATTTTCCACAGAGTCCTGCTTTGCGGGATGTCTGAATGCACTGCTTGGGGTCTCTGCTCACACTTGCTGGAATCAATCGTGGCAGATTTTAGTCCACAGGTCGCTTTTCCCCATATTTCGTTGTAAACTCTTCAGCATGCTTACAGAATTTTTTACGGTCCTTAGAGTATTCTTCAGCTAGGTCAGCCCGAAGGGGGTGCTCAGGCTGGGGGTCATTCACCAGTACTATGAGAGACGGGATTACTTGGTCGGTTTTCGTTGCTGGCTTCCAGTTTTCAGCACTAATTACTGGCAGACAGACCTGTCCCTTTTCATCGATGTTGGGGTGATAGATCTTTGTTTTAAATGTAATCTTCGGTGGTTTGAATGGGTACTCTGCTGGAAAGTTGATTTCGATTCTGAAGGCCCCCTTATCATATGGAGGGTTGTCGGGAACAATAAGCCCTTGCCAAGTCAGTAAATTAGCTTCATCA
The DNA here is from genome assembly GCF_963259705.1 of Myotis daubentonii. Taxonomy (NCBI): domain Eukaryota; kingdom Metazoa; phylum Chordata; class Mammalia; order Chiroptera; family Vespertilionidae; genus Myotis; species Myotis daubentonii. The sequence goes on along the minus strand of NC_081845.1, from coordinate 55,223,159 downwards.
ACCTGGATGTTACGGAAGTTTTTCATTCCACATTTGCGGATTTCTTCAAGCTCCTTCATCAGCCTCCTGCTGGCCGCCATATTGGATCTGGTGCTGCTCTGATGGCTTCTTTAGATGTGGTAGCATTAAATATCTCTGGAAATGAAACATTTATCAGTGTAAAGGAATTGTTAACGCAAAATGCAAATATGTCCCATGACTACATAGGTACTGAGAGTCAGAGCTGAAATTTGAATGTAGGATTATTTGACTCCAAGGCCCAAGTTTTGTTCCCTATGCCCTGCTGCTTCTCTAATAATGTGTCTGTACTGCTAAAATGCCTGTTGCCATGACTCAAGGAATAAATGATGGCTGCAGAGAGGGACCAGACAGCAATGGAAGGGCTGCTGCTATCATACTTTTTTCAGATGCTGGTTTCTCTGTGGTGCTTTAGATTTCTGAGATAGAGAGCAGCTGGGGGGTTCTGGAAAAGTGCACAGTCATTATTCTTAGCCCTGGCTTGCTGCATATAATTTCTGTCTACTCACTTGCCATAGGAGATGACCTGAGGAATGAATACCCTTCAAAAATATTTTTGTCTACTTTCTTAAAATCTAGGAAAGAGCTGGCATAAGCCATCCATTATGCTTCCTTTCACATGGACTCCAATCTGACCCTACTCAATCATTATAACTAGGGTGTCTTGCAAATGAGAGGCATCAGGCAGTTTTATTGTTCCTCCCTCTGTTGGGAAGCCTCATGGTGTCCATCTTGTCCTTGGTGCACACTGGGGTCCCTTTCCTGGGGAGACTAGGGGAAGGGAGAAGAGCAGCAAAGGCATCTGAGCACATGAAAGGAGATGAAACTCACAGAGAGGCCTGCTCTTCTTAAGTGGATGCTTAAATATATTCACTATAATTCTCAGTGGGCCCACCTATTTACATACTGTTTCTTTATTCCTTTGGTGAGAAGCCAGAGAAGAGTTAACAGATATGTTAGCCTTAGTTCCTGGGGAAGCCCAGCCTGAGGAAAAGGACTTATGTGCTAATCTTTTCTTAGAGAGTACAATTCCAGGGAGCAAGAGTGAGAGATAAGCGGAGAGAGGTAGGGAGGAGGGGAGAGCTAATACAAGGATACATTATTGTCTAATTTGTCACTGCTAGGTACACCTGATTGTTTGATTCCATGGGTCTGTTATCCAAGAAGCCACACAAATACATCTGAAGTTAGTGAACCCAGAATGAGAAGCTGGAAAGAGTTTTTGGTTAAAGCATCACTCTGCAGGGTGCTAATTCCCCTGCTGTCTTTCTCAGGTTGTACCTGCTCCACCAAATGGGCTCCTGCAGTTTCCCCATGCCTTCATTTCAACAGAGGAGTCCCAGACAGAGCAAAAGGCTCAAGCCCTGGGCCTGAGGTGAAGCACTGTCAGATTTTGTCTGCTTGAAGTTGGCTCTGCAGTGGTGGTGAGGCTGAGGGGATATAAAGTGGTGCATAAGAGTGTAGAACACACTGTCCATGACTTGTGCTACTTTCTAGCTCATCTCATGGCCTCCATTAGTACAGTTATTACAAGGTTAACAAGCCAAGCTATAGTTTCCACTGCTATAGCTTGTTGGAAGGTTACTATTGATATTCATTATCTCCCTTTTCCACCACCCATTACAGTTTTCTCTCAACATCTGCCAGCACTTTGACTAGTCTAGGTTGCCTTCATTTCCCCCCACACATTCTCATTGTTTCATTCTCAGGGGCCTGAGAATGTCTTGCCCTTGTTAAGCCATGGCTGCTGTATTTGTCCATTCATTGTTATTATTGAACATAGAAACACCAAGAGATGCCCGAGTGAATCTCATGGCTCCATTGTTTAGCAGCAACCTTGTTTCTCATGTCAATAAAAGTCAATTTCCCTTGCCAGTTTAGTAACTCTTTTCTTGCCTGTTGACCCATGGCATCAGGATCCCCAGGTTATCAAGTTATAGCTTCAAATTATAACACTTAAGTTCAAAAGAACTTTTACTGGGTCCTACGATGGAAGTATCCTTCCCAGGAACCAGACCTATAACCAGAAGAGCCCAAGTTCTTGGGAATAGGAAAGCACATACTTAGAAAGTAGATCAGTGGAGCCAAAGGGAAAGGGGCCAATCTTTTCTTTTCTCTTAATTTTTTTTTATTTAGGTGTAGTTATATTGGTTATATTAGTGTCAGGTGTACAACAGAGTGATTTGACACTTTTATACCTTACTAGAGGCCCAGTGAAATTCATGCACAGGGGGGTGTGTGGTGTGTGTCCCTCAGCCCAGCCTGCACCCTCTCCAATCTGGGACATCCCTCTCACAATCCAGGACTGCTGGCTCCCAACTGCTTGCCTGCCTGATTTCCCCTAACCACTTCCCTGCCAGCCTGATCGACGCCTAACTGCCCTCCCCTGCAGGCCTGGTTGCCCCCAACTGCCCTCCCCTGCAGGCCTGGTCACTCCCAACTGTCCTCCCCTGCAGGTCTGGTCCCCTGCAACTGCCCTCCCCTGCAGGCCTGGTTCCCCCAAACTGCCCTCCCCTACTGGCCATCTTGTGTCCACATGGGGGCAGCTATCTTGTGTGTTGGAGTGATGGCCAATTTACATATTACTCTTTTATTAGATAAGATAATGTGATCACCCCACTAATTTCTAGTAACCATCTGTCACCATGTAAACTTATCACAATATTACTGACTACTAATATATTCCAGTTTCCATTTTCACCCATTCCCTCCCCCCTCCATTTTGGTAACATAGCTTTTGTCTCTGTTTTTATGAGTATGCTTTTATTTTGTTTGTTTGTTTGTTTATTTTGCTTTGTTTTTAGATTCCACATATAAGTGAAACCATATAGTATTTGTTTTTCTCTGTCTGACTTATTTCATTTAGCATAACACCTTTTAGATCCATCCATGTTGCTGCAAATGGCAAGATTTCATTATTTTTTATTGCTGCATAATATTCCATTATATATAATATATATGTGTGTATATTCATCTATCAATGGACACCAAGGCTGCTTTCATATCTTGGCTATTGTAAATAATGCTGCAATTAATATAGTGGTGCATACATCTTTTTGAATTAGTGTTCTTATTTTCTTTGGATAAATACCCAGAGTGGAAATACTGGCTTGTATGGTAGTTATATTTTTTGTTTTTTAAGTAATCCTTGTACTGTTTTCCATTGGGGCTGTACCAGTTTGCAGTCCTACCAACAGTGCACAGGGTTCCTTTTTCTCCACATCCTCACGAACACATTCATTATTTGTTGACTTTTTGATAATAGCCATTCTGACAGGTGGGAGGTGGTATCTCATGGTGGCTTTGATTTGCATTTCCTTGATGATTAATGATGCCAAGCATCTTTTCATGGAAAAGACCAATCTTATATCTACTCCTTGGTTCTTGAATTCACATAGTATAGCTACTGGAGACTAGCACCACCTATTGGCCATTAGTTCAATTTATTATGGAGGACAAAAACCATCCTATATAATAAAAGGCTAATATGCAAATCGACCAAACGGTGGAACAACTGTTCTCTATGACACGCACTGACCACCAGGGGCAGACACTCGATGCATGAGCTGCCCTCTGGTGGTCAGTGCACTCCCACAGGGGGAGCGCTGCTCAGCCAGAAGGCGGGCTCACTGTTGGCAAGTGCAGCAGTGGTGGCGGCAGCCTCTCTGCAGGATGTCCGACTGCAGGGAGTGGGCCTAAGCTGTCAGTTGGACATCCCCCCAGGGCTCCTGGACTGTGAGAGGGTGCATGAATTTTGTGCACTGGGTCTCTAATATCCTATAAAATGTTATTTCCAAGGTTATACCTATTCTGTTTCAACCCCTGCTAGTCAATGAAATGAGGATAAAGTGTATTGAAAATCAGGTAGCATGACTTCTGGTTTAAAAAAAAAATGCTGCTTAAAATGCTTGATCCTTTATTGTGAGGCTTCTTTCCTGAGGCAGTGGTAGAGATTCCAGTCTGGGACAGTGCCTCACAGAACCCACTGTGCACTTTGAGGACAAGTTTGACCTTGTCCCTGGGAAAGGCATCATCATTAATGATGTAATTCTCCCATTTAGTTCTAGCCGCTTGTAGAACCTCACACCAGTCAGTTAGATATCTTTGAGTGTTTGTGCTCATGTCTAGAAAGAGTTTGCCCTAGAGTCATTGGTTCCTTTTTTGAAAGGGAAAACCAGATAAAAACTGCATTATCTTTATATGTATATCACCCAGTCTAGAGAAAGTAAAAGAGTTGAGAGAAGAAAGAGAGCTGAATGGTTAAGAAACTAGATTGTGAAGTCAGAGACCTTTGCCTGGGTTTACATTCAGGTTCTGTCAATTATTGGCAGAAAGACTCTGACCAGGTTCTTAAGTTCTCCAAACTTTACTTTCCTCATCATGAAACCAGGGATGGTAACAGCAAGATCAGCTGTGTAAGAGGAGAGCTCAGCAAACAGTTATTAGGAACTGGGTCCACAGACAAATGAATGCCCCCTGCCCTCAGGAATGTGATCACTGGAGAAAAGATGGGCAAGTGAATAGCAGGTGCAGAAGGACTATTATAATGGGAGGCCTACAGTCCTTGAGGTGGGTGGCAACTTGGGACCCATGAAACCTCACCTGCTTCCTGAAGGATGAGCAGAGTTTCTAGGTAAAGGAGGTAGAGAGGGATATTGTGGACATAACACAGGAGATAACTCACATCATTTTTACAGGGAACATAACTCACCCTAAGGGTGAAGCTTCCACTTCAAAAACATTAATTTAACCAGACCCCAAAAGCAACAGTGTAACTACACTGTGTCCTGGGAGTAGTGAGCGGCTGTGGAGAGAATAACTTTGGTGAGAAAAGACCTACTCCCACCAGATCAGGATCCGCTTCAACGGTCTCCACTTGGAATCTTCCCCTCCCTGATATTTGTCGTGCCCTCTTGTCTTTCTTCCTCAGCTCTTCTGCCCACCCTCTGGATGTTCCATCCCCTCTGCTGCAACTGTTTCTCTCTCAGTCCCACCTCTCATTCTTTCCGCCGGTATAATCCCAAATCCTCCAGCTATAATATCAGCTCATCTCCAGTGACTTTAATCTCGCTCCTCAGCCACTTGTCAGCATTTCCCTTGTTATCACTTGAAATGATTCTACCTCCAAGGGTTAGGTATTTTCAGAAGCACATTTTGAGAAGAATCTAATAATTTACGAAGTGTGTTTGGTAGGTGATCGCAGGAAGCTCTGCGTGGAGTAAGCGAGCGACACAGGGAAGGAAAGGAGGCCAGTAAAGAAAGCAGGACAGAGCAGGTTACTGCTGTAGCTTATGGGCTCAATCCCACTGGGACCGACTGTGTAGAACAGGTCTCAGAGTTGTGCCCTGAGGGGTGAGGAAGCAGGTATTTTTACACCAATTCCTGCCTGCCATTGCTGGGGGCCCACCCACAGGATCTTACCTCCCTGGTAACTGGGGCCCCCAGCCAGCAAAATCTAAGTATGTCGAGTGCAGGCAGAGGTGAGTCCTAAGGGTACCGACATCTGCTGCACTAAACTTCAGTCATCAAGCTTTTTTTTTTTTTAACCTCCATTCTCCTCCCTCCCTTACACTGAATCTGCATTTGTTGCAACCACCACACTAACCCATTTAACCACAAATGTCAGAACTGAAGGCTTAATATGCAGATGTTCCCTGTGCAATGTCTCATGCATCCACTCCCCTTGTCCCTTCCCTCCTCAATTCAGACCTCATCACCTCTCACCGGACTCCAGCAGCAGCCTCCTAATTAGTCTCTCTGCTCCCAGTCTCTCCACACTCTACTTCCTCTTACACCCAGCTGCCAGAGTGATGTTCTTAATGCAGAGCTCACACTTGCGTTTCCCCAGATTCTTGAAACTATGGGCCATATCTACATTTACACTTCATTTACACTTCAAAGTTGCCTTAAAAGTTAGATACATACCCTACGGCTCCCTGCTCCCTGAACTTGCTCTGTAGTGCCCCATCTGCATGTCTTTGTCTCCTGTCTGAAATAACAGCTCCACCTCAGCCCTTCAACTTCTTGAAATTGTAACTGTTTTCACAAGTTTCCTTCAAATGGCAACTCCTCCACGAGGCTCTCCTGTGCTCTCCCTTCTTTGCCTCTTGTGGTATTCTGTCTTTTCCCCATGGCTCTTACAACATTTTTATTATTATTATTGCCTTGCTATGTTATAAGGCTCCAGAGGAAGAAGGAAACTAGCACACAGCACTTTGCACATAGAAAATATTTCTTGAATTTATATATATTTATTTAACTTTCTTGTCAGAGGGTATACTTTCAAGTACTATAGCTTGTCAATAAATATTAAATACATGTAAATGAAATGTGTTTTGCTCAGATACCAATGACATTGTCTGACCTATCTCACTTAGGTGAAAGACACTCACACAATGGGTATCATTGTAAGGCATTAAGCTGGAGTCACAGCATTGTTAACTATGCTACAGATTCCAGGTGCTGGATCAAATGTGTCACAGAAATGATTACCTCAGGGATACGTAAAGGCCAATTTGCTTCTTATGAGTTTAATTGCAGGAATTAAAATATAGAACATCCGGTAAACACGAACCTTTCCATCCCATTCATAGTGACCACAGTGTCTGCTGTAATCATATCCCCAGGAAAGATCAATCCAAGATTCAAAGGCCTGGCCAGGGGCAGCGCTGGGAGATGGGCAGGGTCTTTTGGGGCCCTCATGCCTTTTTATGATCACTGTTTGGACATCTTTTTTCAGAGTCACCTTCTTCCTCCAGCCTGTTTTCTGGTGTCCTAGCTCTCATGACTGGTCCTCATTGACTGGTGCACACCAGGAACCCAACCACCCAGGTGCTCACCACCAGCAAGCTACTTCTCCACAGAAATGTTAAAGAAGGTGTGCACCTTGTTGCCTCTTGAGAAAATAGAGGTACCTTCTGGCAACATCCCTTACAAAGGGTTTCTTTTCAGTGTGGTACATGGACCACTTACATCAGAATCACTGTATTTGGGGAAGTAGTCACTAAAAACTCAGAATCCAAGGCTCTACTACCATGACCTCAAATCAAAATTTTTGATGGTAGAATCTAAGGAACCTTTATTTGAGAATATCCCCAGTGATTTTTATGCACACTGAAGTTAGAAAACCACTGCTCTAAAGGCCTTTTCTTTGGGGATGGGACAACTATATACCTGTTTCTTACCTGACTAGTTGAGCTCTGATATATGACCTGCAGAAAGGTCTGTGATAAGTGTTTTGTCATTTTCAGAAAATATCACAAACATTTCTACAGGAGGCTGAACACCCACATTATTATATAGGATCAGAGTAGAAATAAAATAACACTTGCAATGATGGAGTGTTAAAGTGGAGGTAGCTGGGAAAGAAGAGGATAAGGAGCAAAAAGATAAAATAAGGGAAGGTGGGTCAACAAGTAAAAAGCCTGTCATTTTCAATGGTCCCCTGTACTTCCATCAACTAGTTTTGGAATTTGTTAAATCAGAATATCAACTTGGCATCACAGACAGCCCCTTACCACAATGTGAGTCAGAAATGCTTCTTTTATACAAATGACTTCGCTTTTATACATCACATGCTATGTCTTTACTCGCTTTAAGAGGCCCTCCTGATGCTCAGGAGCCAGCGCTTTCACTGCTGTCCAGGGATCTGAAAGCTCTGGCCACCTTCTGCCTTCTTCAGGTTCCTTGTTCTGGCTCCCACATAGATTCTGCAAACTCCCCCTTTCTCACCTAGTACTGCTGCTGGCTCTTGTCACGTTGTAGGGATAGTCACCATGGCAGAATCCAAGGAACCTTTATTGTGGTAATAGTCACCATTGAAGAGACTGATTCTTGTACGTGTAGCCCATTATCATGGAACTTTCCCTTGGAACGTTCTAGAGGCTTCAGTCCCCCACCCCCTGCAACCCAATACTTCCTTTCTTTAGAGATTTTTCTACCAGAAACATTTCTCATCTCTGTCTCTTACCAGAGATAAATTGAAAATGAAGTTGTTGTGGGATTAGGAATATGACTTCAGGGAAATAATGTTAGTCTTAGAACTTGGTTGGGGAAAACACATTGCCTGCACCCCCAGTTAATATTTGGAACATAAAGTTCTAGAAGAATAATCTTCTATATTTAGCATCTGTATATAGTTAAAGCGAGCTGTTGTCAACTTATCTTTGAAAATACGTTATTATTTTTATGGGAGAAATGCAATCTGAGTCTGGAGCAAAACTTCTGAAAGTTTAATATATACACTACTAAAAAAAGAAAAAATATTTGAATGGCAGGGGATCTTGTTAAATGCAGATTTTGATTCAATAGGTCTGGAGAGAGACCTGAGAGTCTGCAGTACTAACAAGCTCTCAGCTGCTAGTCTACAGATACTTAGAAAAGCAAAGTTCTAGACATAACATATAGATACATTTTTAGAATAGAATCCATTATTTAGCTTGCAGGGTGGTATGTTGGAATGAACACTGGGCTCAGATTCAGAAAGGATGGATTCCAGGCTGGGTACTGAGGCTTGCTGTGCCAATGTTGGCAGTTCACATTATCTCTAGATCTCATCTATAAATTGATGACATTAATTTGGAATGATTTTTAAGGGTTCCTTCTATTCTTACGACTTTATGGTTAGTTTTCTTGTCATTCATATTAATAGTGGCATCTATGAACTGAAGAATTACTATAGCCCACTAGGTAGTAAAATGACATATTGTGGGCAGTGTCCCTTGTTGGTGGTAATCAGCAATGCTAACAGCAAACTAGTGAGAAACTTCTTTCTCAACATGTAAGCTAATTATGGACATTTTTGACAGGAAAGAAGTAACAAAGAGTAGATAATTAAAATTTAGTGTCAATGACTACTTTTTCTGACTGTCATGAGTAGTCATATGATGTTGTATTTCCCCTAAAATTTTATAGTAACTTGACCATCAAGACATTTCTGAAGCTAGTAAGCTTTCCTTACTCTCAGATCCCTCATTTGAAATCTGTCTTTAGCATACTCTTCCTAGGACCCACCCTTAAACTTAAGTTGGTCCTTCTTGAGGTTCTGCTTTCAGACCTTTTTTCACTCATCTATGACTTAACCACCCAAACAGAGGCCACCTGATGATTTCCATGACTATAGCATCTTGCACAGACCTCTCTGTGGATGTCCCACACAGGCCATCAAGACCAAGGCATTCAGAGGTGAAATTATGTTTCCTTCCCTCTAAGTTAAATCATGAAAACATTGAAAGAAAAGAAAAGAAAAAGAACCTCCACGTTTCCCATCACCCATTCAGTCCTTCTGACCAGAAATTTGAAAGTCATTGAGATGATTGCTGAACCTCTGTTCCCATAGCCAGTGAATGGTCAACTCTGGTTGATTCTATCTTCTAAATTTCTCATACACACATCTCTTCCTCCTCTTCATCCCTCTGTCACTAGCTTGATCCAGATTCTCATCATTCATCACAAGACCAGTGTAATAGCCTTATAATTACTCTCTCTGAATTAAGTCAGGCCCTATCTCTCTACAATTTCCTCCTATCTGTGGAGTAATCTTTATTAAATCCAAATACGATTGTGTTACAGCTCTTGCTAAGATTTATTCATAGCCTCCTAATCACTTACATGGTAGGAGCATCAGTGCTCCCAACCTAGTCCCTGCCACTTCTGTAGCATCATCTTCCTTTGCTCTTCTGCAGGCACACCAGTACCTGGCCACAATGAACCAGTTGGGCTGTTGCTTGATTGAGAATCTCCAAGCTTTTCCCCTCTTTCTCTTCCTTACTTGAAGATATCCAACTCTTCCCTGGTGCCCCATTCTAGAGATTATTGCCCTTGAAAAACTTTTCTTGATAACTTTCCTCTGCTTCAGCTAATAGGCCCCCCTCCTCTACACTCTGATATCATCTTATGTAATGATTTTACATGAGTGTTGAATAAATAATTAAATGTCACACAACACATACAATTAGAATGTAAACTCATTTCAGGCAGGGACTCTATACCGTCCATCTCTATGTCCCAGCAACGAAGCCATGTTAGTTGATAGCACTAGCTGATAAATGTTGATGAAATGAGTGACTAAATAGAATCATTTTCAATGGACTTCAGGCCATATTTGGAAGGGCCATGCTAGACGGGTTGGGCATTGTATGAGAATGAGAGTCTGGTGGCTTGATGTGGGACTGCATCAGCATGGATGTGGGAGAAGGGGGTATTCCCATAAAGACAGGCCTGATATCATAAGGGTAAAGAAATTCCTTACCCATAGGCTGGAAGCTTGGCTCATTTTAGAAATAAAATGACTGAGGAAGACAGATAAATGGAAGGACAGTTTCTTAATAAATCAATGACGGAATTAAAGTGAATCTTTTGGGAAATATATTGGTAGTCATGAAAAGGGTGTTGAATCAGGAAAGGAAAACATTAATAAATAATGTTGCATGCTTTTAATGGGTCACATACTGTAAAGGGATATTTTATCTTGTTTCATTTTTATAGTAATCCTTAGGAAAAGATAATTTTCCCATTTTACAAGTAACTTCCCCAAGATAAATCTTTAGTAAATGGCTGAGCTGGGGTTTGGGCTAGCTTTACAATTTATATCCAGAGGTCTTTATACCAGAGAAAGAAAGGAGATCTGAGTGTTAATTATGACTCTTACCTAGCTGTGTGAACTTAACATTTCTTTCCCTCAATGTTTCCTACCTGTGAAGTTATTTGACTTAATTGTGGGTTTGATTTAATTATGGTAGGCACTTAAATGCTTGTCAAACAGATGAATGAATGGATGAATGAGTAAATGAATGGTTGTTGTCAATTAAGTACATAATTTAATTAGGGACAAAAAGACAAGGTATATAAAGGGCTAGATATAGTCATTAAATAATTAAGAGGTTATACCCTAAGTTCTTTAGTGTCTCTTATGGCTTCTCCTTAACAGGAAGGATGGAACTTGTGGCAGAAAACAATGTGCTGGTGGTTTTATCATTATTTAAAAATTTTCTCTGTTAGATTATGTGTAGATGTATGCAGTCTACATAAATTACTAGGGTAAGTAGCATTTCTTGTAGGGCAGGTCTAGTGGTGATAAACTCCCTTAGCCTTTCTTGACCTCGGGTCTCTTTTCTAAAAAATGAAGAACTGGATGAGTGAATGAACTATACCAATATCTGGTTTGCAGCTAAGAATGTTATGGTCTCTGTTGAGAAGCAAAACCCACCAAATAGTAATCTTCTTGCCTCCCATTTGAGTGCCCGCCCATCTCTGCCAAAGTGAAGCTGGTGTAGGCCCCACTGCTGCAGTGGCTGAATGCCAACCACCAGTGGAGCCAGTTTCTATGTTCTTTGGAGCTACTTAGATGTCTCCATCTGCCTCCTATTATTTCCTTCTGACTCTCCCGTAGTCTCCAGCAGGTCTTGTATTACATCCTTCATAAGTTACAAAGGCCCAAGACTTTCTTTTCAGGACGGAACAATCAAGCCTTGGATGTAACGTTTTCTGAGCTGGGTTTAAACCGGCTTGGTAAACAAATCATGCAAGAGGCGTCTGAGAAGCTAACGGTATTCTCCAACAAGGTAACCTCTATCTAAAGTAAATACTTTCAAAAAACCCCACAAGACTTGCTGGTTGGAGAAATTGAACGTTGCTTCTTTTTCTTTTTCTTATTGTTTTACATTTTATAGGAGCACTATCTTTTGTAGGGTTATTATGTCCCAAAGTAACTTAGAAATAAATGTTCTGGAGAGAGCATTCAGTACCTTACTGAATTCTATGGCTCACAAGAACAGTTTGTTCTAATCAACATCTTGAGTCCACGTAGCACAAATGGAGGAAAATTCAGTTATTCAGATCCTTACTCTATGGCTTAATGTATGATTCATAAATGAGGTTGGATGGCACCACAGTGTTCATAGCTCAGGCTTGTTCTGGAGGGTCCCACCAACCAGGCGGTAGGCAGTTAGAGACTGTAAAATCTCTAAAAGCCTTGCAGCTCTGACCAGGAACCTCCTCTGCTGTATGACAGGGTAAGCTTTTTGTATCAAGTGCAGAAGAAACCATCCTCAGGCTCAGACACATTTATGCACAAATCTTCAGCACCATTTGGCTGCTAAAACACTTTTGATGAAGTAAAAAATGAAGGACATAAGATGCAAAGACTGTAGACTCTAGAGCGAAGGCTCTGGAGTTTTTCCTTTTCGGCTGGTGGGGGAAGTTTTAGACCCTGGAGGGCCCTGAGTCTCTGATGGGGAGTGGGGCAGGGAGAGCAAAGTGCTGTCCCTGGGAAAGAAGAGAAGAGTTCTGCCTCCAGCTGCCTGTTTACTCTCCGTTGGGCTAAATGGACTGGGTGGCCAGAGAGGGGATGGCTGGGCCTCATCATTCAGGACAACTAAGAAGGGGCATGCCTGCAGTTGGACCTGAGTAAGAGCTGAGGTTCCAGTTTTGTAGGTACGTCTGTCACTGACTTTTGTTTTTGATGTGGATTTGGAACTTAGAGTTTCCATCAATTAAGCAATAGATTAAGTGCTCACTCCTTTTCTAAAATATTCTCACACAGCCCTAGCTGGTTTGGCTCAGTGGATAGAGTGTCGGACTGTGGACTGAAGAGTCCCAGGTTTGATTCCGGTCAAGGGCACATGCCCAGATGGCGAGCCTAAAATCCCCAGTAGGGGGTGTGCAGGAGGCAGCTGATCCATGAAGTTCTCTCATCATTGATGTTTCTATCTCTCCCTCCCTCTCCCTTCTTCTCTGAAATCAATAAAAATATAAAATAGATAAAATAAAAAAGATTTGTGTTAAATTAAAAAAGAAATAATTTAAAAATAAAATATTGTCAAACTTTCAAACATATAGTAAAGTGGAAATTTTACAGGGAATACCGCTATACCCATCTCCTGGTTCTCACCATTAGCACATTAACTCATTAACGCATGAGCGTGACTCCTGGCTGCCAGAACCCACGACCTATTGGCCAGCAACTGGTTCTTTTCCTCCCGTAGAGGCTTCACTTCTCACAGAGCTGCCTGAAAGTGGGTATTACATGCAGGAGGGGATCTGGGCATAGTCAGAGTGGAGGGGAGGACAGCTCACCAAGTCATGCTAATAGACTCCAAGCCGAAAAAAGAATATAAAGAGACTAGAGGCCTGGTGCACGAAATTCATGCACTTGAGGGGGGGGAGGTGTCCCTCAGCCCATTCTGTACCCTCTCCAATCTGGGACATTCCTCTCACAATCCAGAACTGCTGGTTCCCAACTGCTCACTTGCCTGTCTGCCTGATTGCCCTTAACTGCTTCTGCCTGCCAGCCTGATCACCCCCTAACCACTCTCCTGCCAGCCTGATCGATGCCTAACTGCTCCCCTGCTGGCCTGATCGCCTCCAACTGCCCTCCCCTGCCAGCCCAATCACCCCCAAATGCCTTCCCCTGCCAGCCTGGTCACCCCTAACTGCCCTCCCCTGCTGGCCTGGTCACCCCTAGATGCCCTCCCCTGCTGGCCATCTTTTGACCATATGAGGGTGGTCATCTTGTGTGAGGGCATAACTGTCAATTTGCATATCACCTCTTTATTATATAGGATATTTGAATGCCCAGGAAAGAACTGGTCTGACTTTTATGAAGGCCAGAGAGCTGTCTGTCCTCAATCAAGGAGATGGGGGAAATAAGATGAGAAGCAGCAAGGTCTTTCTGAGCTTCAAAAGTTGTTTTAGTTTTTCTATTAAGCCAGTGTATCTTCTCATGATAAAACCTTAATAAAGACTTATTTTTAGAGGAAAAAGTTGAAAATTTTTTATTAAAAATCGGATTCAAATTAGTTATCTCAAAGCATTGCTGCCATTTCTTAGTTTTATATTGACAAGTCCATTCAGATGTGAACAAATCTCACTTAATGTAACCCTACCTTTAAATTACAGAAAGAGCTGTGATAGTAATATTTGCCATGTGTGCATTAGCATATGTAACATCACTCCCTACGTGAGAGTTCATTGCCCTTTGGGAGTTTGCCTGCTGAAGCGGTTACCCTCCTGCACACATGGCTTAGGAAAGACCAACACAGGACCGAGTGGGTGCTTCCACAGTCTGTTCCAGAATGTCCCAGGATGCCAGAGGTAGGAAGGAGGAAGCTGACAAAGGAAAGCAGTGCCCGCTTTAGAGATAACAACACATGTGCCGAGTTTTACTTGCCGGGTGAGGATATAGAGTCCAGTGAAGATCATCTTTCCCTCCTCACATCTACTTCTTAAGGATCATGCAGAAGGAATCTGCTTCCACAGGAAACTTTGCTATAATCATCATCATCGTCATCATCATCATCACCGTCAAATATGTACTGCGTCAGAATTTAGTGGAAATAGATACATTTTGCAGTGGCAGAAGTCCTGATTTTGAATTCTAATTCTCTACTTATAAGCAGTGTGACCTTGAGTTAGGGACTTAAATTTTTCTACCCTCAGTTTCATCACCTGGACAAGGGGGATAAGAATGCCTGCATCAGAGGATTCTCTCAAGACTCCATGGGATCACATTGTAAGGCATGGGACATAGTTCCCACACAAAGTGGGGCCTCGGTGATAGTCATCTGTTATTAGCTGAAGGGTATAGACTGTGTTAGCTACAGATGCTGCATCTAACTTGGTGATTATGTGCCCATCCTTATAATCTGAAATGACTATAGTTTTCTTTTCACAGTGACACAATAAGGCATGCAGACTAGAAACAATAATTCAGTGGATTTTAGAAAACAAAAATAAGTGCCTGTGTGAGAGTTTCTGTTTCTGATCAGAGGGGTTGGGGATAATGTAAAGCATTAAACCTCTGCTCCCCCCCCCCCCCCCGCTTTGGCTATGATGCATGGACAATTAATTCCTGCATCGAAGCAGCGTGCTGTCACTCATGCAGGACGTGGTAGGGGCTAAGATGATGTGGTAGAGCAGCAGATGATGGCCAAGGAGAGCTGCTTTTCAGTCTTGTCTGCATGCAAAATGGTTGGACTGAAGCTGCTTCCTCCCTGACTTCCCTGCAGCTCAGTACCCCTGCCAGGAATCCACAAATACTGGGCACTGCTCACATTCTTGGTGAACAGGCCACAGGAGAGTCCTTTGAAAGTGTGGTCAGAATATGTCAGGATGCTCTAGCCAGCGGTGGGACAGGCACAGATCTTTGCATTATGCTGTGTGCTGGTTTTTCTTTTGAACTGCATGTGTTCCATGTACTAGCACTTCTGAAACGTAGTTAACTGATTATGGCTAATAATACAAATATATATAGAACTAGAGGCCCGGTGCACAAAAATTTGTGCACTCGGGGGGGAGGGGGTCCTTCAGCCTGGCCTGTGCCCTGTCGCAGTCTGGGACCCCTCGGGAGATAATGACCTGCTGGCTTAGGCCTGCTCCCAGGTGGCAGAGGGCAGGCCCAAACCCTAGGTGCAGCCCCTGGTCAGGCTCAGAGCAGGGCTGATTGGGGAATTGGGGCGCCATCCCCTGTCATGCACAGAGCAGGGCCGATCAAGGGGTTGGGGCGCTGTCGCCTGTCACTCACAGAGCAGGGCCCATCAGGGGGGTTGGGGCTCCATACCCTGTCACACACAGAGCCGCAGGGCGATCAGGGGGTTTGGGCGCTGCCCCCTGTCATGCTGATCCCAGTGCCGGGAGTCATATTACCCTTTTACTATATAGTATAGAGGCCTGGTGCACAGGTGGGGGCCGGCTGGTTTGCCCTGAAGGGTGTCCTGGATCAGGGTGGGGGTCCCCACTGGGGTGTCTGGCCAGCCTGGATGAGGGGATGATGGCTGTTTGTAGTTGGTCACACACCCTTCAGGGTGGGGGTCCCCACTGGGGTGCCTGGCCAGTCTGGGTGAGGGGCTGAGGGCTGTTTTCAGGCTGACAGGTGACTGAAGCTCCCAACTGCTCCTTTTTATGTTTTTTTTTTTTTATTCTGGGCCAGCTTTAGCTCTGAGGCTTGGCTCCAGCTCTTAGGCCTCTGCTGCTGAAAGCAGGTATCTGGTTTGTTTGGGTTCTATAATCGAAACACTGTTTCAACTCCAGCTCTGAGATCCCAGCTGGCTGAAAGCAGGTTTCTGGGGTTTTGTTTAGCTTCTATATTTGTAACAATGTTTCAAACTGCAAGCTCAGAGGCCGGCTCCGTCACTGAAGCAAGCAAGCCTCATGTTAGTTTCAAGCTGCCTGGCTGCCGGTCGCCATCTTGGCTGGCAGTTAATTTGCATATCACCCTGATTAGCCAATGGGAAAGGTAGCGGAGGTACAGCTAATTACCATATTTCTCTTTTATTAGATAGGATTATTTATGTGTGTGTATGTATATATAATTATTTCTTTCTGATTATACTTCATTTTGATTGTTGAAATATTATACAACATAATCTGAAATTCTAATGATTCTATTCTCTCTTCTAATATTTAGGGATAGACAGGCTTTTACACAGTTACAAATAGAATGTTTATACAGTTTAGTGTTCCAATTTGCTCCCATGAATATTTGTCATGTTGCTGTGTTGTTTTCATGAGTACAATTTTAATAGAAGCATAATTATGCAACATCTTTTACTTAACGGTCTTTCCACTGACATCTATTTGACTTATTTTTAATTTCCCTTATTAAAATTTGAGCTGTATTAATTGGGCATCTGTGATTTGTGATCAACAGGAATTTTTTTTTGAATTAGGTTGACTTCATGGGGTAAGTCATGAAATTCAGGAAGAGTTCAGTAACCAATCCTTAACAAAGGGCCACGGTGAGGCTGAGTCTCAGCACCACTGCGGAAGTTTGAGGGTTTCTTTACACATTTGCCCCTTGTGCCTCTCTCTGTGCGTCTGTTTATTTTTCCTCTCCTGCTTCCGCCTGCCTGACTTCTTGTTTTTCTCAGCCCAAATGACAGAGAGCAAGACTGCCTACAAATTCACATGTTGCTGTTTGAGCCACTGAAGAGAAACCACCTCTGTCTAGTTTCCCAGGGAAGGATGGAGATGGCTATTGTAAAATGAGGTGTTCATCTCTGGACCAACCCATGTGGCCAGGAGCTGTTGTCTGGTAAGGCTCAGGTCCCCACCCTTGGCCACAGTGGGAGCAGAGGCAGGTCCATATCTACAAAAGGATTGCTCCCATGGAAAGTATACAAATGTGAAGGGCAGTTCCCAGAAAAGCGCGGTAATGAAAAATGTAACTATATGCCCAATCCAGCCCCCAAACCCCAAGTATTTACATTTTCTCATTCTTTTGATTAATCCATTTAACAAAATTAGAAGGGTTAAAATTAATGGGCTGAAGGGTATAACCCAACTAATAATTCTTGAGATAACCTACTAGTTTACTTTCCCCAAGCCCCCTGAAATCAATCAACCTGCAGTGTTATCTACTTTCAATGCCACACTTCTGCTTCTTCCTGCGGATGTAAAACATGTGGGTGCAGCCAGTGTCCTTGATCTTAGGAAGAGTCATAAGGTCAGAGTTTGGACCAAAATAGAGTTTTCCTGTGGCTATTTGCGGACTTCACAAGGGCTACTAATTCTTCCTTCACTCCCCCGGGCTGCCACCTGACCTGCCTTCCTTCTTTTCTGCTGCCACTACCTTGTTTTGCTTTCTGAACTTCCTTCTCTATTCAGTCTTGCTAAAAAAGCCAACCATTTTTCCTCCTCCTTGCTGTTTTTGAAATGAGCAAAGAAACCCCATTTTAATGATGTGTTCTTACAGCTGGTCACATTAGGGAAGCCAACAGGGTTATCCAAAATGACAAACAGTGGAGAGGGCTTGGAAAAGTTTACAAATTCTGAAATTGTTTCAGGACTCCATTGGAATGTTAAAAGTCCTTAAAAAGAATAGTTTTGTCCTCTTCCCTAGGTCATCTGATTCTTCTAACCACTTCGATGTTTTTAATTATATTTTAAAAGGCATTTACAATTATTCATTGTATTTTGAAGAAACCAAGATGGCAGCATAGGTAAACACCCGAAATTGCTGCCTTGAACAACCACTTCAAAACTACAACTAAAAGACAAAACGGACATCATCTAGAACCACAGGAAGGCTGGCTGAGTGGAAATTCTACAACTAGAAGGAAAGAGAAAAGCACACTGAGACTCAGAGGAGGTGTGGTATGAAAGTAAAGTGCAGAGGTACGGAGGGGCGCGCGAAAGGGCTGGCAACTGAGGACACGGCTGTCTTTTTCAATTGGGAGGGAGACACAAGCTCCCAACTGCTCTGAACGCCAGTTCTGGGCGAGTCTCTGGGGACCCAGACTCAAAAGGGGAGAAATTGGACTGTCTGGCAGTGGATGGAACTTGTGGAGGCTTTCTCTCAGAGGTGCTAGCAGCAACTACCGATTACAGCAGGACAGGGACACACGGGGCCTTTTAGGGCAGGGCTGAGGATCAGCCATAGCTGTTTGCTCCGCCCTGTTGATCCCCTGAGACCCTGCCCCACCCAAGCTGTGCACAGAGGCTTTTGCATATGAATGAAATCTAAAATTACCTAACACACTGCAGCTGGGTCAGAACATCCAAAAGAAGGCCCAAGGCCCCACAGCAGCTTGCATTGCTTCACAGCTGGGCCTCATCTGGGCACCTCCAAATCCCAAACAAAGAAGAGGAAACTGCAGATCTCTCTGTAGCTCCTGCCGGGTAGCCTCAGGCAGAGGCTAAATTAGCACCTCCTTAGAGATCCAAGAGCCAGTGTATCCAGTGGTCAGATTGGACCATCCAGATTACAACTCCTCAGATCCATAAGGGAAACACTCAGGGGGCAGATTCAGAGAGCACCAAGGCCCCACTGAAGCAAGTCTTGCCCCATAAGGGTATCTTTAGCACAGAAGTTCTCACACCATAGACACAGCTGATTTTCATAGCCAACTGGCCTCGAGGTCAACTCCTCCCAGTGATACCAACAATAATCAAGGCTTAACTATAACAAGATTGTGCACGCAGCCCACAAAGGGGTGCACCAAGAGTATCCACCTCAGGTAATTGGGGAGGCTGAACCACTGGGCCCTATAGGACACCTAGCACAGAAAGCCACTCTATCAACACAGGGAAGCAGCCAAAATGCGGAGACAAAGAAACAGGTCACAAATGACAGAAATGGAGGAGAGCAAACTATGGGATATAGAGTTCAAAACCACGGTTATAAGGTTTTGCAAGAATTTTTTAGAAACCACCGATAAATTTAGTGAGACCTGGAGGATATGAAAAAGAACCAATTAAAAATTAAGCATACACTGACTGAAATAAAGAATATTATACAGACTCCCAACAGCAGACCAGAGGATCACAAGAATCAAGTCAAAGATTTGAAATATGAAGAAGCAAAAAACACCCAACCAGAAAAGCAAAATGAAAAAAGAATCCAAAAATACAAAGATAGTGTAAGGAGCCTCTGGGACAGCTTCAAGCGTACCAACATCAGCATTATAGGGGTGCCAGAAGAAGAGAGAGAGCAAGATATTGAAAACCTATTTGAAGAAATAATGACAGAAAACTTCCCCTACCTGGTGAAAGAAATAGACTTACAAGTCCAGGAAGTGCAGAGAACCCCAAACAAAAGGAATCCAAAGAGGACCACACCAAGACACATCATAATTAAAATGCCAAGAGCAAAAGACAAGGAGAGAGAATCTTAAAAGCAGCAAGAGAAAAACAGTTAGTTACCTACAAGGGAGTACCCATATGACTGTCAGCTGATTTCTCAACAGAAACTTTGCAGGCCATAAGGGAGTGGCAAGAAATATTCAAAGTGATGAATACCAAGAACCTACAACCACGATTACTTTATCCAGCAAAGCTATCATTCAGAATTGAAGGTCAGATAAAGAGCTTCACAGATAAGAAAAAGCTAAAGGAGTTCATCACCACCAAACCAGTATTATATGAAATGCTGAAAGGTATTCTTTAAGAAGAGGACGAAGAAGAAAAAGGTAAAGATAAAAATTAGGAACAACAAATACATATCTATCAACAAGTGAATCTAAAAATCAAGTGAATAAAAATCATGATGAACAGAGTAAACTGGTGAATATAATAGAATCAGGGGCATAGAAAGGGAGTGGACTGACAATTCTTGAGGGGAAAGGGGTGTAGGGGTACAGAAGAGACTGTACAAAAATCATATACCTATGGATGAGGACAGTGGGGGGGGGTAAGGGCAGAGGGTGGGGTGGGAACTGGGTGGAGGGGAGCTATGGGGGGAAAAAAGAGGGACAAATGTAATAATCTGAACAATAAAGATTTTTTTTTTTTTAAAAAGAGCGTAAAAATGTCACTGTTAACACCATTCAGTCTTTGCCTTGAAGATCAGACCACTTGACTCTGGTTTGTCCTGGTCTAGTGCAGCGGGTCTCAACCTGTGGGTTGTGACCCCTTTGGTGGTCGAACGACCCTTTCACAGGGGTCGCCTAAGACCATCCTGCATATCAGATATTTACATTACGATTCATAACAGTAGCAGCATTACAGTTATGAAGTAGCAACAAAAATAATTTTATGGTTGGGTCACAACATGAGGAACTGTGTTTAAAGGGCCAGAAGGTCACTGGTCTAGTGACTCGGACCAAGGTGGATTTGGTGCTGTGACCACTTCCTCTGTGGTGTGGGGTGTGTGTGTGTGTGTGTGTGTGTGTGTGTGTGTTGGGCCTTTTCAGAATCCATTTCCTGACAGCCTGTAAAGACGCCTTGGTTATGAAAGGCTTTTTCTCATTTGACCTCAGAGAGTCCTTTCCGGGCATCAGGCCGTAGTGTCTACCTCACAGTCCTCTGTGTTGCACATCCTGGCTATTTCACTTTGTCCCTTTGTCTTCCTTCTGCCATTTGTGTTCAGTTAACTTCGTTTACTGTTTCTTCTCCCTTTTTTTCACTCCTATGAGACCTTCAATGTTCTCTCTTAGTCTCACCTCTCAGCCTGCAGAGGACCCAGTGGTGAACTCTGAGGCCCTGTAGAATCTCAAAGTCTCAGGATGGAAGGGTTTTGTGTCTCTAGACGACGGCACCTTAACCCCACTGTTCACACACAGCGGGTGGTCCTGTGAGAAATAAACCTTTATTTTATTACCTACTGAATTTTGTTGTTGCTGTTTTAACAGTTGGACTGACTAATACTGCCTCTCATAACTCCAGCAAACTTCCACTTTTTCCTTTGCTTTACGTTAAGTGCCCATTGCTAAGTCGCCAATAAATACCAGTTTCTGCTCTGACTGAGTCCTTCAGCTCTCAGTTCATTCCAGAGTGGAGGTGGTGGCCCACTGACCTCAGTGATACACACATTTACCAGCTCTACTCATATTACTAGCTGTTTTCTCAGTTATCACCCCAGGCTATCCCTCCCATCCCTGCCTTCCTAGCTCTCCATTTCATTGGAGTTATCCTTCACTAAGCCAAACCGCTTTGATATCATAAGAAATACTTATGCCATGACTTTTAAATGGAAAGGTAGGCATCGTTTCTTATTCTTTTGTTCATATTTAAGAGATGTTAGTTCTTTCCCAAGTCCTTCACAGTCCATAAAAGCATATTCTTTGTCCTCCTTAACATCATAATGGTACCTTCAGCTTATTAACTTTCATGTGATAGTGTTAGTTTTTTTAAAAAAATATGTTTTTAAAACTTATTGTTGACAGTATTACAGATGTCCCCATCCCCCCTCTCCTATTTCCCCCTCCACTCACCCCCAACCCTTCCCAGGTGCTGTTCTTGATTACATTATCCCAGCTAGTTCTCCCAACCACCCTGCATTGTCAATATTATTATCTTTATTTTACAAGAGGTTGACTAACTTGCCTAAAGTCACACAACCTACAAGATATAGAACCAACATTATAACTTGGATGGATCCAGGTCTTTCACTCCATTATTCAACACTGTATTACTTATTTTACACTTAATTTTGCAGACATTGGAATCTTTTTATTTGTATAGGCTCCAACAATGGCTAGGAAAAAAAGCCTAACAGAAATGTAAAAAAATTTTTTGCTAGCAATAACTCTCTAAAGATATTGAAGAGCAATTGTATAAAAAGAAAAAATATTTTACTTATTTATGCCAATCATTTCCAAGATAACCAATAGTGTAGACAATATATGTCTATATAACTTGCTACCTGTTGTTCAATTCTTTCTTATAAAAATAGTTGTACAAGTTGCCTAAATTATCATTTTTTAGAAAAATAATTCCAGATTTATAAACTATTTGGTGGAATTCAGTATAGTTTAAAATTTAATTGTTTCTGAAACATGAATGACAGCTTTATGGCACAAGTGGGACCACTCACCACCTCAGAGCCCATAGCAGATATAAATAAAGGCTATGGAACCCCTTCCTACCCCTTTCAGCTCTCTCCAGGCAGTCATTTCTACCAATTGATTAGAGTTGGTGTAATAGCTCATTTATCTGACAGATATTTATCAGGCATTTGTTGTGTGTTCAGTAGTGCTCTATGAGAAGAAATCAATTTGGTCTTTGGGCCGTTGTTCAAATTTATTTTGTTGTTGCCAGGCACCCTGAATCGTTCCTAGTTGATAAAGAAAGTCAATGAACCCCATCTCCAGCCTAGAGGGTAAATGACTTCCAAGAGCTTGAACAACTTCAGCTTTCCATGACCTCCACTACAGTGGGAGAGCCCACCTTGTTCTGGGGCCAAGGTAAGAAGTAAAAATCAAGCGAATAAAGAATAAACAGACTTAGCAGCACCTGAATTTCTTTTTTCTTGACCTATCTTACTTGTATGCCTCCTTGGCTAAGTCTGAACCCAAATGGTTGACATGAATCAAAGACATGAATTTCATGGGTAATTTAGCAGTAATGACTCCTATTCTTGAATATAAGGTGACATGTCTAACCATTAGAAACCTAACAGCACTTGCTTGCCCACTACCTTCAGCCTTCCTCTTTTAGGTATCCTTGCTCTTCAGTCTCATGTCAGGCTGAATATTTGCTTTAGACTTTCTACTGACAGCTTAAATAAAACGTCAATATACACATTTTTAAACAAGCAATTGAAGCAAAGACTGGACTTTTGTCAGAAGGTGTCAGGCAATCAATCCACATCACTGTGCAGGGCTGCGGTTGTGGCACTGGGTGCTTAATATCTGGCCCAAAGCTCTTCAAGGCCTGATGAGCAGAGTCCTGCAAAATTGGTATGAATTCCTGACTAAACTGTCCCCTCGTTCCTACTTCTAATGAAATGGAAGTGTTGGGGAAGGTTACACAGAGAAACTAAACCATTAAGCATTACTGCTGGCTAGTATTTTTTTTTTTTAGTCAGAAGAGTGGGGGAATTCCCAGGTGGGCTTTGTACTAAGATGGTCTCCACAGAAAAGAGCAAATAAGTCAACTTGATGCTTTGTGAAAAGCTAGACTTCTTCCAGTAGTTTGTTTACTGTATATCTTCTCTGAATCAAGCATAAGCAGACATCAGCCAATATTGAGTCATCTTCATCTATTATATAATTTGATCAGGGTGAAGAAATACAACAGAGAATTCTTTTGAAGTGAAGCTTCCCAACAGAGACAGTTTAAATAAATTTAGATTTCCAGTAAGAAATCAGCTTTGATACAACGGACATCAGCTTAATACTACACTTCAAAGTTTGAAGGTAAGTATGTAGATGGACAAGGGTGACATTAATGAGGCTGTAAGTTTTCTTTATAAAATGGTCCTCACTTTATAATTAGCTTGGGTACTGCCTATTACCTGAAATGAATAAGGCACAAAAATATTATTAATTTTTCTGTCTTTTTGTATCATTCCAGTCAATGTACTAACATAGTAATTTTCCTTGGGGGAAAGAGGGGCAAATTGACATTGCTTTCCTTCACCTCATTGCTGTCAATTTATTTTCCTATTTCTCTGCTCTGTTAATAACAGAACTTCTCTGAGTTGACCATATGTACTACCTCTACATCCCCACCTACAATTTATTTAAATGTTTTATAACTTGAAAAAACTATTTGTGTGCATAATTTCACAATAATTTAGAAAAGAAGGACTTATACCAATAAAGAGGATTCATATTTTGTCTTCCCATTCCCCTGCTCCTCCCCCACACCTTCTTTTATCTTTTCTACTTAGAAATATTTTGATGCTTATATTTATCTATCTAAATACTGATTTTCTGGAATAATAGTTGATGATTTAGCTCATTTATATCACCACCTCTTTCCTTCCCTTCTCTCAATACAGTTGTATTAATACTTTCAGTTACTTTATTACTTACTTTTATAACTTTATATAATAAATGTATGCAGCATAAGGAATATAGTCAATAATATTGTAATAACTATGTAGGGTGCCAAGTGGGTACTAGACTTATTGGGTAAATCATGTCATGAGATATATAAATGTCTAACTACTATGCTACATCTGAAACTAATATAATATTGAACTTCAACTGTAATTAAAAAATAAAAAAGAAAACCTTATATACCAGTTTCATGTATTTAACACTTTTGCCTATGTTTAGAGATCATATTACTAGAAACTCTTTTCATATAGCATGAGTTTAGTTGTGAAACCTACTCAAATCTAAAATTAAATTCTGCTATTTAACTCTCACGAGCAATAAGAAACTATACTTTTTCTTCTTTTTGGCTTGCTTTTATTATTATTATTATTTTAATCCTCACCTGAGGAGTGAGGATATTATTTTCATTGATTTTTTATAGAGAGTGGAAGGAAGAGGGAAGGGGGACAGAGAGGAGGAGGGAGGGGGTGAGAGAGAGAGAAAGGAAGAGAGAGAGAGAGAGAGAGAGAGAGAGAGAGAGAGAGAGAGAGAGAGAGATGTGAGAGAGACACATCAATTGGTTGCCTCTCATGCATGCCAACCATGGGTGGGGATTGGACCTGCAACCCAGGTACATGCCCTTAACCGGAATTGAATGTGACCTTCTGGTGCACATGCTGAATCAAACCCTCATCCCTCTGGTGTGCAGACGGATGCTGTAACCATGGAGCAACGCCAGCCAGGGCTTGCTTTTAAAAATAATAAATTGTTTAAGAAATGAAAAAAGTACATGTACATGTATTTTCTTGTTCCATCAATTATAAATATAGACTGTCTTTTGACTTAACTTCCTAAGAAAGGGTGTGTGGGCATTAACTTTCTGTTCTTTTCATGTCTGGATATATCTTTATTCTGTCTTCATATTTGATTTATGTCTTTATTTTATTCCCACATTTGGTTGATTTATAGTTTTGTTGGAAATTGACTTTCAGGTTGCAAATCTGTTCTTTCAAAACTCTGAAGACATTGGTATGTTGTCTTCTAGCATTAACAGTTTTGAATGAGAGATGCCATTTTCTTTCTTTCTTTCTTTCTTTCTTTCTTTCTTTCTTTCTTTCTTTCTTTCTTTCTTTCTTTCTTTCTTTCTTCTTTCTTTTAACTGGCAAGAGCATATAAAGAAACTTTAATATAACATTGTTTAGATTTTGATGTAAATGACACTGGTTTTCCATTTTTAGTAATGATATAAGGCATCTTTTAAAATACAATCATACCTCATTTTAGTGTGCTTTGGTTTTTGCACTTCCCAGATATTGCATTTTTTGCAAATTGAAGATTTGTGGCAACGCTGCATTGAGGAAGTCTATCAGTGCTATTTTCCCTACAGACTCAGGTGACGGTTAGCATTTTTTAGCAATAAAGTATATTTAATTAAGGTATGTGCATTGCCTTTTAAAAAATATAGTGTTATTGTACACGTAATAGACTACAGTATAGTGTAGCCATTTTCATTTCATAGGTGGTTTTCATTTATTTTGCTGTCTCCACAGGGAGGCAGCAGTTTGCTTGTTAATTAGTATTTATGCTGGTCCCACAAATACTATCATGTGGGAGATTTTCCCAGTGTTGCTGACACTCACAAAAGTTTTCCTAAATTTCCTTTAAAACTGTTTTGTTTGTTTTATTTTTATTTTTTAAACAGATTGTCTCTGGATGGGGTATAAATACTTGCTTTTGGGTGACAGGTGGAAAATGACATTGGGTGGGTTTATGGCTTTATATATTGACTTCTAATTAATAATTTATTTTCAATATACATCTTTTACTCTTCATTATATTTATTTTTTCAAGTTTGGGGGCTCCTTTCTTTCTTTTTTTCTTCAGAGTCATCCCTTCTCCATGCTCCCATACAGATATTTTTCCCTTAAAATTTTTCATGTGTTTAAAATTAAAATATAGTATATGTACATTATTCTATTTCCCAAAAATTTGCTGAAACCTTTTGCTTTCTGAGGAACCCTCTACTGTTCTTTTCATTCCCCAGAATCATTCATTATGCTCTTGAGAGTTAACATGAATCCCCAAAGAGGGTCAGTTACTGCCTGGAAAGAAGAATCACCAGAACTTGGTGGGAATGGAGAAATATTGATTACAAGGAATTCCAGGGATTTTTCCCCCCAAATAGCCCAAACTGACAATCAAAAAGAGGGCAAAAAATAAACGTTTGAAGAAAAAAATGTCCTAAATTACTGCCAGTAATTTCTGTGCTAATGAGTAACCTCGTTTAATTTTTTTTTCTGTTCATTTTCCAAATGTGTGTCTTGTCATTCAGCTGCTTATCAACCAACTAAAACAAAACTCTTTGATTCAAACAATGTATGGACTTTGTAGAGCATTTGAAAATGCAGAATAGTACCAAGAAAGCATAAAAATTGAGCAGGCATGATTCCTCTTACCAATTTGGCAAATTTCCTTAAATTTAAGTATATCCATATGCATTTTTCTTTAAAATAAAATCATATTATAACTCTAACCTCTACTTTTAATTAGAATGATATGTTTAGCAATTCCACATTATTAAATAATTTTACAAATCATATTTTTTTCATAATTTTAACAGTTGCATAATATTCCAGTATATGGATATTTGATAATTATTTGGCTCATCTATTATTGGATATCAGGAAATATGTAGTTTTTACTAACAAAATAGTGTTGCAACAAAACTCATTATGTATTGCTATTTGTCTACATCCTGATAATATTTTTTAGGACAATTTTTAAGAATTTAATTCAGTTGGTCTTAGGCTATGAACTTATATCAGGCCCCTTATGTTTCTTTTTCCAGAAACATTTCACAAATGAATGAGTTTCTGACTCATCACACCCTGCTCAACTCTAATATTAATTTTTAAAACATTAATCAATTTTTAAGTGCAAACTAGTGTTAGGCTTATAAATATATTTAATATTATAATGGCTCATAAATAATTTAGAGTTAGATATTACATTTTTATTCTTTTATTATTGGAGTTAAGTCTATTTTTTAAATTGTAATGCATTTAGTATTTTCTCATTGTTTTCTTTTTTGAGTGTGTTTTTATTAATTCTTACTTTTGTTTTCTTTCTTGGAGATTTGAAAGTTTTTTTAAGTCTATTTTTAATTCTACCTCTGATTACCCTGAAAGTGTTTAAAAATATATTTATCCACATGTTTAGCATTGAAAAAATGAAGAATAAATATTTGAACTCTTTTTTTTCATCCTTTTCAGATGAAGAATTTGTGTTTTTTGTTTGTTTTTCCTTCCAGCTTCTCCTTAGTCTCATCATTCCAGCTTCTGTGAATGACCTGCAGGTTTTTTTTCCTTCCCTTTAGATTGATAACTTAAAAACTACTGTTTTTCTATTACCTACCTTCTCTTTCAGGAATTATTTTAACATTTCGTTTTACTTTTTGTTACCATTGTTACATCGACCTCTTTAATTTTATGGTTTGATTTTATGGTCTTAGTGTTCATTGGAAAGCTTATTAAAAGCATAATTTCTATATTGGATTTTTAATATGTATTTATTTATATCTTAGTAGGCTGGAGAATAACTTCAAGTAATTTTTTTAAAAAGTAAGGACTAGTGAATGGTTTATATACTGTGACTATGCACATAGGAGAGCAACATTTTTATTTCTTTATACATACCAATAATAAATTAGTTTGGACTCAGCTTCTTTAGTTAAAACATTTTTTCTCCTAAAAACTCTGTTGCTGTTGTTTTACTATTTCTTGACATTAGCAATAGAGAGAACACTTTGATGGTTTTTTTGTACGTAATTTTTTTCCCTATACCCTTATAATTCAACAGTATTATAGGAGATATCATGGTATGAGTATCTTCATTATTTTCCTGGTACTTTAAGTAAAAATTTTTGCAAATTGCTTTGTTTCCAGTGGTAGTGATTTTTTCCTTGTAACTATACCTAAAATTCTCTTTTCTTTCTTTCTTCTCTGATCATTTAAATACCTTTGTTCTTTTTCTCTACACTCTTGAAAAGCTGTTCAGGTTTGTCCTTCATAAGCAAAGATTTTGTTTTTATCCACAACGCTAAACTTCTCTTTTTACTTTCAATGCAAATTTTAATAATGCTATTGCCATTTTGGCTTCCTTGCAGGCTTTATCTCTTGCACCCAATTTTCATATCATGACATTTAAAAATCTCATTATTTCAATTTTCTTTCTTTTTAGAGGTATGTCTGCTTATTCCTAGTTTCTGAGTTCTGATGGATACAGAGGGAGCTCTTGCACCATGTAGTTCCCAAGGACACCTTTTCCCTAGGGGACCAGCAGGAGCTGCTGCAGGTGAGTCTTGGTTGTCTGCTGCAAACGCCAATGGCTGGAGTCTTATTTTGATCAAGACTTTGAGCACGACTATTATCACCTTTTCCCCCATGTTTTAAAACAGGGCCTCTCAACCTTGGCGCTATGGACATTTGGGTGGGATAATTCTTTGCTGTAGTCATGTGTTATGCCTTGTAGGATGTTCAGCAGTACCCCTGGGCCCTACCGATCAAAGGCCAGATGTCTCCTGCTGCCCCCCCCCCCCCATTTCTCCAGACACTGCTACATGTCCCTAGGAGCAAAATTTTACCTGATTGAGAACCACTGTCCTAAAGGAACTTTGCAAGTTCAACTCAAGTCAAGAAAGATAAAACAAGATTGCTAAATAATTAAATAAGATGGAGATAAAAATAAGTCAAGAATTATGAAAGGACATATTTTAAAATATTTTAAAGCAACATGTACATTCACAGAAACAGTTTGGTATTTCGAAGAATGGCCAAAGGACATAAATGCTCAAAGTGGTGGATAGTTTTATGATGCCATTAGTCTGATAATTACACAACAGGAAAGACAGCAAGCGCTGAGATGTGTGACAGCCAAGCCACTGTTCCAATCTTCAGTGTGGGACTGACATGGAGCTAAAAACCAAAAGGTGAACAGATGCATAGATAAATCAATATTTTGTTCCAGAACATCAGTTTCAAGAGCAAGATAGTACATTTCAGTGTCTCCAGATACTCTGAAAATTGGGGACTGAAGGAAAGAGGTGTGTGAATGTGATTTTTAATAAGCCATGTAGCATGATACGAGTCATTTATATCATTTGATACAGTTGGCGGTTTTCAAGGCAAAAGTTTTATGTCCTCATAGCAGCATAATCTGAAGCTTACCCTATTTGAGATAGTTTTTAGTGTTTGAATAAAAGTTCTTTGTCTTAATTCAACCAGCCATACTATATGGCACAACTAATATGATTACATAATTTTTGGCAAGTATTTTATATTTTCTCTTTAAAATTTAAAGGCAGTAATCTGCATGGACTTAATTACACTGTCATCTAAATAAATTTATATTTTGAAATGGGTACAATGTATGATTATGAAATGCATTTTGCCATTGTTTTTTTTACTATCCTTGTTCAGAAAGAAAATGACTAATGTCTTCTAGTAATAGCACTTATAGGAAAGATGGTTCATGTAGCAACAGAATCCTTCTTGAATAACAGTTAACTTCTCCTGGTAGTCATTTTTCCTTTGACTGTCTAACTTGCTTGAATAGTCTAATTGTGTGTAAAATGTCCAAATTTTAGATTTTGGGCAAAATAATCAAAACACTGCACACTGGTTCCAAAAATAAAAGTGCCTACATATTTGTCATTGGTTGACATGTGTTTGGAAATGTAAAGAAACCATGAAGCTTAAAAGGCTAAAAGGGAAATCAAAGAAAACTTTTCCCCCATTTGAAACTATATTTTGAAAAAAATGTAAATTGTCAATATTGTTATCACAAACAAAAATTTTTGGCAGGCTGTAAGAGTACAAGACAACGAGAAAGAATTCTTTGGCCTCCCACTTCTCTCTCTCAGTTGTTGCAGGAGTCTGAGTTATCTCTACATATAAAAGCCTAATATGCTAATTATCCCTCTGTTTGACCAGTCGCTATGACACACACTGACCACCAGGGGGCAGACACTCTGACTGGTAGATTAGCTTCCTGCTGGGGTCCAGCCAATTGGGACTAGGAGAGACAGGCCAGAGATGCCCTGGAGCCCTCCCGCAGTCCCTCCCTGGCCCCGTTATGTACCGGTGTGGTCACTCAGCCTGGCCTGCACCCTCTAGCAATCGGGACCCCTTGCGGGATGTTGGAGAGCCAGTTTTGGCCCGATCCCCGCAGGCCAGGCTGAGGAACCCCACCAGTGCACAAATCCGTACACTGGGCCTCTGGTCAACTACAAAAGTTCTACTGGCTTCTGCTTGTCTGCAAAGTATTCTGGTGCATTAAGTAGGCCTGTTCTCCCTCTACCCCCTACTGCATGCAGCACAGTTTGTCTCAAAGCACCCCCCTCTCCATTCCTCTGAGGAGGAGTTGGCCAGGAGAAATTAAACTTCATTTTGCAATTTCTAGCCAAGTCTGGTTGAAGAGCCACGCAGTCCTCTGAGCACCTGGGGCACCTGGGGAGAGTTAGGGTTTGTGATTAGGTATCTGCTGACATTTCAAATGCTTGCTCTCTCCATCAGAACCTGCACCAGGGCTTTCTATGCTCTCAGAGTAATATCCATCAGAGTAATAAACATCATGGACCAGGTCTCACTGGCTTCAACAAGAGGCCTTCAGGAATCCAGACCCAAAAGGAAGAAAATAGGAACCATCACATGGAGTTTCAAAGGACTGATTCACATAGCCAGGGACTCCTAGAGGAATTTGAGAGGGCTGGAGTCACAGAAATGCTGTTTGGGTTATATTCAACACAACCAGACTTTTACCCTAAACTGCTGTGGTTATATAAGAAAAGAGCAGGTAACTCTTATGAAAGTTTATGAATTGCTTCCTCTGTGATATTATAATCTGGTTGCTTTTTCCAGTAGGACAATAAAACAGTTTTAATAAAAATCATCCCACCTGCAAAAAGCTGGTAATCCTCAGCTTGCAATCTAAGGCCCTGCAGTTCTGGGTTAGTGAGTAAGGGAATTAATTGGTGTTATGTTAGATGCAAAGGGATTCCCCAGTGTTCTGTGATGGTGACAGAAACATTATTAAAAACCACAAGTAAAAAACAGCAGCACAATTAAAATGTAAAGTAAAAGCCAAGAGTTTAAAACTCAGCCTGATTCACTGTTTGTCTTGAGGCCTTCTGACAAGAGCAGTGTCAAAAATTTTGCTTTTTGAAGAAATTTCATTTTAATATTTTAAATTAAATGCAGACCATTATGGAACCAGTATAACTCTGAAGTAATAAAAACTATTCTACTTTGATTTGCTTCTAAATAACCCTGGCAGATCTACATATGTTACTGGCACCAGGTCATTCACCTAGGTCTAGTGGCTTGTAGAGATGCTGGTGCAATTAAAAGGGACACAGACCTAAATAGACACCTTTCAAAAGAGGACATTCAGAAAGCCAAGAGACATATGAAAACATGCTCAAAGTCACTAATCATCCGAGAGATGCAAATCAAAACAACAATGAGGTACCATCTCACACCTGTCAGACGGGCTATCATCAACAAATCAACAAACGACAAGTGCTGGAGAGGATGTGGAGAAAAAGGAACACTCGTGCACTGCTGGTGGGAATGCAGACTGGTGCAGCCACTATGGAAGACAGTATGGAGTTTCCTCAAAAAACTAAACATGGAACTCCCATTTGACCCTGTGATCCCACTTCTAGGAATATATCCCAAGAAACCAGAAACACCAATCAGAAAGGATATATGCACCCCTATGTACAAAGCAGCACAATTCACCATAGCTAAGATCTGGAAACAGCCTAAGTGCCCATCAGTAGATGAATGGATTAGAAAACGGTGGTACATCTATATGATGGAATACTATGCTGCTTTAAAAAAGAAGGAACTCTAACCATTTGCAACGTCATGGATGGAACTGGAGAGCATTATGCTAAGTGAAATAAGCCAGTCAATGAAGGAAAAATACCACATGATCTCACTCATTCATGGATAATAGAGACCATTATAAACTTTTGAACAATAATAGGTACAGAGGCAGAGCTGCCTCAAACAGATTGTCAAACTGCAACGGGAAGGCCGGGGAGGGTTGGGGGGCAGGATGGAGGGGGGTAAGAGATCAACCAAAGGACTTGTATTCATGCATATAAGCATAACCAATGGACATAAGACACTGGGGGGTAGGGGAGGCCAGGGGATTGTCAAGGGCGGGGGTGGGGGGAAAGGAGACATATGTAATACCCTTTGTAATACTTTAAGCAATAAAGAAAAAAATAAAACAAAAGGGACACAGAGACCTCCATGTGTATATCATGTTAGGTGCTTTGTGAACGACATAGTATCTACTGTCCTGTGGAATCTAGTCAGGACCCTGGTTCAAGTCTGACTTGCAAATTTCACATATTTTTATTAGCCCTAATATTGAATATCTTCTTTTATTGCTTCTCAGTTTTATCTACTTCCGGTCATCAGTGCCACACACGTAACAGGGCAAGGGCAGGAGATCTTGATGCTTACCTGGTTTAGAAGTCTTATATTGCTTGATATATTATGATTTACAGCACTACCAATAAGTTCAGCATTCTGCATTTTCCCTCTATTTTTTAACTGAGGCATAAAATGCATAAATGAGGAAAATGATAATGATGATTACCATCGAAATATGCTCACTTGATGAGAAATATGAAGCAAACTTCCACGAGTTGTTGCCAATATTCTCATTTAGAAACAGGAATAAGTCTAATTGTCATTCAAGTTTCTTTAAACAATTTTTTGACATTTCCTTGACACAAAGCTAAAGAATGAGGAGTGGAGAGAGATTTCCAAGTGAGATATCATGTGTGAGGTTGCCCCTTAGCTTATAATAGATTGTTGGCAAGGTTTATTAAGTAAAAAAAAATGTGGAAATACCAAATTTATTTATCAGTTTGATGAAAACTGCTGTTACATAGATGCTTTCAATCTTTTATTTCCTTTTCATCAACAATAAAGCAATAAGGAATTATTATTGCTGTTTAAAAATGAGGAAAGTTGAAACACAGAGGATTAAATAATTGGCCTAGAAACATAGCTAGTAAGTAGTAGAGTTTGGTTATTCTCTAAGTGATGTCTGCTGGGGCTGCAGTCATCTGGGGACTGTGAGACTGGAACATCCAAGAGGACTCACTCACAGAATGACGAGTTTGTGCTGCTTTTGACTAGGAGCTCAGCTGGGACTGTCAACCCAAATATCTCCATTTTCATTTACATGACGGCTTCATGGGGCTTGGGACAAAGGAAATGTTTCAAGCATTAAGGCAGAAGCTGCAGGTTTTTAAGACTTCATCTCTGAAACTATACAGTATTATTTCTGCTGCATTCTGTTGGTTAAAACTGTCACAGGGCCAGCTGAGATTTGAACGGAGGGGATATCAGAGGGAGGGGCAAAAATTTGTGGCTCCTTTTAATCCATCTTAAGTATTGACTAATTCAAACAAGAAGAATGATCTAGGACAACTGTTATTTTAATTGTTCAGAATGGTTTTGGGTCTTTGCATATGATCTGATATTTGGTATCACTTCATTTTGTTATATCTGACAAAGCCTGATGTTTAGAGATGGAGATTCAATTAACCAATATTTCATGAATAGAATATTTCAAAATGTATTATTTCTAAGGTGAATTTTGGAAAACTCACAACTTCACATTTATTAGCTAAAATGGCATCAGGTATAGACTTCCCCATCAGTCAATCCTCTCTTCTCTTTATGGGAACTAGAGGCCATGAAGGGCCTTGTGATATTTTAAGCAGAACTATGAAGTATTGAAACAGATTTCCAAAAACATAGTCATGCAACTAGTGCTGCCCTATCTAAATAATTATCTTGGAAGCTATATCATTATTCCAATGACACTGTTTTATTTTAAAGGTTCTGGAAATATTATTTTGGAATTGCTTTCAGAGTCTATTACATTCACTTTGGGAAAATCCTGGCCAGTTATCTTTTTGCGTGTGACTAATTTTTTAAGTGCTGTAGGCCAAACAGACCTAAGTCTGATGAATATGTTGGGTGGTCAAAGTCGGAGTCCTGGTTTGGTGTTAAACAATATTTAATGATAAACGAATTAGGATTTATTTTCTTTTTGCTTAAAAATTGGTTTCTGATAGTAAGACCAAAAAAAAAAAAAATTCAAACATGTTTTGGGCAGTAGCATCCTATTAAATAAACTGCTTTTCAAGGTATCTATTGTGGGGGGAAAAACACATTTGGATGTGTAAATTCTGGTATATTTATTTAAAAAAGATTTTGTCATTATCTTTTATCACTTATAGTCTGATCATGTTTTTTTTCTCATGTTTAATGTTAATATACTCTGTATATGATATTAACTATATATATGTCATGCTTTTAAAAGCATTTTACTCTTATTAATGTTTAAATCTTCATAATAATGTCATGTACATATTATTTAATAAATATATTATTCAGTTTAGAAATAAGGAAATCTAATTACAGAGCATTAGAGACCTTTTTAATGGCACTTTAGGTGTAAGTGCTAGAATAGCAATAAAATCAGTGTTTTCATTTCCTGCCTCTCATATTGCAGCAATAGTTCTTACCATGAAATGGTATTAGAAATAGTAGAAGGCAGCTATTTTATAAAGATGTAAAGATATTTGGATCTAAAAGAATTAAAATAATATTCTATGGAAGAGTATTTTTTTTAAAAGAAGTATTTGTAAGACTGACCTAAACCACTAATTTTTCTCATAGTAATCTCAACTGATTCAGTTCATAATTCGTTTCATCACTTTTAAGTGGATTTTTCTCTTGTTTCTAACTGCATATTCTAAGCACGACACTTTTGTAGCGCTTTAAACCAGGCCATTTGATTTTTCTAAGAACTAGTCACAAGATCAATAGTGCCTGCACCCTATGCCAGTCTGGGAACACAGTTGTTGTTCAATAAATGCCTATGGAAAAAGAGATCCATACCCTTGGGAGAGTCACCGGAACAATGCATCCTTCCCCAGGAGGAGAAATTGCCTTTCACCATAAATGGCTGTGCCACTGTTTTACAATCCCTGAGCCTGTCCTAAGTATTTCAGCAACTCCCTGCAAACACTTCTCTACAGGTTTCTCAGCAGAGTGAAGAACACAGCTCATTGCAATTAAGCCCTACTTCTGAAGTTGTCCCTGTAATCGTGCACATAGCTATCCTTGCACTGTCTGCAATTTTTTTTTTGCTTTAATTAAAGGATGAGAGTTTCCTAATAACATTAGCCTAGAAGAACTGCAACCAGGGAACTCTATTTCTCTCTCAACTCACGTTCAGCTGTATATCAATCTTACAGGTAACCCAAGACTGATTTGTTAGAATTCTGCAGGGCCTTGCTTTTCCTTTTGGCATGAATTAAAAATTTGTCTTCAATCCTATCCTTACTGATACTGTCTTTCTGTTCAGCCCAGCAAGGCTGGGGTGTTAGGTGTAGTAAATGGGAATGAGTAGGAGTAGGTAGTTTTTCCCCATGAAAATGTTCCAAAGGTAAGAAACTTCTACAGAACTACTGGTTTTTATTTTTTACGTTTAAACAAGGAACAGAATTCTTGTGATAAATTGTAGTTGCTAGATTGTAAATAGTAAGGGAAAATTTCTCAGATAGCTTGACAGCATAAACATACCCAGGCCTCTTCTGTATGAAGAAAAGCATAGACAGGTTCCAAAATGGGAAAAATAGCTGTAGTGTGTGCCAAACAGGGTAGCAGATTTGCCAAGTCTCGGCTCTTAAATTTGTCGAAAGGCCAATACTCTAAAACGTCCTCGAGGTAAACCTTTCATCACTTGAACCAAGACTCAGAGAAGCCACGATTCCTAAAACGGGGTGGGCGACATCGTTTTGTGCAGTTTAGATAGTACCTGCTCTCCAAACATGGCAACATGTATGTGTGTGTGCCTACATGGGGCATACAGACAAGGGTTCAGGGAGGAAGACTGTTAAAATCCAACAATTTCTTCTGAGGCTTCAGTTAATTATGTAAAGACTAGAGGCCTGGTGCATGAAAATCGTGCACTCGGGGGAGGGCGAGACCCTCAGCCTGGCCTGCGCCCTCTCGCAGTCTGGGAGCCCTCGGAGGATGCCCGCCTGACGGTGGGGAAGTGGGCCTCAGCTGGCGGTCGGACCTGCCCGGTGCTCACCAGCCCAGCTCAGGGCTTCTGGCCGAGGGGTGCTCCCCCTGTGGGAGCCACTCACCACCAGGGGGCAGCTCCTGCCTTCAGCTCTGACCCTGGTGGTCAGTGGTCATAGCTAGGGTTGCTCCGCCATCTGTTCCATTTGCTTACTAGCCTTTTATTATATAGGATTAAGTTAGTGAGTGACTTGAGCTATTGTTATCAGAGTCACACAGATCATAATGAAGATCATAATCTTCAGATCCAAGCTAATAAGGACTTTTCCACATGTATCCTCGGTCCTTATCAAAATGAAATGCTTTTAAGGGAAACCTTTTTGTCTTTCGAAAAGTATAATGAGACACAAGTGGAAGAAATAGAAGCGTGATGACCCAAGGCTCTCTGGCTGTATGAAGCTTATTTTCCAAATAAACAAAAAGGGGGAAAAAAAGATCACACGAGTGGGGACTGGAGCATGTTGGTGTGTTAAGGAGGAAGGTGGGAGAGGAGGAAAAGGGGAGGCCGAGCCTAGAAACAAACGGGCGCTGCTCCCGGCTCATCCTCGGCTCACCCGGAGCGTAGCCATGGCGCCGGGGAAGGCGGTCCGCCCCAAGCGCGAAGCCAGGGCCCCGCTTCCAAAGCGCCCCTCCCGGCGCCTGCTGGTAGAGTTGTGTTCTGAGATTAAGAACGCCCCCCCGCACCCGGCACCCCCCCCCCCCCCCCGCACCCGCCTTTAAAAAAACACACCACAAAACAGCAGGTAACCAGTTCGGTGAGGCTAAGTTTTAAAAAACTTAGTTCTACCCCATTTTGCCTAAAGAGAGAAAAAAAGATGGCCGGGACCACGGCGTTTGTCCTTAAAGACTCCTATGACACCACACTTTTTTTAAGGTCTCACATATTTATTACAGAACCGACCTCTGAGCGCAGGAAAATATTCACCGAGAGAGAAGTCTCATTCTTCCAACAATTCCCCCCCACACGTCCAACTGTCCAGATGGTAGCGACCTTTTCGGGAACGTGTGGACGCGGGACGCAAGCGGCGCGAAGCGGCGCTTCCTCACAGGCCCAGCTTGGTCCGTCTCCAGTGCCTCCGCTTGGCGTTGTACCGGATTCGGTTCCCCGTTTTCATCCAGATCCACTGGGGAATGGGCCGGTTCTGCTTCTGTTTCTTGGCCAGGAACCTCTTGATCCTGAAGGTCTTGTGAGAAGACATAGCGAAGGAAGGTCCACCGCACGCACCAGCCGGCCGCTCGCAGGGGTCCACCGTCAACCGTCAACCGTCGGCACCACCTCAGCAATGGCGAAGAGAGGAGGACGTGGGCGGAAGTACGTGCTTAGCGGAGCTTCCGGGGCGGGGCCTGGAGGCTGACGTCAGCGCTCTCCCCTCACGCACAGGCCCTCTGGGAGCTGCGGGGAAACGGCGCTTGCTCCGGCCTGGGCGGGGCGTGTTCCTGTGAGTGGTCACTGCCAGCGGCACCTGCTTGGTGGGTGAGGCCGACCGCCATTAGAAATACCAAGGCAAATGGTGAGCGCTCCTTCTTTCTATTTGTAAACTCTTACCATTTGCAACAGCGTGGAGAGTATTGTGCTAATCGCAATAAGCCAGTCAGCGAAGACAACTACCGCAGGATCTGACTCATGCGCGGAAGCTAATGGACAGGGTAAACCGATGAACAAAATAGATCCAGAGACATAGAAGCATGGAACAGACGGTCCGACCTCAGAGGGAAAGCGGGGTGGGTGGCTGGGTGGGGAGAGACTACCCTGGGAACTTACATGCATCTCTTCGTAGTCCCTGGACACAGACAATAGTGTGGTAAAGGCCTGGGAGCGGGAGGTGCAGCGTAGAGGGGGGGTCTATGGGGAAAAAAAATAAAAGGGACATCTGTAATACTTTCAACAATAAAGGTTAAAAAAAAAATACCCAAGCAGAAGCCCCTCCAAAAGGAAGCAGAGTGGTGGCACAGCACTTTAATTTTTTTAAAATTAGTTTTAATATTTAGCGTTCATATATGTGTCAAAAATTACAGAAACTGATAGGAAAATTTTATGAAATGCCTTCTCAACAGCGGCGAGTATTCATTCTTCCCTGTTCTCATCCTTATGGGGGTGGGGTGCTGGTGGGGAGATATTTTTAGCATAACGACACATTGCCAGATTTTCCTGGTAGCACATCAAATGACTGTGACCGAGGCGTCTGCAGGCATTGGGCAACAGCCCTTATTCTAGGTCTGTGGCTCTAACTTCAGGGAAGTATGTGAATCGCGATGCCTCAGCCTGGAGAGGCTTGGGGGGGCGGGGGGGGGGGGGCGTCCGCAGGACTCGTGCACAGGCCTGCAACTCTGTGGTCACGTGGCTTATTGTACCCGTGACTGATAGTGTACCTGGTTCAGACGGGTGGTCTTTCGCACGTATCCAAACTAGACTACATGCAGAACTGTCCCAGCCGTATGAGCACATACATTTGCCGTACGTAACTTTGGCCTTAAAGGGGCCAGCTGAGCTTCCACAAGCTCTGATGTGGTGTTCACTCACTCAGATATTAGTTACCAGAAATGTGCACTGACTTTCTTCTTTGTCCTTTTTTAAAAAAATATTTTTATTGATTTCAGAGAGGATGAGAGAGAATCATTGATTGGCGGCCTCCAACAAATCTCACAATGGGGATCGAGCCTGAAACGTGGCGTGTGCCCTAATCTGGAATCAAACCATGACTTCCTAGTTCATAGGTCGGGGCTCAACCACTGAGCTATGCTGGCTGGGCTTCTCTGTCCTTCTGATAAGTGATTTACCCAAAGCTGTATGTCTCCTCCTTCCATCAATCCAGTCCTATTCCTGAGCTAATATTAATATTAATATATGAGCTAATAATAATATTAATATAAAGTTCTCCTGTTCTAATATTAGTATATTAATATATTCTACTAGGTTAACTTTTTTTTTTGCCAAAATAACTTCACAGTGTGTATATTTTTAAATATATTGAATGGCCACCCATAGAGTTTATAATTTAGATAATCATACAAATATGGACCTTAGCTTTTACCCTATAAGTAAATGACACTTATAAAAGCATTATCTACACTCAGTGTGACAGGCTCAGCAGCATTTAGCATTATTCTTTACATACATGCTCTCTGTTGGTTGTTTCCTTTTTCATAGTGACTTGTCCAGATCACCAGGGCTTATCCAGTCTTTTGGTGCAATGCAATACCCAGCTCTAATTTGATCCTCAATATGTTAAGGTGCCCAGATTTTTTGCAGACACATATTGCTACTATTTGGAATTATTCTCAATTAGCAGATTCCACAAGGCCAGAGGTAAGCTTTTGCTGAGAAGACAGTATTGCTTAAAATATAATTTTTTGATAGTGCCCCAAATGTGAAGCCCAAAGACTATTCTCCTACGTATCTCATAATAATTGCTTTACCACAAAGGCTGTTGGGCAGACTTTTGAAGTGCTGATGCCTCTGGCAAATTTAGAGGATCCCCCCAGAGGAGGCAGGAAGCATTTTTTTTCTGAGGCCAGTCTTTGAGGTAGTTCCTGGGGTAGCTGACCTGCTGCTTCCTCTCTCATATATTTATGTCAAAATTGCCTCAACAAAGTGATGAAAAAAATCTTGATTATCCCCAATTTTCTAATTGTCCTTGAGAATGACTACTTTATATCATTTTTGGTATAAAGTTCTCCTTATATATTTTTAAGGGCATGAAGGATAAACTGAATTTGTAATTTGCCAGTTTTTGACAGAGCTGGATACCAAAGTCAATTCATTTTCTGTTATTACTATCTTCTATACACATATGCCATTGGGTTGCAAAAGAATAAGCATATACTACCCTCAAAAACTCATAGTCTGCTGGAAACGAGTTATGTGGATGACATTAGAAGTGCTAAAGAAGGTAAATTGCTGGAATAAAACCTCCTTGAACTGTGCATCTGTGCATGGGTGCATGCACATATATGTATACACGCCCTCATGTGCTGGAGGTAGGGCTGTTGAAGATGATATGGGAGAGAAGGACTTATGCTCTTCTAAAGAATGGATAATGTTTCACCAGGTGAAGTTGGAGAAAGAAAAAAAAAAACCACAAGGCTTTTCAAGTGGAGAGGGAAGTGTGAGCTAAATCCAGGACTGGGAGAAGTAAGGTTCTTGACATTGTATTTTATTTATTTTCATGATGTTAACATAACTACTTTATTATAAACTGCACAACAGAGGTTAAATATTATAATTAAACACACATGAAGAAGCTAATGAAATGAAAGTGAAATCAGTTCTTCCAACTCATAATCTCTTCATATCAAATTTCCAAGGGAAATATATGTGAGCTGTCCCAACCAAAATTTGGAGGAGGAATTAAGCTAAATGCTATGCTTTCTACAACTAGCCCTGGTCCAATGTTGAAAGAAAGAGGGCCTGGCCTGTTTAGCTCAGTGGTTGAGTGTTGAGCCAGGAACCAAGAGGTCACTGGTTCAATTCCCAGTCAGAGCACATGCCCAGGTTGTGGGCTCGATCCCCTCTGGGGGGCATGCTGTATCTCTCTCATTGATGATTCTGTCTCCTTTTCTCTCTCTCTAAAAAATCAATAAAAACATTTTAAAAAAAAGAAAGAGGGAAGTGAGGCAGTATTTATGGAGTATCTATCAGATGACAGATATTTACTGTCATTTAATGCTTATGATAATTGATTTTAAAGACTTCAGGGCTACAATTCCAAAGATTATCTTTATTTTTATGCTGTTCCCACAAAAACACCACCACGTAAGTAAAAGATAAAATGGACTTCATGTGTTCATTTTTACAGAACTGAAGAGTAAGTAGGTTTCCCCTAGGTCAAGAGAATTGGAAGAGGCAAAATATTGGAGAGGCATGTTGATGTTAGATAGTTAGGGCCATATCGATGTATAATCAACACATTCATTAATTTATTAATTCATTAAATGCACAAATATTTATTGAGCTATTACAGTGTAAAACACACTGCCCAGTGGACTCTTGATACAACAGTAACAGCATAGACCAGAGATGCCTCTTCTCATAGAGCTTACATTCTTATGGGTAGAGACATGCAAATAAAAAACATGAGTAAATAGAAGAAAATATCAGATAGTGGTAATAAATGCTACACAGAGAATTGTAACAGACTAACAGTATAAAGGCATGGCTACTTTATATCAGATTGAATGGTCAGGGAAGGTAATATACAAGCCGAGGTCTGAATGACATAAAAACAAAAACAAAAAACCCAACTAACCCCCCCCCCCCAAAAAAAAACACCCCAAACAACAACAACAAAAAACAACCTATGAAAACCAAACTTCATCTAGCCATGTAAAAATGAGAAAAATGGAATTCTGGGTGCAGTGTCCCCAAGGTTAGAGTTAGATTAATATGCTTAAGGACCATAGAGAAGGCTAGGGTACCTGGAGCATAGTGGAAAACGGAGAGAATAATATGAACTGAAACCAGATGAGCAGGCAGGAGCCAGATCATTTATGGATTTTTGAGAAGTTTGGATTTTATTCCAAAGGTCATGTGAAGCTGTTGAAGAGTCATAAATTAGAAATTATCTGATATAAAAATTTTTAAAGAACCCTCTGACTGCTGTGTGGAGAGTGAATCCGGAGGCTCAAGAATGGGATTAAGACAAGCTGGAAATCATTGCTGTGTGAGACAGTGTTGTCTTGGACCTATATGGTTGCTTACAAAGTTAGGAGAACAGGCTCATAATTGAATCATTTATGCCAATGAAGTCTTATGCAAGCCTTGATGATATAGAGTTACAGTTGTCAAGCATTTGGAGCACAAACATTTGTGCAGAAAGGTATTTCTTGTTTTCTGGCAAAGAGCAGCCCCACTCAGCTTTTCAAAGACATTGATAGCCATTGAAGTTTTTAAAAGGGGCTTATAAAATTGAAAAAAAATGATGGTATCAATGTACAAGTAATGATTAAAAACTGTACACTGCCTTCATGGAGAGATAGAGTTTCATCTAGATTCATGCTGAGATGAAATTGTGTAACAGCCGATTCCTCCATAAATGTACCACAAAATATTAGAAGAAATGTAAGCAACTATTTAGAATTTTATGGACTAAATAATGCCACTTGACAGAGGCATATTTTCCATTTTCCTCGGCTGCTCTGCCATAGCCATACAGCATTTGGACAATCACCGGACACGTACAGCAATGGAACAAATCAATGGAAATCTAAACCTCATTGTATTTTATTTTATTCAAAATATTCTATTTTAATCTAATGTAAACTTAATATAAATCAAGGCAGCTATTATCATAACAACATATTTTCCTTAATCACTATCAATTTTAAATGGTTTTCAACTTTAAATCATGGAGAAGATGATCGCATTTTACCTGTGTACAGTAGAATATGATAATCATTTCACAAACGTTTGCAGTGAAATAATACCTAATTCAGACTTCCATAATTGTTTCTTTCTTTTAATTTATCTTTATTGTTGAAAGTA
Source organism: Myotis daubentonii (assembly GCF_963259705.1). NCBI lineage: Eukaryota > Metazoa > Chordata > Mammalia > Chiroptera > Vespertilionidae > Myotis > Myotis daubentonii. The sequence goes on along the minus strand of NC_081845.1, from coordinate 55,180,272 downwards.
TTACAGATTTCCACTCCCCGCCCCCTCAGTTAAACCCCCCCGCCTCTTCTGCCCCACTTCCTTACCCTCCCCAGGCCTTTACTCCACTATTATATGTGTCCACAGGTTATTCATATATGCATATAAGTTCTTTGGTTGATCTCTTCCCTCCCCACCCCCACTCCCACACACATTTCCTCTGAGGATCCTCAGTTTGTTGAATGCTTCCATGTTTCTGGATCTACTTTGTCAGTTTATTTTTTTTCATTCTATTCCACATATACAGTAAGTGAGATAGTGTGATCCTTGTCTTTCTCTGACTGGTTTCACTTATAATACTGTCCAGATCACTCCATGCTGTCTTAAAGAGTAAGAAATCCTTTTTTTTTTAGCAGCTGCATTGTCTTTCATTGTGTAAATGTACCACAGTTTTTTGGTTTTTTTATCCATTCATCTACTTACAGGAACTGGGTTGTCTTCAGATCTTGGCGATTGTAAATAATGCTTCTATGAACGTAGGGGTGCATATATTCTTTCTGATTTGTGTTTCAAGTTTCTTAGGATATAGTCCTAGAAGTGGGGTCACTGGGCCAAATAGCAGTTTCCTTTTTAAATTTTTTGAGGAAACTCCACACTTTTTTTTATAGTGGCTGTACCAGTCTGCTTCCCACCAGCAGTATACTAGGGTTCCCTTTTTTCCACATCCTCGCTAGTACTTGTTGTTTGTTGATTTATTGATGGTAACCATTTTGGCAGGTGTGAGGTGGTACCTCATTGTTGTTATAATTTGCATCTCTCTGATGATTACTGACATCGAGCATTTTTTCATGTCTCTTGGTCTTCTGTATGTCCTCTTAAGAAGTGCCTATTTAGGTCTTCTGCCCATTTTTTGATTGGATTGTTTGCCTTTCATTTGTTGATGCATAATTGTTTTATAAAGAAATTTTTGATGCCTACTTCATATTTGACCTTCTCAGTAAGTAGTCAATAATGTACATCCTAGTGTGAGTTGTAAGGAGACTTTCCCACATTATCATGAGCTTGAAGTAAGAGAGATAGGAACTTTAATTAGAATTGTGGATTGAATAATTGGGGGGGACATAGAGCAAAGATTTTCTGAATGAATAACTATGGTAGGTACTGGGTATATGTTGGAAAAGTTTTAGCAGGATCAAAAAAGAAAAGGATGGCCTTACTTAGTGAAGTGTAGCAAACTAGAGGCAGGAAGTTTATTATAAATAATGTGGATAGTTGAGCCAGGGCTATCTCAATTACTGTTGTGAGTCTTTGGTATTATTTGCAAGAGAGTTTCATAATTGGTAAAGAATTAATATGTGCATTAGTTATTTTTATTTTTGAGAAGATGCCAGGAAGAAAATGATTGCACAGATGCCTCACTAAGTTTGGGAGCTGCTGTTCTAGAGAAAACATAAACACCATCACCCCTTTCAGTACATAGAAGACTCAAGCATCAATACATGCTCAGAGACACAGCTGGACCAAAGTATTAGAGCAAAAAATTAAGAAATAAGGCCTGGGTTCTACAAAAAATTTAATTAGCTTGGGTTTATCTCTCTATACCTCTTCTTATCATAAGAACGGTAAGTTCTCAAGACCCAAGGTAAAGTTGTAAACATAGGGTTAAGGTGAGCTACAAAACTCACCAATATTACTCTGGATATAAATGTAAAAGTTGATGGTCTATCTAAAAGTTATTAAGCCCCTCTTCCTTACTAACAGATCCTGCTTTTCTTTAGAAACTGGATAGCTAAATGCTTCTGGGGAGCTGAACACATCCACAGACTCACAGAATGAGTCCCAGTGGTAATTCCATTCCCCTTGCCAGTAATTGGTTTAGAAAGAGCAAGTGACCCAAGTCTATTAATAAAAAGTGAAAGCTAATGCCAGAGGAACTTGAAGCTGGTGGTATACTAAAGGTAACTATAGCAACAGTAAAAATTAAATCCAGCCCCTGACTAAATTGATTCAAGTTTTCAGGCATAAATATTATTTACTTCAGACTCTACTGTTAGACACACTATGTCTGAAAATCCCAAATTTATGAACCACACAAAAATAAAGAACAGAATGCCCACTGTGAAGACACAAAACAACACATATAAACTAAAAAAATGATTTAGATATTGGGATTATTATTCAGGGATTTAAAAACACATATGATTAATATGTTGAATGCTCAAATATGGAAAGGCAGAAACATGCTGTAGTAGATTGGGAATTTTGACAAAGAGAGGGTAAACCTAAGAAACAGGCAATGGAAATGCTAGAAATAGAAAAATACAGAAATGAATAATGTCTTAAGCAGGCTTATCAGTAGCTTCCATACAGCTGAGACAAGAATTAGTAAATTTGAAGAAATTACTCAAACTGAATGTAAAAGAAAAAACTGCAAATAATGACAGTTTTACTTCCTCCTTTCCAATTTGAATGCTTTTTATGTTTTCTTCTTGTCTGATCACTGTGGCTAAGACTTCCAGTACTATGTTGAATAAGAGTGGTAAAAACAGACAGCCCTGCTTGTTCCTGTTCTTAAGGGGAATGGTTCAGTTTTGCCCATTGAGGATGATTGGCTGTGGGCTTGTCATCTATGGCCTTTATCATGTTGAGGTATGATCCCTCTATTCCCACTGTGCTGAGAGTTTTGAAGATGACATGATATTGTACATAGAAACTGTAAAGACTCCGCCAAAAAACTACTGGGTTTAATAAATGAATTTTCCATGTAGCAGGATACAAAATTAACACCCAGAAATTGATGGAATTTTTATATACCAATATGAATTATCAGAAAGAGAACCTAAAAAGTAATCTCATTTATCATTGCAACAAAAAATTAAGATAATTAGGAATAAACTTAACCAAGGAGGTAAATGAACTATACTTGAAAAAGTACAGGTCATTGAAAAAAGAGATAGAGGAAGATTTAAACAAGTGGGAGAATCTCTATATATAAAAGCCTAAGCAACTGTTGGACTGTTCAATCAGTAGCTATGACACGCACTGACCACCAAGGGGCAGATGCTCAACACACAGGCATGGGAATATGGAACAGACTGATGAATCTCAGAGGGAAGGGAGGTGGGTCGGGGGGAGGGAAGGAAGAGAGTAACCAAAGATCTTATACGCATACTATAGGCCCGGTACACAGATTTGTGCACCGGTGGGGTCCCTCGGCCTGGCCTGCACCCTCTCACAATCTGGGACCCCTCGGGGGATGTCAGACTGCCAGTTTCAGCCTGATCCCCACAGGCCAGGCCAAGGGATACCACCAATGCATGAATCCGTGTACTGGGCCTCTAGTATACTAGTACTATATTCATGGATTGGTAGAATTAGCATCATTAAAATGGCCATACTACCCAAAGCAGTCTATAATTCAATGCAATCCCTATTAAAATACCCTATTAAAATCAGAGATATAGAACAAATACCTCCAAAATTTATGTGGAACTAAAAAAGACCCTGAATAGCTACAGCAGTCTTGAGAAAAAACAAAGTTGAAGGGATCACAATACCAGATATCAAGTTATACTACAAAGCCACTGTACTCAAAAATGCCTGGTATTGGCATAAAAACAGGAATATAGATCAATGGAATAGAATAGAGAACCCAGAAATTGACCCAAACCATCATGCTCAGTTAATATTTGACAAAGGAGGCAATAGCATACAATGGAGCCAAGACAGTCTCTTCAATAAATGATGTTGGAAAAATTGGACAGGCACATGCAAAAAAATGAAACTAGACTACTAACTTACATCATACACAAGAATAAACTGAAAATAGATAAAAGACTTAAATCTAAGTCATAAAATCATAAAAATCCCAGAAGAAACCATAGGCAATAAAATCTCAGACATCTCTTGTAGCAATATGTTTGGCAATACATTTCCTAGGGCAGGGGAAGCTAAGGAGAAAATAAACAAATGGGACTGCATCACAATAAAAAGCTTCTATTGCACAGCAATAGAAACCATCAATAAAATAAAAAGGGAGCTCACTGTATAGGAGAACATATTTGCCATTGATACATCTGATAAGGGGTTAATATCCAAAATATATAAGGAAGTCATACGACTTATCAAAAGGAAGACAAACCAATTTAAAAATGGGGGAAGGGCCACTGGCTGGCGTGGCTCACTGGTTGAGCAGGAGGTCACAGTTTAATTCTTGGTCAGGGCACATACCCGGGTTGTGGGCTTAATCCCCAGTACTGGGTGTGCAGGAGGCAGCCAATCAGTGATTCTCTGTCATCATTGATGTTTCTGTCTTTCTCACTTCTTCTCTGAAATCAATAAAAATATATTTTAAAAAATGGTCTAAGGACCTAAATAGATACTCCTCCAAAGTATGGCCAAGAGACATATGAAAAAATACTCGAAGTCATTGATCATCAGAGAGATGCAAATTAAAATGACAATGAGGTATCACCTCACAGTTGTCTACCACCTGTCAGAATGTCTACCATCAACAAATGACCAGTGTTGGCAAGGATGTGAAGAAAAGAGAACCCTAGTACTCTGCTGGTAGGAATGCAGACCTATGTAGTCACTATGGACAACAGAATAGAGTTTCCCCCCAAAATTAAATATGGAACTGCCATTTTACCCAGTAATCACACTGCTAGGAATATATCCTTAGAAATCTAAAACACCAGTCAGAAAGAATAATGCATTCCTATGTTTATAGCAGCGCAATTTACAATAGTTACAATCTGGAAACGGCCCAGTGCCCATCAATAGATCAGTGAATAAAAAAACTGGCACATTTATACCATGGAATACTATGCAGCAATAAAAAAGGGATATTTTACCATTTGAGCCTGGAGGGACCTGGAGAGTGTTATGCAAACTGAATTAAACCAATCAGGGAAAGGCAATTATCACATGATCTTACTCATATGTGGAATCTAAACTAATGAACAAAATACATCCAGAGACATAGAAGCATGGAACAGACTGTGGAAAAACAAAACAAATCTCAGTGGGAAGGTGGGGGTGGGTGGTTGGGAAGAAATTAACCAAAGAGCTAAAATGCATATATATTCATAACTCATGGACACAGACATGAGTGTGGTGAAGTCCTGGGATGTGGGGCAAGTGTGGGCTAGAAAGTGTCAATGGGGAAAAAAAGGTGAAGATCTGTAATGCTTTCAACAATAAAGGTACATTAAAAAAATAAATAAAAGAAAAACCTGAAATAAATAGAAAAGAAAGCTTTAAGAGTTTGGGATAATATCAAACGGTTTTACATGGGTGTCATTGGACTCTCCAAAGGAGAAAAGAGAAAGAATAGGGCATAATAATATATGAAGATATAATGGTTGATAATCTTCTAGGAATAATGAAATACATCAAACTACAGATATAGGAATATTAAAAAACAACACTCAAGATGAATATAGAAAAAAATCACTCAGACATATTATATTCTAACATCTAACAACCAAGGATAAAGATAAAATCTTGAAAACAACTAGAAGTTTTAAAAAACCCCCACACACCAGAAAGACATATTATATACAGAGGAACAAAGAAAATAATTATCTAAGCTTCCTTCAAAAACTGCAAGCTAGAAGACAATGAATTTACATCTTTAAAATACTGGTAAAAAATAAATCCAACTAAAAATAAATGAACCCCCAAATTTTATACCCAGCAAATATATATTCAGTCTTATTTATGATGCCACCACTCCTACATAGACAGACAGATTTTGAAACTTAGTTTCTAACTGCCCCCCATATGATTCTGAGCACCCCTTCTCTAAATTTCTATAACCCTGACCTTCAGATCACGTGTTATTTGCTTGATTCTCTCTTGCAGTGCCTTATTATATGGAAATCTTATATCTGGGAATCTCCAGAAAGTTGAATCTTTCTAGTTTTTAGGAAGAGAGAAACTTCTGCTGTACCCTCCAGTCCCCATCTAAGTGCTGGATTCCTGTAGGAAGGTGACATGTTTAAATTAGACTTCTTAGTTGGTTGCTTCTGAGTAGGAGTTGACACATTTTTATCAGGTAATAATTTGAGGTGCAAGGAGTGTGATAGGCAAAATAAAAAGAGGACAGATAAGGCAGCTACTTCTTTTCTGTGGCAGATGTTGCTCTTTTTTTTCTTATAAGCAGAGTGTCTCCTTTCCTTAGCACTTCCTAATCCCCTTCTCTTCCTCTATCCCCAATGGTTCTGCTTTGTTCAGTAAAATCTTTGATACATTGTTTGGAATAGAAGGGTGAGAATATTTTCTTACTGCACCCACTCTCATCAACATTGATAATTTCAGAACTGCTTTTCTTGGAGCAAGAGATAAGGAAGGTCTGCCACAGAAAACTTTGTTTTGTTGAAGATTGTTTGCGAGAATAGTTGGGGATTCAAAGGGGACTGCAAGGGAAAGCAGAGGAGACATGAAGGTTCTGGTAGTGGGAGAACTTTTGCAGCCAAGAGATTAGAGATCTAAGGAAAATCAGAGTTTTGCTTAGGTAGGTATGTTAAATAACTCTGTATCCCCTCTTATTGCTAACACTTAAGAGATTTGAATTATTAGAAGGGAAGGGAATAGGCTAATATTGTAAAATGCTGACTATGACCTTAAAGATAGTACTGGGTAGGATTGGTGGCAACCACAAAAAGCCTAACCCTCATAGATTAATCACTAGTAAATAACATTTCCATGATGAAAAGAACAGCTGTGATGCCGAGTTTTGCCAAGATCTGCCAGGACATTGCAGAAAAAACACTTTGGAAATTAAACAGGTGAAAACCTTATTTTGGCTGCCAAGTAGAAATTACATTTTGAGCCTGGGAGAAGATATGCATGCTAAATTTTGCTTATCAAAATAGAAACTATGGGTAGACTTGAAATTATTACTTTAATAGTCAAATTGCTGGGTATAATAAATCAAGAGGTCTCTGCCAATGCAGATAGTCTCTAAATACAATGCAGTATAAACATAAACAACAAACTTATAATTGTACTGAGAGACCACAGCTGCAAACAGGTGTATTGTAACAAGCCTGTGCTTCCTTTTCCACCCATCTTTCTTTAATGGGCATTTTTATTCCATATGAAGGACCTGTCTGCATATGTTAGGTCTGCCTCTCTCCAGGTCTGAGTCCTTTTTTGGTCTTGAAATAGAATTAAACTGCACATAATCTTATATGATTTGCTTTTATATATTTAACATTCTTTTTTTTAATTTATTGCTTAAAGTATTACAAAGGGTATTACATATGTGTCCATTTTATCCCCCCTCCCTAGACAGTCCCCTAGCCTCCCCTATCCCCCAGTGTCTTATGTCCATTGGTTATACTTATATGCATGCATACAAGTCCTTCGGTTGATCTCTTACCCCCCTACCTCCTGCCCCCCAACCCTCCCCGGCCTTCCCGCTGCAGTTTGACAATCTATTTGAGGCAGCTCTGCCTCTGTATCTATTATTGTTCAAAAGTTTATAATGGTCTCTATTATCCTTGAATGAGTGAGATCATGTGGTATTTTTCCTTCATTGACTGGCTTATTTCACTTAGCATAATGCTCTCCAGTTCCATCCATGACGTTGCAAATGGTAAGAGTTCCTTCCTTTTTAGAGCAGCATAGTATTCCATCGTGTAGATGTACCACAGTTTTCTAATCCATTCATCTACTGATGGGCACTTAGGCTGTTTCCAGATCTTAGCTATGGTGAATTGTGCTGCTATGAACATAGGGGTGCATATATCCTTTCTGATTGGTGTTTCTGGTTTCTTGGGATATATTCCTAGAAGTGGGATCACACGGTCAAATGGGAGTTCCATTTTCAGTTTTTTGAGGAAACTCCATACTGTCTTCCATAGTGGCTGCACCAGTCTGTATTCCCACCAGCAGTGCACGAGTGTTCCTTTTTCTCCACATCCTCTCCAGCACTTGTCATTTGTTGATTTGTTGATGATAGCCCGTCTGACAGGTGTGAGATGGTACCTCATTGTTGTTTTGATTTGCATCTCTCGGATGATTAGTGACTTTGAGCATGTTTTCATATGTCTCTTGGCTTTCTGAATGTCCTCTTTTGAAAGGTGTCTATTTAGGTCCTTTGCCCATTTTTTGATTGGATTGTTTATCTTCCTTTTGTTAAGTTGTATGAGTTCCCTATAAATTTTGGAGATTAGGCCCTTATCAGAGATGACATTGGCAAATATGTTTTCCCGCACAGTGGGTTTTCTCATTTTTTTTTTGATGGTTTCTTTTGCTGTGCAGAAGCTTTTTATTTTGATGTAGTCCCATTTGTTCATTTTTTCTTTAGTTTCAAGTGCCCTAGGAGCTGTATCAGTGAAGAAATTGCTTCGGCATATGTCTGAGATTTTGTTGCCTTTGGCTTCTTCTAGAATTTTTATGGTTTCCTGTCGTACATTTAAGTCCTTTATCCATTTTGAGTTTATTTTTGTGTATGGTGTAAGTTGGTGGTCTAGTTTCATTTTCTTGCATATATCTGTCCAATTTTCCCAACACCATTTATTGAAGAGACTATCTTGGCTCCATTGTATGTTCTTGCCTCCTTTGTCAAATATTAATTGAGCATACTGGTTCAGGTCGGTTTCTGGGCTCTCTATTCTATTCCATTGATCTATATGCCTATTCTTGTGCCAGTACCAGGCAGTTTTGAGAACAGTGGCTTTGTAATACAACTTGATATCTGGTATTGAGATCCCACCTACTTTGTTCTTTTTCAGGATTGCTGCAGCTATTCGGGGTCTTTTTTTATTCCAGATGAATTTTTGGAGAGTTCGTTCTAGATCTCTGAAGTATGCCATTGGTATTTTAATGGGAAGTGCGTTGAATTTATAGATTGCTTTGGATAGTATGGACATTTTAATGATGTTGATTCTACCAATCCATGAACATGGTATGTTCTTCCATCTGTTTATGTCTTCCTTTATATCTTTTTTCAATGTCCTGTAGTTTTCTGAGTAGAGGTCTTTTACCTCTTTAGTTAAGTTTATTCCTAGGTAGCTTAATTTTTTTGGTGCGATGGTAAACGGGATTGTTTTTATAATCTCTCTTTCTGAAAGTTCACTATTGGTGTATAGAAATGCCTCAGATTTCTTGGGGTTAATTTTGTATCCTGCTACATTGCCAAATTCATGTATTAAGTCTAGTAGCTTTTTGATGGAATCTCTAGGGTTTTGTATGTATAATATCATGTCGTCTGCAAATAAGGACAGTTTTACTTCCTCTTTTCCAATTTGGATGCCTTTTATTTCTTCTTCTTGCCGAATTGCAACGGCTAACACTTTCAGTACTATGTTGAATAGGAGTGGTGAGAGGGGGCATCCCTGTCTTGTTCCTGTTCTTAGGGGAAATGGTGTTAGTTTTTGTCCATTGAGTATGATGTTGGCTGTGGGCCTGTCATATATGGCTTTTATTATGTTGAGGTATGATCCTTCTACTCCCACCTTGCTGAGAGTTTTTAACAAAAATGGGTGTTGAATTTTGTCAAATGCTTTTTCTGCATTAATTGATATGACCATGTGGTTTTTTTCTTTCACTTTGTTTATGTGATGTATCACGTTTATTGATTTGCGGATATTGTACCATCCTTGCATCCCTGGGATAAATCCTACTTGGTCATGGTGTATGATCTTTCTGATGTACTGCTGGATCCGATTTGCTAAGATTTTGTTGAGGATTTTGGCATCTATGTTCATGAGGGATATTGGCCTGTAATTCTCTTTCATTGTGTTGTCTTTACCTGGTTTTGGTATTAGGGTGATGCTGGCTTCATAGAATGAGCTTGGAAGTGTTCCTTCCTCTTGAATTTTTTGTAGTAGTCTGAGGAGGATAGGTTTTAGTTCTTCCTTGAATGTTTGGTAAAACTCCCCTGTGAAGCCGTCTGGCCCTGGGCTTTTGTTTGATGGAAGCTTTTTGATGACTGCTTCAATTTCTTCCATAGTTATTGGCCTGTTGAGATTTTTAGATTCTTCCTGATTGAGTTTTGGAATGTTGTATTTTTCTAGGAATTTGTCCATTTCCTCCATGTTGTCTAGTTTGTTGGAGTAGAGCTGTCCATAGTATTTTTTAACAATCATTTGTAACATTCTTATTTTGGATTTATATATTGTTGTATATTTATTTTATATGTTGATACATGCAACTATCTGACTCTATGATCATGACTGAGTTTTAGAAAGAGCATTCCTGCTCTTGTGTAGAGAATGTTTTTGAGAGTTAACATCGAATGGCAAGGAAACAAGTTAAGAGATGATTGCCAAAATTTTTGAGAAATTAGGTTGGCTTCATTAAGGTGGCTTCCAAGTGGAAATAATCCTATATAATAAAAGGCTAATATACAAATTGACCAAACAATGGAATGACCAGGCACTATGACACACACTGACCACCAGGGGGCAGACGCTCAATGCAGGAGCTGCCCCCTGGTGCTCAGTGCGCTCCCACAGTGGGAGTGCTGCTCAGCCAGAAGCCCTGAGCTAGGCTTACAGCTGGCAAGTGCAGCAGTGGTGGTGGGAGCCTCTTCTACCCCTGTGGCAGTCGGACATCACCTGAGGGCTTCCGGACTGCGAGAGGGCACAGGCCAGGCTGAAGGACCCTCCCCCCCTCCCTCCCCGAGTACATGAATTTTGTGCACCGGGCCTCTAGTAATAATAATGATAGGACCTGGAATTAAGAAATGTTTGTGCAGCAGTCCCATAAAATCTGGTGACTAATTAGTATTGTAGGAAGCAGAAAATAAGAGTTCTAAGGTAACTTCCAAGTTTTTTGAATAGACCATAGGCTAGTTAGTATTCCACTATGCCAGGGTTTTCTAACACTGGCTACAAGTTATACTCACTTAGAGAGCTTTTAAAAACAATAGTATGCTTTCCCCTTCAATAAAGACCACTTAACTGGGAATATCTGAGGGTGGGGCCCAAGCTTTGGTACTTTTTTCAAGATTCCAGGCGATTTCATTTTGTGGGTAGAGTTGAGAACTGCTGGACTAAACTTTAAATTTCTTGTGAACTGGGAACATCTAATTTTTCACCAAATCCTCAGACCCTAGCAAATATTTTGCATTCATTCTATGTTTAACAGAATAGATAGATGAATGAAGGAATATAGGAAAGAGGAACAGGTTTTGCAGAATAGGCTTTGGACATGTTGAATTTGAGATGCTGTGATACATATATGAGATGACATGTACTGAACATAAAGGAGCCTATGGCTCTAACTCCAGAGACAACTTTGGGCTGGAATGTAAACGTAGGAAACATCACAATATACCTGGTGTTTCAAGCCATGTGTATAGATAAAAACATGACTGAGGAAAACAGAATAGATTGAAAAACAAAAGAAAGAGAAAATTTTAAGGATGAATAACCCAGTCCCTGAATTCATGACCCATAATCTTGGTCTAGGAATTGCATTATTTATATTTCTTCCTCTTCTCCCATCCCTCTAAAGACTGGGACCTCACCTCCTACTAATAGACATTCTAGATGCAATAGCCTACCTGCAACTTCTTTGGCTTTCTGTACCCCCAAACCCCAGTGGCTACCTCACTCACATGATCGTGTCTAGTTCCAATACCTTGGCTTTCTCAATCTTTGGTATTTAGCTGCAGTTATTTACTTTTATGAGTCTTATTATATAACATAATGGATATAACTGAGAGAAAGATTTTTGAGGCCAATAAAGGTCTCTACAATTAAAAACTTGGTAAATGAAAACCTTATTTAGATAATGTTGTAATCATCATTAAAACCAGTAAATATATGTTTTATTATCTTTGAGAATGAAAGAGTGAAAATATCCCACTTATATATAAGAATAGCACCCATTTCAAAGTGTGTTCACTAGTTTTTTCTCATCACAAATATCTCTCTATAATCTGAAATAATCACCACTAGTTGGGTGCAAACAGCTTCCTGTTTGTACCACTAAAAGTAACTATGGATGAACATGTTTTCAAATTTAAATTTTACAAGGTTTAGGTTTTTTTTTTTTTTACAAGCAATAAACCTTAATATTTCAAGAAAAACAATCTTAAATATGATGTTACAGGCAATAAACACCAATTATTAAAGAAAAAATTATCTAACATATAATAATAATATTGCATATTAATAATAAAATTGCATAATAATATTACATGCAATAAACATTAATATTTCAAGGCTTAGTTTTAATTTTATGGCAAGGGACCAGACACAGCACAATTTCTTGTAGCTACAAGTTAGGTTTAATTTGGAAGATCAGTTACTGATCTTTTCTGGAAGGTTAAGTAAAAATCACTTAACTTTTCTTTATTTCTGCTTCCTTTATAGCAAATAGGACTAATTATTCTCTCTAACTTCCTACACAGACATAAACTGAAAATTAAAAGGCTTAGTAACATAATTGTTTGGATGAAACAACAAGCCACACCTCTATAAATGCAATCTTATGTTTAGTCTTGGCTTCTAATCAAGAGTTCTGATTCTGATGAAGATAGGTCCTCAAAGCATTGGAAATCAACTGTAATCTCATCTCCAGCAATCTCATTTACTGCAGCACTTCAGATCACCTTTCATTTCTTTTTACCTTTAATCAATAACGCATAAAAAAGGCAGCATGCTAAATGATACTGTTTTTCAAGTTTTTAAAAATACATTAGCATTTTTGGCTTGTTACATGTCTAATTTATCCTACTTGAACTCTGCTTTGTGGAACTTTTCTAGCACAGTGGCTAAAACAGAATTTTCTATAAATATTAGTTTCCTTTTCTCTCTCTTTTTCTTTTGCTCACCATAAATATTTTAATAAACTACATTGAATTATTTTAACATCTATAACTTAATTCTGTGCAGTGGTCAAAAACATTTGGGAACTTCTTTCTCTTTTATTCATGGCCTGGAGCTTCCACAAGCATTAGCATAATGCAGGTTGGAGAGGCTCAGAATCAAGCTCCTTACCTGTCATCTCAAAGGCCCTGCCTGTGCTACTCTCTTCTCCCTGCCTCCCTCTTGAACATCACCTACGCCTCACTCCCCCCTCACTTCCTGTACTCCAGCTATCTGTGTCTTCTCTCAGCTCCTCAAACATACTGAATTCTTTTCTTCCCCTAGGACCTTTGTACATGCAGTTCCCTCTACCTAAAGTTTTCTTTTCTCTTCATCAATCTGAAAAGTATTTCTGTGTGAAGTCTTTCCATAGAACTTTTATTTATTCCAGGTAAAGTCATAGACTTTTTTTTTTTCGGGGGAGGGGGGGAGGTTAGAAGGATCATATCATAAAAACTGAACTTTGTCCTTATTTCATAACTGCAGAGTTATTGACATTTATTTTATTTTTATGTGGGGAATGGATTTGGGGATCTGACACATTTAGGGCAGAGCAAGGGCAATCAAGAAAGAAATACTCTGCACTGTACTCTTTGAGGCTATATTTTCAAAGAGTTGGGTTCTTTTATTCTAATGCCACTGAAAATTTGTTTTTCCCCCCTAGATCCAGCTTTCAGGGATGTAGTATCCATCCTTGCTGTTTTCATAGTTTGGCAGACACATCTGGCCCCTGAGTGTCAAGGGTACAAAAGTCTTATTAAAGGAACTAAAAATATGCTTGCACACTTCTTTTCAGAATGCAGATGCCAAGTCAAGCACTTTACTAACTACCTAAGGACCTATTTTACTCTCTGGAGAAACAACCTAACTTATCCACACTTTTGATTCTCGTCTGTACAAAAAATATTCTTAAAGAAAGGAAAAGAAGCAAGAGTATGAGCAGTCTGGACATGTTAGGAGTTTTTAGCATTTAAACAAAGAGAAAATGCTGGTCATGGTTGGCCTAATTCTTAGACATGTCACTCTCTGTCGCCTCGTGATCAATGAGTAGTGGACAGACGTTAGAAATAAAATAATTCTGTCATCCAAGTCTTTCTTTTTTTTTTCTTTATTGATTAAGGTATTACATATGTGTCCTATCCCCCTCTTGCCCCCTCTGCCCCTTACCCCTCCCCCCCCACTCCCCTGGTGTTTGTGTCCATTGGTTATGCTTATATGCATACATACAAGTCCTTTGGTTGATCTCACACTCTTACCCCTCCCCTCCCCTACCTTCCCTCTTAGGTTTGACTGTCTGATAGATGCTTCTCTGTCTCTGGATCTGTTTTTGTTCATCAGTTTATGTTCCAACTCTTTCTTAAAAACCTCTTTCACACCTGGTAGCAATGGCAGGATTAAAGGAAGTCTGAAGAAGCCAACAAAAGAGTTTAAGGCTGTGGTGAAACCCAGGGGGTGTGGCCAGGCAGAGGAAAGGTTTGTCTTTCAGATATCAGTGTAATTGAGCTGGAAGGCATAACTTGACCTTTGATAGATTCATATTGAAGGACAATTAAAAGCAAAGGACAACTATACAGGAATGAGCAAGAATTAAAGAGGCAGAAAGAAATGGCTTCCTAGGTTTGCTTCATACTTCATAGTTGGATAAAAAAGGTTGAAAGAGGCATTTAAGCAGAGAAAAATTGAGCTAGGGTTGGTCAGTGTGGCAGGCAGAGATCTTTTAGTTCAGTTCTTTCCTCCTCTACGCCTGCAAATGAAGTCAGGGATGAAGGGCAGGGCTCACAGTGAGAGTACCATTATAAATCAGCATTGTTCCTCTACACATGCTGGTTTGCAGGCCTTCTCTTTGAGGCCTAATACTTTAGGGATATTGTTTCTGTTTTGTAAAAACATCTTCCTTTAGAAAATTGTTCATGAGAAGGTAATTAGATATGCAGACAGAAATAGGATGTGCAGTAATGAGAGTATGCTATGCAATCCATGAAGATCTGTCATGCTTATTCTGGGGAGAAGGCAAAAGTAAGATTGCTGGTGTTCAGGAAAGTGGGAGGTACCATCACTTCTTTTCCCTTATCAAACTACAACCCCCTTCTCATTCCACTTCCTGACTTCAAATTCTTTAATAAAGTAATACTAACTGGAGAAATGGAATGTCTTATTGATGCTGTTGTAATAACTTGGTTATTATTTAACAGAAAAGGAGGAAAGGAAAGACCAAGTAGTATAGGCATGCCATTTATACAGCTTTGCCAAAAAGCTGCATTTAACATTCTGCAAGTCTGTCCCCCACTGATTGATGGGGGAAGGGACTGAACAAAGGCAGTTTAGATACATGCCCAGTGAGGTCTGAGTGATATGGTAAGGTGCCTACCTGTCTGCCAGTCATACCTGAGAACAGATAGCATGGTGTTTAACATGGAATCTCTCTCTCTCTCTCTCTCTCTCTCTCTCTCTCTCTCTTTCACACACACACACACACACACACACACACACCAGGCCTCTTGGGACTCCTGTTGTAGGACTCCCCTGCGCCCACAGCCGTGTGGGGCACCACAAATGGACTAATGGACTTTAATTAGCTTGGATACTAAACCACACCTGGCTCCAACATGGAATGGAAGCTCTGGACACTGGCCTTGTTTCTGGCTGTGCTGGAACCTTAATTGCACCTTTTCCAGGACAGGGGACTTTGGAACCCAAGAAATGTAACTTTACACAAATAAAGCCTTCTTCCACATCCCATCCTTCTGTGTGAATCTTAGAAAATTCATTTTCTGAAGATATCAAAAGGACCTCACTCCCAGGAGCGATGGAGGAGTTTGATTCTCTAGTAACATTATAATTGCTATTAATATATAAATTACATCTAAATTAAAAATATATATTAATTTCTATTATATACACAAATGAAAATGTATTTGAATTTTAATGCTTTGTATTTTTTCTAGAGTATTTTGTGGTTCCCTTTCTGAGTCCTAGGTACCTTATCTTTTAGTTCAGTTCCTTCCACCTCTATGCCTGCAAATGAGGTCAGGGATGAAGGGCAGGACTCACAATGGGAGCATAGCAAGGGGGAGAAAGGGAGGAATATTCCTGTGGGCCTGACCTTGGGATACAGCAGGAGAAAGACTCCTTTGCTGCCATCAGAGGGTAGGAATAGGAAGTGATGGTGATGGCCTGGATTTTTAGCTTCCCAGCTGCCTTTAAATCATTTGGTTGTAAGAGGTGAATTTATTTAAGTAATTAAAAAAGAGTAATAACAAAAAGCAGTGTTTTGTACACTTCTTAGACAAGAAACGACTAATTTGGCTAAATATTATATGAAGTGAGCTGACAGCACCAGGAAAAATTTACATGCCTGCTTCCTTCCAAATCTTCTATAAGTTGACAATAGCTCTTATTGTCATATTAGGAAAACTGGGAAGGGAAAATAGATCTAATTTTCCATTCTTGTCATTGCATTGCTCAGGATCCTTGAGTAGCTTCTTAGATTTACTCTGGGTATCAAATGAAAACTTCTAGTCACGGCCTTCAAAACTGCATACCTGGCTTGCCTTTCTTATCTGCTCTCATCTCTTTTTGTAGCCCTGTAGGAACTCTGTTATGTCTGAAGCACAAACAACCTCTCTGAAGGATCTTGAGGTCAGATTTTATCTCTCTAATTCATTGAGTGCACACCTGGTCCAGGTGCCCAACCGGCCCTAGGGCTTTTGCCCAGGTGCCTTGTATGCACTGAAGTTTCTCAATTTCTCATCAAGTCTGCTCTTACCCAGATCAGATTTGCATTTTGGAAAGATCATCCTGACAGTGGTTTTGAGAATGAAGGCTGGGTTGGTGTCTGAGCAGGTAGTGTAGGGGGAAATACAAGTAGCTGGGTAGGAAATGAGCGCCAGGGATTGCTGCTTTACACATTCGGAAGTTAGAGGAAAGATGACTTAGTGCCCAATTCAACATGAAAAGTGAAGAGGAAAAGGGGCTGTGTCTATTTTCATTTGCTCATATTAACCATTAATTGTCCAGATTTATCATTAATTGAAACATTTTATCTTTCTATTATGGTCGCATTTAATAGTTAACAGAATTTCATTTTTAGAAGCACAGTGTTGTCTTTGGGTCATGTTTAGCTATTCAGATAAAGATATAGTCATACCATGAAAATGAAAATTACTACTGACTGTGAATATGAAATATGGGTAATTCACAAAGTTACAATAAGAATTTGTTTTCTGCAGTTTTAATACCTTGTTTCCTCGAAAAGCTCCTGATATTTTTTCTAAATTATACCCCAAAATAAACACTAGTTATACAATTGTATCATAAAATAATACAGACTTATTGTAAATATCTGGAAAGCAAAGATATTAATCACTTCTAATCCTTTTTTTCAAGGAAAACCACCGAATTCAGAGTTTTTTAGTCTTTCTATTGGCATAGAAGTATATGTAAATATGTACATATATACTATGAATATAATATATATAATTGGGGTCACAGTGTATATTTTAACTTATATTCTTTTCATATTTAATGTTATATCATAAGCATTTTCCATTGACATTAACATCTTTACAAAAGCAACATTATAATAAGTATGTAATACTCCAACATAAGGACATGCCACAATTTGACAGTTTTTCTATTGATCACTCTCTGGCACAGACTGGTGAGATGGTCATCAATGCCATTCCTTCTTGTAGATACACAGGAAGTTGATATATTTTAGCCTCTCTTTCAGTTAGGTTGGGGCTGTATGACTGACTTCTGACCAATGGAATCTGGCCGGAAATATCAGGCCTGACCCTAAAACATACCTTTCAGTTTTCTTCTTTCTTTCTCTTTCTTTCATTCTTTGTAGAATCAGAAGGATGCGATGGTAGAGATGTGAAGGAAGGCACATCTTGCAGTCACCACCTAGAGGATGGACACACAAGGAAGCCCCCCAAGTGCATCAAACTCTGGTATGAGTGAGAAAGAAGTGTTATCATGTGAAGGCTCTAGGATTTGAAGGTTGTTTCAGCAGTTACTATCATTTGTGCTAATCGATGAAAAAGTTCTAGCCCCACTGGTGTGGCTTTAGTGGTTCAGCATCAACCTATGAACTAGGAGGTCACGGCTCAATTCCTGGTCAGGGCACATGCCCAGGTTGCAGGCCCAATCCCCAGTGTGGGCTGTGCAGGAGGCAGCCAATCAATGATTCTCTCTCATCATTGATGTTTCTCTCCCCCTCCCTTCCTCTCTACAAACAAACAAACAAACAAACAAACAAAAACTTATCTTGCATAGGGGGATGTTCATTGACTGAATTGAAAAGGAATCTTTTTCCTCCAAAGTTTTTCTAATTTTACTCAATTTATAAATATACCAACATGTCTATCTTTACCAACATATAATTTGTCTTCCTAGGATAAATTCCTGGGTGGGATTTCTGGCATCCATCTAGGATGAAAAAAGTTGGAAAGAGCATTGCTTCAATTACAGCAATAAAATAAAAACTAAATAATATACAAAATAATCACTTTTCTTAAAACACTCAGAGAGTTGAAATCACAGAGCAACTAGCTGGCCTAAAGTTTAAGAAAAAGTAGGCACATCCATGTGAATAATGCTTAAAAGAGGGAGTGGTCATCTGCTAAATGTTGCTGATAGAGAATATACTTATATTTGACAACCTTTTTCATATAAAAATTAGAAAATATACTTTATTCTAGTTTTTATAGTTTTATTTATTATACTTCAATCTTTGTAAGTATAGTTTTAATTCCAGCATCAAAGGGATACATAATAATTTAGCTAAAATTCTCCTATTAGTGAATATTTATATTTCAAATTTTTGTTGATATAAAAAATCATAATGCATGTCTTTGCCTTTAAATCTTTACATTTTGAAGATATCTTTTGAATATATGCTTACATGTAAAAATTATTAGGCCATAAACTTATTTTAAAAGTATAACATTTAAAATAGTTGCTCTCTTAATCCCTCAGACCTGGAAGTTAAGGAATTTATTGATAATTCAACAAATATTTTTTGGGTACTCCTATGTTCACTTACACATTCCAGGAAGTGTTTTAGGTACTGCTAATACAATAAACAAACAGGAAAAAAAAAATCCCTGTCTTTGTGGACCTTATATTTTAGCTAAGGGAGTCAAACCAATAATAATAATAATAGTAATAGTAATAATAATAGTATATAATCATAACATATACTATGATAATTACAGAGGTTAATAATTATATAGCATAATATATAGTCATAATAAATAAGTAAATTTTATGGTTTGTTAGATTATAACATATATATGTTACAGTATTCTGTGGAAGGAAATAGAGCAGGGAAAGGGAGATTGAGTGATGGCGAAAAGGCAGTGAGATGCCCAGGGTAGGTGAGGTGCCCAGGTTAGGCCTCCTTGAGACACCGTCATTGAACACCTAGAGGGGGCAGAGAGGTGAAGGAGTTGGCCATGTGGAGGAAGAGGGCTCCAGGCAGAGAAGCACTCCATGCTTGGCTCTCAAGAACAATTAGCAGGCCCTGTCTCTAAATACAATCACATTCGGCGGTAGTGGGGATTACAACTTCAACATATGAATTTTGGGGGAGCACACTTCAGCCTATAAAAGAAGGATCTAATTTAGTTTATGCTAATACATTAAATTTTCATAAATTATTTTATTAAAAAGATACTCTTTGTATTATTTACTAGAGGCATCTTTATTTTATGTCCCTTCAATTGCAAACTGCAGACATGTTAATAAATACATACTAGAAATATCAGTCATCTTAATAATAGTGTGGGGTTGGGAAGGTGAAGAGGGGTAAGAAGAAACTAGAAAATGGGGTTATGTCCATTATTCAAATTTGCTTTGGTGTGTAAAGATATAGGAAATGTAAAGTTCCATCCTTTCTTCCAATCATTTTAGTTCATTAACATTTCAAATGCCATATGTCATTGCTAGTAATTGGATACAGAATATAAATCTTTCAAATTAGGAGGATCAAAATGGTGAGTGCAAAGTGCTTCCTTATATTATGATTCTCTTCTTCCTGAGGCTACATACATTAGGACAAGATTCTGAGAGTTGTTATGGTTTAGGATTTGGGTGATTGGCTTGAACAGTTGCTGCTTTCAATCTCTTTGCTTAATTGAGGAGAAACCTTAACTCAATTTTAACTGGCCAGCAGAAGTTTGCCCTTTTATTTGTAAACTAGAGGCCCGGTGCATGAATCTGTGCACCAGTGGGGTCTCTTGGCCTGGCCTGTGCCCTCTCGCAATCTGGGACCTCTCAGGAGATGTTGGAGAGCTGGTTTTGGCCCGATCCCCATAGGCCAGGCCCAGGAACCCCACCGGTGCACGATTGGGGCCAGGGAGGGGCAGCGGGGAGGCTCCAGGGCATGTCCAGCTCATCTCGCCCAGTATCGATTGGCCAAACCCCAGCAGCAAGCTAACCTACCGGTTGGAGCATCCATCCCCTGGTGGTGAGTGTGTGTCATAGCAACTGGTCAAACGGTCGAACAAATGGTTGGATACTTAGCATATTAGGCTTTTATTATATAGGATAGTGTCATGTTGGCAGAAATGGTAGTTCAATAGGGTTCTGAACCTTCTCCTGTCCCAAGACAGGCTTGTTTGCAATTAGAAACTTAGTATTAAGTCAAACAGTACTAATGGAGTGTCATCTCTGCAGAGCTTGCTAGTGCCAAGCCAAGTGTGCTACTGCTCTTTGAAAATGTGGTTCTTTTTTTCTTTTTATTAAACTTATTGGGGTGACAGTGGTTAATAAGATTATATAGGTTTCAAGTGTACATTTCTATGATACATGACCTGTATATTGCATTGTGTGCCCACCACCCAAAGTCAAATAATCTTCCATCACCATATATTTGACCCCCTTTACCCTTTACTACACCACCCCACTCCCCTTCCCTCTGGTAATGTCTGTGCCTGTGAGTTTTTGTTTGTTTGTTTTTCTTGTTTATCATTGGAAAACTTAGTAAAAAAAATCCCTCAATTTTTTCACTTATTCTTTTAAGCCCCCTATCACTACCAGTCCACCAGAAACAGGAATACAGGAATTATACAGCTGAATCTAGGTTGTCTTGGCCATTTTAGAGCCAACTCTCCACCTTATATGTTTATAAATTAAATGTCAGTGGTAACCATGGGTTGCAAAGGTGAAACACTAATCAAGTCCATGTCTACACATGGAAACTTATGAGAAAACACATATGTCTGCTCAATTATAGGTATGGAGCAACCCAGGAGACTAGACAAGGCAGCCTTTTAAGGAAGACTAGTGATGAGAGTGATAGTTTGGGGATCTTCCAGCAAATGGTAGTATTGATAAGTCAAATAAAATAGAAAACCAATCTGGTTGAGAAATGGGCTAGGAGTGAGTAATTATGCATTAAGTACCTATTGAATCGATTTGACAAAAATTTCATTTTTGTCTTGTTCTCCTCAACATTTTGAGTTATCTGTTTGTTTAAGGAGGCAGGTCACCTATAGCTGAGTTCTCAAGAGTGCTCTGAGCTGCCTGTTCTTAGGTAAAGCACGTCCCTGCTTATGTTCCTTTCCTTTGGCATTCTCCTCTACACATTAACCCTTCTCCCATGAGGCAGAGTTTCAGTACTCATGTCCACAGAATTTCATGAATGTCCTCTTATGTTCATATATAAATGATTTCCTGAACATATCATTGATTCTTTATCCATTGGGTATGTAGAGAGGATTTTATTATTTAATCTGACAGATAAAGAAGTTAGTTGCAAATGTTACACAGCTGTGTAACTTATAAATTCATTGATATTTCTATCGTTTCATGCTACATCCGTTGCTTAGTCTCTCAGGATCTTTTCCCATGCAGGGGTCAGTTTGAAATATCCAGCTGATAGGATATTGTGTTATCCCTCAGGTCAAGCATTTGCATAATTAATAGGAATATTGGATATCTTTACATAAAAGATATGATTAGCAGTAAGATTTCTAGACCACTGGCATAGTAATGTCATTTCCAGGTATAATAAAATGGAAGAAGTCTCCTTAGCTTGCTGCCCCAGCATTTAAAATTGAGTTATTCCTGAGATTAAAAAGAAAAGACTAAGTGAACGGTATCATCTTCTTCCAGACTTTTCGTGGCAGGGTGTACTGTTAACTGCAGAAAGAAGCCACAATTAAGGCCATTATAACATAATTTCATAGAAGGCCAGTGCTAGAAGGGACCTTAGCATCCATCTAGCCCAAAGCCTCATTTCGGGTCAAGGAAACTGAAGCCAGGCAGGGGTAGAGAGCCTCCCCAAATATCATAATTAGCTGGCAGGAGAGTTGAGACTAGGGCCTGGGTCTCCATCCTCATGTTTCATCAACTGCACATTGTTACATAATCCAGAATTTTTATCCTGTGAAGTACTTGTACAAATAGGATTGCAAATAATAAAGATGTTACTAAAAGCCAATCTCTGCTAAGGAGAGCTAGCCTAACATTACTTCTGATATATATATATATATATATATATATATATATATATATATATATATTAACTTTAAAGGACACATTCCATAGCAGAGTGAAAAGAAGTTGCAAATGACAGAATTCTAACAGGCTCATTACCTGAACAAAAATACACAGGGCACTATTTTTGAGTCTTGTCTGTGGGCAGGATGCATACATACTTCAGTTAGTCAATCAGCAAGCGATCATTGAGCACTGTTTGTGTTCAGCAGCTGTGAAGGATGCCAAGAAGGGTTCCTGCCCATCAGGAGCTTTTAATGCTTTTGGGGCACACAACTAACACCCAAAAAATAAGAACAATTAAATACAACACTGAATCGTATTGACTCAAACTTCAACAGATGAAATCTGGATATTTAGCCCTCCCCCACACCCATTAGTACAGTCACAGCTTTAGTTGGGTTTGATCCATGAGCAAAGTGGGGAAATGTCAGCGATCCCTTGGCACAGCAGGATAAGAGCCCTGATTTAACTCAGAACTGGATCTTTGCCCAGCCCAGTCTTGTATATTTCAGCCATTCTGCCTTTTATATGTCAGGGGTGGGAGTGGGAGGGGGTGTCAGGAAAGGTGTCTGACCAGAGCTGACCTAATAATATCTGCTGAAATTGTTGAATGTCCGTGAAGGTTATTGTCTTCTCACAAGGCCCTGGAAGGCCCACACACATCTTTATATTTGGGGATGAGTCACTTCATCCTAACCATCATACATTACTAACCATAGATTGTCTGGTTTCAGTAAAATAGTTAGAAGTTATACTCATTTGTCCACGTTCACTTGAATCCATAAAGAAAGAAATAATCCTAAAATGGACTATTACGCAAGGTCCCTTCTAGCACTGGCCTTCTATGAAATTATGTTATCTCTTTGGGCACTGTGTTATTGCTTGAGAGATTTGGATATATAGAATTGCAGGACATTACTCAGATGTAACCATAAACAAGAAAAATGAATTATGGAGATTAAAATTATTAGCTACTTGGAGGAGACTGGTCATATAATTAGAATGTTTTAATTAGCATCAACAAATGGGAGAGGCAAAATGGGATGGGGCCAAGAAAGGATGTTCAGACAAATCAAGATGCAAACTCTGGCTGTTTGCATCAAAAGAGATATAACAAATTTTCTAGTTAAATTCAAAGGGGAAGTAGCATATGCTCAAAACAGAAAAACAGCTTGAAAGGGGTAAGGGGTTAATTTACCTTAATATTCAGGTAAATCAAATTTTATAATTTCATGAAGGAATGCAAGCAGTAAGGGAAAAAGTGGCATATAGCCACAGTTAATATCAGACGTCACTGCCTGTCATTCATTAGAAGCTACAGGCACTGGGCTGAAAAGAAACTGAGAGCATCACTGACCCAGTTTGGAAGGTATGTTAAATGTCAGCTCCTTTCCTGTGCTTGGTTCTTTTCTGCAGAAGCTTCACAAAGTCACACCAAGTCTGAGCTTGTACACCTCCTGTTGTGGGTACTTGTTTTCTCCCAAGGCAGAGTCTATCCAGTATTTGCTGAGTTCTGGCTCTTACATTGTCCTGCATATTGATCCCAAGTCTGTTTTGCTATAGCTTCTACCCATCACTTCCCTTGGGGAGGAATGAGCACATTTAATCTTGGCTCTATATAATAGCTCTTCACTTCTCTATAACTGGCTGTCATTTTCACAATGTCGTGTCTTCAGCTGCCTAAAAAGCTCTATTCCTTCAACTACTTATAACAGGACAAGTGGCAAATCTCTTCATCATCCTTGTCTCCTTTTTGTGAATGTGCTTGAGTTTCTCTTTGTCACTTCAGGCAATTAACTTAATAACTTAGGTATGAACTACTAGTTGCTGAACAGAGCATACTTATTGTTATAAATCCCTGTCATCAAAGCGTGTTCTGTGTGCTAGAAGGAAAACCCAGGAACTTGTTAAAAATGAAAACTCCACAGACCACCCAGACCTTCTGAATTGCAACTTGTATTTTAATAAGATCCCAGGTGACTCATGAACTTTAAAGTTTGAAAACCACTGTTCTACATCAGTGGTTCTCACACTTGACAGCACATTTGAATACTGGTGTCTGGGTCCTTCCTGACACATTGCTGAAAAAAGGTGAATTCTCTAAGAAGCATCAATACCTCTTATCTTTCCATAAGAATGCTGAAAAATACAGGCTATTATGGGATGCAGAGCTTGTAATGGGCCAAGAGTACTAACAATTCTTGGCCCTGTTCCCTTGAAATGTAACATAAAACTCATTGGCAATTATAGTGACTTCTCTTTTTTTTTATTGATACAACAATCTGGCTAACAAAAGAGAAAACTCATCCCATTGAACTTAGAAGTCACAATGACTAACATATCAAATTTGATAACCTATGAAGGCTTACTGTTTTATGTTACTAACTTGTTTTATAAAAAAATAATGTTTATTTATTTGCTTATCCATATGATGAACAAACACACACTTCAACAGCTGTAGTAGAGTCTGGAAGGCGTACTCAAATCCTCTGCTGTTGTAGAATTTTGAGGCAGTGTTTTGTAAACTATTCATCTGTCATTTTGAAGGCAGTACACAGTCTTTATGAAAAGAAAATATAATTTAAACTTTTTGTTTACTATCCACAAAAATTAGATTAAATTTACTAACTCATTAAATTTACTAACACAGAAAGAGAACAAAATAGATATAAGGAAGATTTTTAGAAGGACTCTCTTAAGGAAAAGAGGAATCAGAGAGGAAAGGATTTTACCTCATGACTCTGATTTTTGAATAACATCTTACCTGTTCAGAATAAATGAGTTGACTTATTTTATCAAATCCCACAAGGCAAATTCTCTCAGCTTCATTATAAAGAATAAATGCGTTATTTTTAGCACATCAGCATTTGGTTTTGTAGGAAAAAATACATGTAGCCCACGTGTCATATTCAATTAATTGTTTGGGCTGTGTACACTGTGAGGTGTTTTGTCTCTACAAAATGCTACATCGTGTGGTAAGAAATTCACCAAACCATCATAATAAGGTGCAAAGACATTTCCTAAGAATATAAAATATCAGGGACTTGTCTGGGGATCATGTTCCTCTGAAATCTCATTCTTCTCTATGATGTGACAGATGGGAATTGTGCTCATTTTAATCTCTAGTAAAAGGCTGAGGAGACGGCTAAAAGAAGTTAAAAACCTCTTGCCCTGGCAGCTGGATAAACCTGCAGTTGAGATGAGAACCAGAAGTCAGAGGACAGGCTTAATGTAGCACCATCTCGATGCCTTATGCTCTTCTCCTCTTATGGCATCTCTCAGCCATGCACTCATTCTGTCGTTCTTTCACTTACTCCTTCATTCATGCATTCAATCAGAAAACAATGGCTGAGTACTGACTACCTGCCCAGCACAATGCTGGCCTCTAAGGATACAGCAGAGAGTAAGACAGAAGGTCTACCTTTGTGGAGCTGATTGCTAAGCAGAGAAGACATGCTGTTAATTAACCAATTACAGTGAAGTGTCTAGCACTGCCTCCTCCATCTAGGTGTCATTTACTTCTAAAGTCCATATCTTTTTTCCTCTGTCTGGGCATACAGAAATTAGGGGTGAGGGGAGAAAGGATCAGACGAGGTGACTCTCTTATGTTTCTTGAACCTTGTATTTTTCGGGGTAGAGTACTCACTTTTCCATTTAATGTTAAAGATTTGTTTTTAATTTCCAAAATAATGTTACAATTGATATCATAATATTACCTGACAAGGTATATAGCATTTTAGAGTTTGTGAAGTACTTTCACAATCATTACTACATTGGACTAAAACTAATACTGTGAGATGAGTGGCAGAGAAAACCAAGGCTTCTGGAGGCTAAGCTACTGAATCATTAGTGGCAGAGCTGAAACTTGAACTCTTCTGCCTGAATGATAATGGTCATGGGCACACACTAGGTTTAAACCTGTCTTTGCCTTAGTGATGCTTCATAGACCACCTACTGCGCTAGGAAAATGTTAAAAATTATAGTTTGTGTTACCTTAGTAAATCATTACAGAGGCAGTGAGTAGCTTTTGTCTTAACTGTTTTCTGAAACCACACAGCAGGCGGCACACTAGAATATTCAAAACCAGGAATGCATTTGCCAGGTGGCTTGGAAGTTCCCTACTTTTGATTTCCTTTCCAAGTCTAGTTGTAGGAGGCTGGAGGTGCAAGGGGAATCAGGACAGAGAAGAGCAGGAGGGTACTAGAGCTAGGGCCTGAGATACCTACACAGGTCAGAGTTTTATGATGTAAAATGGGTTAAAACTGGGAAAACAGTGAGAGAGGGTGCCCAAATGTGAGAATTCCATGGCTGGTTAAAGTGAGAGTGAACCAGCAGAAGGAGAAATGCACAGTAGGCTGGGCCCCAGGCTGGCTTCATGGGGCTGTGATGCTCAAAAGGGCCCTGTAATCAAAAGAGCCTCACACTTAGTTTAATGTTCTGCTGTGGCCATCCAGAAATTCTTGATCATTCTATCTTTATATGTTTACTAGAGGCCCGGTGTTTGAAAATTTGTGCACTGGAGGGGGGGGGGGTCCCTCAGCCCAGCTTGCCCCCTTTCACAGTCCGGGAGCCCTCAGGGGATGTCCTACTGATGCTTAGGCCCGCTCCCTGGCCTCCCTCTGCAGGAGGCAACTGGGCTGATCATGGGAAGGAACTGCCTCCATCACCCCACTGCTGCTGCCACTGCCAGCTGCTGCAGCCACTAAGGTGTTTTCATCAACACGGAGTCCAGTCCCTTCACCATGAAAAAATGACAACTTTCTTTAGGCATTTTCAAGATGTCTCTTTCATAGGATATGACCTTTTTTATTTTTATCCTCACCTGAGGATATTTTTAGAGAGCATGGAAGAGAGAGGGAAAGACAGAGAGAAACATCAATGTGAGAGGGACACTTCGATTGGTTGCCTCCTTCATAAGCCCTGACCTGAGCCCTGGCCAGGGAGGAGCCTGCAACCTAGGTACATGCCCTTGACCAGAATCAAACCCGGACCCCGTGTTCCGCAGGCTGAGGCTCTATCCACTGAGCAAAACTGGCTAGGGCAGGATATGACATTTCTTAGCCCCTCCAACAGCAGACCTTCGTTTTTTCCTCCAGGAGTGAGGAGGAAAAACCCTAGATCACCTTCTTGGATTCTTATTACCCAAGTTACCAAGAACACTGAGAGTGGTGTACCGGGAGCTTAGCCAGTGAGCGTTCAGAAAAGGTGTTTCCTCTGCAGCTCATACGTAGAGGTGGGACTGCCAGCGAGCCATGACAGCTGGCAGGCCCTGTTCTCTTCGGGCCTCCCTGCAGCCTCAGCGGCTGGCAGGCCCTGTTCTCTCCAGGCCTGCACCATCCATGGCTTGCCTCATTGTGCACGCAGTCCCCTCCAGCCCACCTATGCGTGCAGCCTCCTCCTGAGTGGTCGTGACATTATGGCGTCCTAGACAATTTGCATCTTACCTCTTTATATATATATATATATATATATATATATATATATATATATATACACACACACACACACACACACATATGTATACACACACACACACGCATATATTAGGTGAAGTACAATGTGACAGTGGAGGATGCACATGGAAGAGGAGATATGTGCAATATGCATGTCTTCAATTACTTCCCTCCTCATTTGCATATAGCACTCACCATGCCTCAGGAGTACAGATGCCCCATGCACACAGGCTGTCCATGAGCATAGGGTATCCCATGAGTACATGATGCTGTCAGTAGAGGGTAACCATAATTACAGGGTGCATGGGAGATCAGTAAGACTCAAAGTGAGTGCCAGGTAAGCATGTTACGTCTATGATTGAGCAAGTGGAGGTGATGACAATCTTGATAACTAGAGCTTGCTCTCCACTCTATCCGGAACTTGCTTCAAACACAGAAAGGAGACAGTGGCATCCTAAGAAACACAAATGACTAAGGATCTCTGTCATGTTCTTTCTTACTCCCTGTGCTTCCCTGCCTCAGCCAACCACTTACACTGAAAATGATGACATAGAAGGAAAGGGAAAGATAGGACAGCGCAGTTTAACTGGTCAGGGGAGTGTAATCTTCAGTGAGCCTTCCTAGTCCGTTTTCTGGCCTTTGTGTAGTTTCTATGAAGACCAGGGAAGGAAAGGGCCTTGGAAGAGGAAAAGACAAGTGCCAACAGCGGAAAGAACCAGGTGGCTGTGAGGTGTGATGTCTGAGTTGAGGTGTTATATGACATCCTCTCAATTTCTCATACTTTTATTGTTGCGCTTGAGGTCAGCCAAATTATGTTTTATGAGTTTTGAAGTAGCCCAGGGAAAAAATTCTCTTTGCTCCAGATGTCTAAGTAATAAAAGATCATGAATGCTTTTGCTCTGCTGACCCTGGGGTACATGGGTGCAGTGAGACAAGAAAGCAAAGATGTTATTGGCGACTGGATCTGAGCCCCATCTGGGCAGCAGCTGGCAAGCAGGATCACAAAATGTATCTAAACCTCAGCTCTCTCTGTCCACATCTGGCAAATAGAGTGAGGTTCACAGACATTCGCAGACAGAATGCTCTTTGCTTCCCACTCTCAGCTTCTGACTTTGAGCCTGTCTGTTGGAGGCTGTTAGAAATACCAAGGCACACCGCTCCTTCTTCCTTCCTTCCTGCTAACACAGCACAGCAGGGGGAGGTGTGTTCGTGCAAAAACAACTACTATGGCAAACTGTCCTTAACGTCTTTTATTTCACTGTGTGCTTCAACACTAATGCTACCAGCTTACAAAAATAAATATACACCATGTAAGGATTTTCACCAAATATAGGAACTTGAGAAGTCTCAGAGTGACAGACCTTTTCTCCACCCTTATTTGTACCCACACATTGGATACTGCTTCTGGAAGATACAAAGACGCCTTTTAACCTTAGAAATAGCCAGAAGTGCTGAGGTAGGAAACATACTGCATTTATTATCAGAACTTGCCACTAGGGCACCTGAAAACGTTACTTTGACATCGGTGAGCCTCCTCTGTTAAACAGGAAAAAAAGTTCATTGTCTCTGGAGAATGTATGAGTAGCTTTGTTAGAGGTAGAGTCCATACAAGTGTTAGTTATCATTATTACAATAGGTGCATAAACTTCTGTTGAGCTTTGAATGCTTGAGGAAACCTGCTGGGGAAGTCCCATAAGTCATTGCTCTAAAAATCATAGACCTCTGCTTGGCACTAGATATCCCTAAGGGAAAATGTGACTGAGGATAAAATAATGAGGACCTGTGATTGGAATATCCTGGCTAATTCTTAAAACAAATTTGACGTACTCAAAACGAATGAGGAGGTATGTTGGAACATAGCCAGCTGCAAAATGAAACACTAAACACAAATTTACAGCTCAAAAAAACTCCATCTTGTATAGTTCACATTTGTACTTTTTTTTTTTAATTAAATCTTTATTGTTCAGATTATTACATTTGTTCCTCTTTTTCCCCCCCCATAACTCCCCTCCTCCCAGTTCCCGCCCCACCCTCCGCCCTCACTCCCCACCCACTGTCCTCATCCATAGGTGCACGATTTTTGTCCAGTCTCTTCCCACATCTCCCACACCCCTTTCCCCCCCAAGAATAGTCAGTCCATTCCCTTTCTATGTCCCTGATTCTATTATAATCACCAGTTCATTCTGTTCATCAGATTATTTATTCACTTGATTCTTAGATTCACTTGTTGATAGATGCATATTTGTTGTTCATAATTTGTATCTTTACCTTTTTCTTCCTCTTCCTCTTCTTAAAGGATACCTTTCAGCATTTCATATAATCCTGGTTTGGTGGTGATGAACTCCTTTAGCTTTTCCTTATCTGTGAAGCTCTTTATCTGACCTTCAATTCTGAATGATAGCTTTGCTGGATAAAGTAATCTTGGTTGTAGGTTCTTGGTATTCATCACTTTGAATATTTCTTGCCACTCCCTTCTGGCCTGCAAAGTTTCTGTTGAGAAATCAGCTGACAGTCGTATGGGTATTCCCTTATAGGTAACTGAGTTTCTTTCTCTTGCTGTTTTTAAGATTCTCTCTTTATCTTTTGCTCTTGGCATTTTAATGATGATGTGTCTTGGTGTGGTCCTCTTTGGATTCCTTTTGTTTGGGGTTCTCCGCGCTTCTTGGACCTGTAAGTCCATTTCTTTCACCAGGTGGGGGAAGTTTTCTGTCATTATTTCTTCAAATAGGTTTTCAATATCTTGGTCTCTCTCATCTTCTGGCACCCCTATAATTCTGATGTTGGTACGCTTGAAGCTGTCCCAGAGGCTCCTTACACTATCCTCGCATTTTTGGATTCTTTTTTCATTTTGCTTTTCCGGTTGGATGTTTTTTGCTTCCTCGCATTTCAAATCATTGACTTGATTCTTGCGCTCCTCTGGTCTGCTGTCGGGCGTCTGTATAATATTCGTTATTTCAGTCCGTGTATGCTTAATTTCTCGTTGGTTCCCCAATATAAGATCGAGGGTCTTATTAGTTTTCGTGTAGATCTCATTAAGTTTATCGGCAGCTTCTAAACAGTTCTTGAGAGACCTTAAAAGTGTGGTTCTGAACTCTATTTCTTCCATTGACAATTTTGTCCTGTTTCTTTGTCTCCGCATTTTGTTATGCTTCCTTGGTGCACCCCCTAGTGGTCTTTGTTCGCAGTCTTATAGATAAATCTTGATTGTTGTAGCTAATTCCAGGGAGGGTTTGACCTCCAGGCCAAGTGGCTATGAGAATCAGCTGTGTCAGCAGTGAGAGAACTTCTGTCCTCTAGGGAGGTGCTAATCTAGCCTTTGCCTGAGGCTATCCGGCAAATGCCTCTGTGCAGGGCTTGGGCGGGGCGGGTCGCACAGGATCAACAGGGTGGGCCGGAGAGAGCAGTTATGGCGGCTCTCAGTCCTGTCCCCAGGGGCTCTGCCTCTCTGAGTCCCAGCACCCGCTGCAAAGCTCGGAGAGAAAGCCGCACTCGCTCTGACCGAAGCCAGACAGTCCCGCTTCTCCCGTTTGAGTCTGGGTCCCTAAAGACTCGCCCGGATCTGGAGCTCAGAGTCTGCGACTCCCTCCCGATTGAAAACGCCAACCGCGCCCTCCGCCACCAGCCCGCTCGGCGCACTCCGCACCTCAGAATTTGACTTCAGCACTGCGCCTCCTCTGAGTGTCCGTGTGCGTTTCTCTTTCCTCCTAGTTGTAGGACTTCCACTCAGCCAGCGTTCCTGTGGTTCTGGGTGATGTCCCTTCCGTTTTTTGGTTTCACTTTTGAAGTAGTTGTTCAAAGCAGCAAACCCCGGCGTTAACCTATGCCGCCATCTTTGATGCCTCTGTACTTTTTCTTACCTGAGGATATTTTCCCATTGATTTTTAGAGAGAGTGGAAGGGAGGGAGGAGGGAAAGACACACACACACACACACACACACACATTAATCAATTGCCTTCTGCACAGGCGTGACCCGAGCTGGGATCTGGCTGGCAACCCAGGTACATACCATTGACTAGGAATAGAACCTGGACCCTTACATCTGCAGACTGATGCAATAACCACTGAGGCAAACCTGCCAAGGCAGTTGTGAGTACTTTTAAAATTTTTGTCTTAATTTTGTGGGTGACATAAAATTCTATTAAATTTTATGCAAAAAATTGGCAAGCTAATTGTCAGAAAGAGGTAGCAATAATTAATGTCTATATGATGTCTTAGTATTTATAAAGTACTTCATTCAAAACATATTTGTTTCTCACAATAGCTCACGATAGAAGTAATTATTATTCTACCTGTTCTATAGGTGACAATTCTAGACTCAGTCTCTTATCAGGAAGAACTAGACCAGTGGTTCTCAACTTTCGCTGCACATTAGAATCACCTGGGAATCTTTTTAAAATCCTGATCTCTGGGCCTCATCCTCCTGGAATTCTGTTTCTTTGTTATGGGGTGGGGCCACAACATTAGTAACAAAGAAACAGAATTTCTGGAGGATGAGGCCCAGAAATCAGGATTTTAAAAAGATTCCCAGGTGATTCTAATGTGCAGCCAAGGTTGAGAACCACTGAACTAGACATTGGTAGGTCTGGAAATTGAACTCAGGTGTTTTGACTTCAAAGTTCATAAATTTTAACAAAATGTACAATTAACAGTCAGATACTAGGTGTTTGAGATCAAACTGGCCCAGCACTGAGAAAATATAGTCCCGACTCTGTCACCATCTAGAGTTGCCTCACTCACTCACACCCTTTTGCTCGGTCTCAGTTTCTTCATTCGCAAAGTAAGGAGGCTCAGTTGAACATCCCTAAGTTGTATTCCATTCCTTAGTAATTTGATTGGTATAAAGAAAAGATTCAATTAAATAGCATTGAAAAGAAATTGTACTTCAATGCTGTCTGTTTTAGAAATGTGTTGTTTGGATTATGGGAAGTAGGCGACAAGTGGGAACACCTGAGCAAATGCCGGCACTAGTCAAGGCAACCTTTCTCACTGAGCACAAGTCCCCCAGGAAAAAGTGCCTGGGCCCTGAGTACAAAGGCCTCCTACAGGGATTCATGCAGATCCACAGTGGAACGAGCTGTAGTGATGCATCCAGCACACACTCAAGTCACTGAGCCCAGAGAGAGGAGGAGGCTCCATCAGGAGGGTGGGAGTTGATACCCAACTGAAAAATGAAGGCTTTGGAGGAACCTGAACCCACTCTACATGCATCATGCCTTTCTGAGAGGAGAGCACACTCATTAGTCATAAATAAGTCCTGTGAGATGCCTCCCACCTACCATGTGAGTATTTCAGATTATTGTGCTTAGCCAAAAAAGAACAAAGGAAAAAGAGAAATGTTTACCGTTTAAGCTTTTAATATTATTTATTTATCACCAGATTTAATCTCCTGAAAAAAATTTTGTTACGACATCTTTAAGTTTGTTCCTCCTTGACATTTCCAAGTGAGACACAAATATTCAGGCAAAGACTGGGGCTTCTTGGGCCCCATCAACTCTTCTTTGTACCCCTACTTCTTCCCATTGCTGGGGTCTTTCCACATGGGAGGTCAGGCAGGGTGCTATGAGGGAATCTGTGGTGGGGAAGCAGGTTTCCCTAGAGTCACCCACCCCTAGGCATGCAAGCTGTTGGTGTGTACTTCTACAGTATGTAGCAAAGGTTTATTGAACAGTCACTACATATCATGCACTGTTCTACACAGTAGTGGGTGGGGGAAAGATTAAGGCAGCTTCTATCTCAAGGAAGCCCCAGCTTAGGTGAGGATGAGCAGCTGGGTAAAGGAATCTAATGCAGCATTGTAAGATGTGCACCCAGAGAACAGAAAGGTTGGCATAGGCATGCAGGAGAGAACAGACAGTTGTGCTTGAAAGCAGAAGGAATTCAGAAAAGCCGCAAAGAGCAGATGGCATTTGAGCTGGGTATTAAAAAAAGTGTTCCACACAAAGAGGAGGCAGGGGAGGAGAAGAACCTCCAGAGAGAAAATAAGGCATGCACAAGGCAGGGAAGTGAACGCTGTCCCTTCTGGGAGCCGGGAACTGTTTTAGTGGCAGGAACCGGGATTTATGTGTGGAAGTGGTGTTATTTTCACCTGGAAGACTGAACATGAGCCAGAGGTGAAGATAGTTTGTATGCTATGGTAGTGGGGGTTAGATATTTTCCTTTGAGGCAAAGAGAATCCTACTTCTAGGTTATTATTCTGGCATAAATAGAAAGAATGGATCAGTGGGAAGAAAGGCTAGAGGTAGGAAGACCTCTCAGGAAACTGTTATGTTGTATCAAGGCAAAGGAGGGACCCATGTGAGAGAGATTTTAGAGGCAGAATTAGTAGAACTTTTTGGCCAACTGGATAGATCCAATAAGCAGTATGGTCGTGGGGTGTGGGATGGGGCACGGTCATAGTAGAAGAGGGTGGTGAGCAATGCCTGCCTCTTGACTGATGGGCTAACAAATACTGAGTTATTTGTTGGTATTGGGGCAAACAGCTGTGGGTAAAGCGTCTTCCCTCTGTCTGAGCCTGTCCTGCCTCACTGTTCAGGGATGGTCTGAGGTCTGTGGACCGGCAGCATCAGCACCACCTGGCAGCCTGCCCAGCTTCTCAGGCCCCACTCTGGATACTAAATCAGGCTCTGCTTCCTAACCAGATCCCAGGTCAGTTATACACACATTAAAGTTTGTGAAATACTGATCTAGGGTAATTCTTGGAGTAACAAGAGAGAAATAGCACAAAACATAAATAAACACGCTGAAGGGTCACATTGTTCATCACAAGGATATGGAGTCAGAGAATGATGTTTATTTTGGTCCTGAAGTTTGTACCTGATGCGAATTATGCTAACTACGAATCTTGATTCCACTTCATAGTTCTACTGCTATTGTTTGTGTACATATGGCACTTGGAGGTACTTAAAAGATCATAAAGTGAACAAAGTTATTTGGGGGCAACAAAGATAAAAAAATGAATAAAAAATAACAAACTTGTCTTTATCTCTCTGGCATCTTTATGAACTCATTATTCCTGGGATGTAAAGAGCTGGTGAGTATAGCTTTAATAAGGACTGAGCTAAATTCTCCCAACTTCGAGGTCAGAGAATAGACTCACAGAGGTCAGGCAGGGTCACATGGTTCTGGGGCTTGGCTGGGAGCCAGGCAGCTTCAGGCATGGAGCATGAGTCTTTGTCATGGTGACATCTCCTTTATGCCTCAGGAGCTGCTCTTTGCTCCAGACACAAACCTTGGTGATTGTGGCTCTTGCTTTTCAGCCTCTCATCTATTTTGTTGGTATGGATTTATTGGAATGGAAACTCGATGTGGATCTAAAAATCTATGGACACATGATAATATTTCATTGAAATTATAAAGATGATTTAGGCCAATAAAAGAAAAGAAAAAGGCTCTCAAAAATGCCTAAAGCACACCAAGATAAAGAACAGAATATGTTGCCTTTTCACAAGCTCGAAATGGCATTCAGCTCTGGAAATGGGCTTAATTTAAGTTTTGACACGCACCATGAAACACTTGACTTTCAAAATCTGATGATGTATTAGTTGCATCAAAAGCATAGTGGAAGGTAGATCACATTGAATTGTCCCTGTGATGACTGGAATGACTATGTGCTAAGGCAAAGCAGTGGCAAAGAAGAATGCATTAACTCCAGAAACTCAAGAGAGATGCAGTCTAAACAAATCACAGATGACTTCAGTGACAATGTTGTTTTTCAAGTACATAGTAAATGATAGGATATTCTGTTCTGAACTATTCTAGTATCTATGAGCCGCAGCTGTGAACAGAATTTATTTCTCAGGGACAGGACAAAGACTTTGAAATAGTCAGAAACACAACACAGCTCATAAAGTACTCTGAAGGAACGGCTATTTTACATCTCAGAAATCACTTTGGGATGGTTTCTTACAGCACGGTCCTGGGAGGCACTAACATGGGCCCTCGTCCTGGCTGCCACTAGCTGTTTGCATGTAGACAAGTTATTTTCACTCAGTTTTCTCATCTGTAAAATGAGAAGCTTCCTAACGCAGACTGAAGGGGTCCATCAAACCATCCTGTGGTTATTTCTCCAGTTCCTGAGTATACAATAAATAATTATGCTCATCAGCTTGAAGAATTTCTATTTGTAGCTTAAGATATCATAGTAGCAAAGGCTGAATGGTAATTCCTAAAGTTCCCATTCCCCTCCCTCCCACACCAAAATTGCAAATATGTGGTGATTGTCATCATACTCTAATTTTACACAATTGTTTGACCTGTGCAGAAGATATAGGATTAGCAAGATACTATAGGATTAGCAAGTTTAATTATCTGGTGGCTTGAATCATAGTTGCTCCTCTAGATTTCATGTCTTTACTAGCTAGCATAAGTAGACAAATTATTTGACACCTGTTATGTAGCCACAGATTTGGCCACCTCCAAACTCATATTTAACACTACATACAGCACACTTCAGAGAGTGGGATCAAACTTTGTGAGAGGAGACCAAAGTGAAAGGCTGGATATTGCAGTTATAAGTATGGGGGAGTTAATTCTTCATAGTAAGAATCTTGACCAATAGGAGATATTGGACAGGAGAGCTCCAGACAAATAGCAGATCCCAGGAGGAATTCCCTATGGCTTGTTGGATACATGCATCTAGAGCAGGGGTGGGCAAACTTTTTGACTCGAGGGCCACAATGGGTTCTTAAACTGGACTGGAGGGCCGGAACAAAAGCATGGATGGAGTGTTTGTGTGAACTAATATAAATTCAAAGTAAACATCATTACATAAAAGGGTACAGTCTTTTTTTTTTAGTTTTATTCATTTCAAACGGGCCGGATCCGGCCCGCGGGCCGTAGTTTGCCCATGGCTGATCTAGAGTGAGGGGGAAAAAATCTCTGTGGGAATTCAAGGGCATACCATTGCTGTTTCCTTCTTCCCAGTTACAGACTGTCCTGAGTTTTGGCTTCTTTGCATAGCCTGCCTGAAGTCTTCTTGCATGGCTGAACAGAAATGCCTGTGTCTTGTGATGACTTATTGTAAAGCAGTGGCTAACATAATAAACCATCACCTTGTATTGCTTCTTAACCTTACCTTCCTCACTTCCCTTTCCCTCACTTTTAGTACCTGGGGAATGAACTACCTGTCCTATTATTAATATACTAGAGGCCCAGTGCATGAATTCATGCACTGGTGGGGCCCCAACAGCTCAGATTGGGGCCCAGCCTGTTGGGAGGAGGTGATGGCGGGAGGTTGGCTGGCTGCCCCGATCGGGGCCTGATAAAGGCCAGGCCGACTGGGGGGAGGGGCCACAGATGATTGGCCAGTGGGCCCTGCCCCTGATTGGGATGGGGGTGGCGATGGGGGGTCAGCAGCCAGGGGAGGGGCTGTGGGAGGTTAGCTGGCCAGCCCCACCCCAATTGGTGTGTGTGGGGGCAATCAGGAGTGGAGCTGGCTTTGGAGAGGGGCTGTAGGCCGATTGGGGTGTTGGGGGCCTATCAGGAGCGGGGCTGGCTGTGGGGAAGGGCTGTGGGCGGTGGGCTGGCTGGCCCCGCCCCCGAATGGGGTGGGGGGATGAATGGGGGCCAGCGGCCTGGAGGAGGGGCCAAGGGTGGTTGGCTGGCCGGCCCTGCCCCAGATCAGAGTGGGCGGGTGCTGATCAGGGGCAGATCTGACTGGGAGGAGGGGCCGTGGGCTGATTGGGGTGGTGGGAGCCCATCCAGGGTGGGCTGGCTGGTGGGAGGGGCTTCAGAAAGTTGACCAGCCAGCCTGCCCCCTATTGGGGTAGGGGGGGTGATCAGGAGCGGTGCTGGCCAGGAGGAAGGGCCATGTGGGGGGGGGGGGGGGTTGGCCTGCCGCCCCGCCCTCAATCGGGATGGGAGAGGCCAATCAAGGGTGGGGCCAGCTGGGAGGAGGGGCTTCGGGAGGTTGGCCGGCCTCACCCCTAGATCGGCCGGTTCACTGGCTGCAGTGGGCATCATAGTGACCGGTCATTCTGGTCGTTAGGGCATTCTGGTCCCTGCTTTTTATACATATAGATAATGATAGTATGATTGAATGAAGTACACTTTCCTTTGACCAAATGACGGCCTGTGGTTTTCTATCTGAATGGGAGGCAAGGATTGGTGAATTAAGAAAAAGAATTGAAACACACATGCTGTTTGATGTCTTGAGATATTGTCTTAACACAACTAATAGTTATCTTGCACACGTTGATCAAGATCATTCTCATCCACCCACATAATCTTTTGATATTTTTGAGTGAAAAAGAAACTTCTAGATTAGAACCTGAAAGTGTATCACAGATCAGGGGTTAGAATCCTTTCAGGAGCAGAATATTTATTTGCGGTGAGTTGGGTAGAGACCGAAGATGAAACACCACAGCTTACAGTGTTGGAGGAGGGGTGAGCAGCAGGCAGTGGTGCTCAAGAGAGGTTTGTGCCTATTTTGGGGGAGGATAAAATAATGCTGGGGGAGGATCTTACGCTACCGATATCAAGCCTTTGCAGTCTTGGTGCATGTTTCATAGATTTAACCTGTGCTGCTGTATATCTTTTAAATTTAAGTAAAGAGCTTCTCTAGAGTGGTTAGCTAAGTCAAGAGCATGCATCTAGGAAAAGGAATCTAGGAAGGTGGCTCCCAGCGGGATTTTCTGGTGTGCCTGAAGTCATACTGCATTAATTGGCACTTCTCCGCTTACACTCTGGGGAGCCAAGGGGAAGGAACTGGCCTGGCCACTCAAGGGGCAGGACTTTGGAGCACCAAGACCGAAGGAATTCAGGAAGGGAATGGTGGTGGTCAGTAGCATCAGATGCAGCAGAGAAAACTGTGTACAATG
Organism: Myotis daubentonii; assembly: GCF_963259705.1. NCBI lineage: Eukaryota > Metazoa > Chordata > Mammalia > Chiroptera > Vespertilionidae > Myotis > Myotis daubentonii. The sequence goes on along the minus strand of NC_081845.1, from coordinate 55,141,700 downwards.
GGATGGGGCCTTGATATGTGCATTTTCTTAAGGTCCCAGTCTCTCTTCTATTCATGATAAGCAACAATTTGTGAAATTGGGATCACACTTTATAAAACCCAAAGTTGCTTAATATTTATATACCAGAGGGAGGTCATACTTTTTTCAGAATCATTAAAGACCTCCTGGTGAGGAGCAAAGATGGTAAAAAATAGACTAGAAAAAAAAAGGGAAAAGTCTAAATGCGGATATTTCAGCATTCAAATAATCTTACCTTAGCCTGGCATCAAATATTTGACAGGGAATGCAAAGTATTCCTGATCATCTCTAGTTCATTATGTTTTAATATTAATATGTAACAACTTTAATTACACATATTTTACTTGACTCAGTTTGTTCCTTCCTACTTCATCTACAGCCTCTTTCATAGAGGCAAATCCCCAGAAATAACACAGATGTAGGTGATGGCCAATACATGAAAGAGCTCTGTTCTAAATGTTTATTGCACTCAAAGGCTATAACTCATAGATAGTCTTCCAGATGAGGCCTCAAAAGCCCATTTAATCCATTTTGTAGATACTCTGAAAGACCTGGTAAAATTGGAGATCACTTGTGTGTTAAGCCTGAGTTCCCCAGGGATCCACAAAGCCTCTGGGCTTTTTGTTCTCCTTGGGGGCACTGGTAGTGGGAGAGGGTGGAAAAACAGAGTCTCACACCTGGTGGTAGGAGAGGTGGTGGGGTTAGATGGGCAGATGAGCACCTGTCATTCCGTGGGGAAGGCTCACCAGGCAGAAAACTGCCTGAAAATCTATCAACTTACTGCTGGTGAAGACCCAGTAAAGCAGATTTGCTCAGAAATAGAAAAGGTGGTTGGATGAGTAGATATTGTAGAGTAAGCAAAACAGTGAAGTAGTGTGTTTTTTCTCTTCTTGTTTCCCCCTTGTTTTATAATATACTTGTCTGAGTTTGACATTATTTTTAAACTGTCTATTCCTCTACTGGCAAAGGAGAGTGTGCTGATATGCAAATCTGGGCTGGATTAAATGCACAGGAAGGAAGGGAGTTATCAAGCGATATCCTGTTCTCCCTACACATAGTTTCAATTTTCATACATTTCCCCATGCTCCTCAAAATTTTAAGTTCTTCTTTTTGTTCTTATTTGGAAAGAGGTAACTCTTTGCCTGGATGGACTTGTTACCTGTAGAAAAGGACACAATGCAAGGCATTGAGAATTTGCTGCTTCTCTTCAATAAAGGAAGCATATTGTATAACTTTATAGAGCTTAAGCTGAGAAAATAACATTTTCTCTATGCATTCATATCCTATCTAATAAAGAAGGAATATGCTAATTGACTGCCCCACCCTCAAAGATGGCAGTGCCCACAGCCAATAAGGAGGGAATATGCTAATTGACTGCCATGCCCTCAAAGATGGTGGCGCCCACAGCCAATAGGAGGGAATATGCTAATTGACTGCCATGCCCTCAAAGATGGCGGTGCCCACAGCCACAAGATGGTGGCGCTCAGTCCCCTCAACCCCACCAGGGTGGCAGGCACGTGGCTGCTCTGTATGCTTGCCTCTGGAGTCCCCCAGTCCCCTCAACCCCCCAGCTGCCCAGGGACGCCCGAGGCTCAGGTATCCAGGGCCAGCCGAGGCTTGCGCTGCTGGCAGTGGTAGCAGCAGAGGTGTGATGGGGGCGTTCCTTTCCGCTGATCGCTGGGTTGCCTCCCACCCCTGAGGGATCCCGGACTGTGAGAAAGGGCAGGCTGGGCTGAGGAACAACCCCCCTCCAGTGCACGAATTTTGTGCACCAGGCCTCTAATATATATATATATATATATATATATTAGAGGCCCGGTGCATGAAAATTCATGCACTGGAGGGGGGAGGTCCCTCAGCCCGGCCTGCGCCCTCTCGAAGTCTGGGACCCCTCACTCCTTACCACCTGCCTGCTTACTGTTCCTTACCACTCAGCTCGTTGCTCCTTAGTGCTGCCATGGAGGCGGGAGAGGCTCCAGCCACTGCCACTGTGCTCACCAGCCATGAGCCTGGCTCCTGTGTTGAGCGTCTGCCCCCTGGTGGGTCAGTGCATGTCATAGTGACCGGTTGTTTCACAGGTCATTCCGCCATTCGGTCAATTTACATATTAAGCTTTTATTATATAGGATATATATATGCCAAAAGGAATGTTTAAGTTTTCTTCCTTTACCCTTCAGAGTGCATTCTTATTAGAGATCTGTAGGACTAAATAACAAAGTTTGAAAAAAGTGATTTATTGTTGGAAAAACTATATTGGGTTAACCCAACCTACACTTAGACCGGGCAGCATACAACTATAGAACTTACTGCAACTCTGCGTCCCAATGCTTGTGCTGTACATAACACCCATTTCTCATGGTTGATGCACAATTTAACCTCTCAAAGCTTCTTACTTACAAGACTGTTTCTATTCTATTTTTAGTAAGAAAGCCTCTTGTGAAAATGTGATACCCAGATAAGAAGTATTTCTTCTTTTGTTGCTATACTCCAGAGGTATAGCTTAAAAATCAGTGACAGCTGCCTATTAAGAAGACAGTCTATCAAAATTAAATGATTTAACATTTTGGCTGTGAGATGTTCCTATTTTTAATACAATTGTCACAAAGTTGTATCACCAACTACAGATAGGCACATGGTTCAGTTGTAAGCTGCCAGACTTAGCACTGAGTAGAGACCATACCCAAGGGATTAGATCTAGTAGAAAGAGAATGAAATTCATCTGTGGTTTTGATGGAATACCCTTGTGGAGTTTCATTTGTCCAGAATTCAAGAGTGGTTTTCTTAAAGATCTGTGTCTGTGTTAATGTTTTACAATCTCAGCTTTGATAGACTCTCTTGAGGTTATTTATCAATTGGTGTTCTTTTGGCCAGAGATCTATATCAAGTAATGTTCTGCAGTTCTCAGGAGAGTAACCCACAAAGGCTTTTTTTATGAGAAAATGTCCTTGGAGTCACAATTCTGTTTAAATTCTTTGGCAGTGATTTTCCATTCTGCACTCTCTGGTAAACACAAACTCCCATCCATGCTAATCTAGTTCCTCATTGACATAATACAAAATAATTGTCAAATTAAATATTACAAATAGTATCATCTTTAAAATTTTATGTTATATTGCATTATTGCAGTCACTAAGTTTATATTATTTCAAATGTCATAAATAATTCATAATAATGAAAATAATTATTCATTACTGTTTATTTAACAGCACCCAATATTTGAATAGTTTTGAAATTGTTAAGTCACCTTTGAGGATCACCTTTATGAGGATTATGATGGTAATACAGCCATCAACCTACATTTGATTTTGTATCACCTAGATTTCACAACCAAAATATGGCAGCTAAAATCAACTTCTCCCTGTTCCATGATTCCTAAGAAAATAAAAATCTTATATGAATCTGACCTCTGTTTCTTCTGTGCCTAGAGAAAACTCATGAAATAGTTCAGGTTAAGTGCTACCTTAATTCATGATCAAATGTGGAAGAATACTTATTATCTATCCTTTTCTGTTTTGCATGAAGGGTGATATTTCCAGTAAGTGGTATTTCCCTTAACGCCCTTTATTCTGTCCTACCCCAGCCAAGAGAATAGCCTTTTCTGATTAGAGAGTATGAGGGGAGAATCCGAGCGTGTCCGCTGGCTCAGTCCTTCCTTTTCCCTTTCTTGTTTCAGTGTGTCCAATTGCAGAGAGCACACATTCTGCTCTGCTCCTCCAAGCTGTCTGAATTTCAGGAACAGGCTCACCCTTTCCTTTGTAAGGAGATGGGGAACAGAGGTGTCCTTAAGTTACCCTTCTCAGATCCCAACATCTGGTACATGGGCTGAGGATTTTGAGAAATGAACAAGGAGTGGAATTTGAGGTGAAGAGGAACACTTGAGATTGAGACTTTGGAATGGGCCAGGCCACTTTTTTTTGTTGTGTTAAGGTTGGCAGCTGCAGGTGGCTGTATTGTGTTATACTGTTTCTTTTTATAATTGTGGGTAGAGTTGGGGATTGGTGAGATGGGCTTTTAACTTGTGTGACTAGACCAAGTGAGTTTAGATTTTAAAGTATAGGCGTTATAGTTTGACTTGGTATTGCAAGAAAGCTGAGATGAGATTACATCTTTCCAGTTTTGGTTGGACAAACAATATTTGCTGTTATCAACAGTGTTTCCCAGCCAGGTGGTAAGTGGGAGCTTAAATGTCAAGGATCTAAGTTCTGTATGGTTTGCAGAGCACACGTGGGGTGTGAGGTTTCAGTTTTACCTGCCAGGGCTAAGTAGGCCTCTCTGGACTGACTGCTTAAATTCCATTTTGCACTTTAAACCAAGAAAGGAGGGAAGCTCTAGGCTAAGTTTGGATGAATGTGACTTATTCATAAGTTGCGTTATCCCCACCACATTCTTTCAGACTCGCTCTGGATTTCTTAATGGCAAAGTTCCTATCCTTGGCTTTAGTTTTCAAAGAGCCACACTCTGGATCCAATCAAAGAAATGTAGTAGATTTTATTAATGAAATAACAAAAAAGTTTTAAAGTTATTATTATACAAATATGACATATTTTTTCAATAGATATAAATGAATTAATAAAGTTATTGCAGACACAGAAGCTAGGAAGATAATGAAAGAGGTTATTTTCAGACATACTCTATTTCCAAGGATCAGATTTACCTATACGGAGTTGAAGTAATCTGAAAATAGTTTTTCAAGTAGAAAAAACATCCTATGCAGTCCTAGTAATGTGGTAAAAGGAATGGAAGAAATGAAATAAAATTTCAAAAGGATGATGAGCAAGAAGAGAAAGAGAGAACCTTAAGTGAAACACAGATATTAGAAGATAAGGTGATAGGTATAAAGGGGAAAATAAGATCTTGAAAACTTGAAGTTCAGACCTGACCCACGTAAAGGGGAAAATAAGACATACCCAGGTCAAACTATTGTTACAGGAGCTATTTGTAAAAGAGGACTTGTTTTGCATGGTAACTAGATCAGAAAAGCTAATAAGCCCCCAAACAATATAATAGAGGAAGAGGAATATCATTTCAAACACAGACTAGAATGAGGGAGCCAGTCCCCAGGACATATAGAAAAAGTAATTTTTATTGTTTTTAGTCTAAACCAAGAATGATTGGAAAACCACCCATACTTTTTCTTGACAACGTCCTCTCAAGTCTACCAAGGTTGCATATTTACCTGCATTCCAAATCCAGGCCATTATCCCATCAAGACTAGAGGAAATCTATGTTTACCAAAACTCTTCAGAAACTCTTAAACTATTAGTAATCTCTGAGGAGACTTTTTCGAGAGGATCTCAAAGATGAGAAAAATTAAGTTCCAACAGTAATATAATTTGTAGAACACAATGGATATAAGCAGAAGTAATGATATAATTTATTAACTACTTATTTAGTACTTTGTTGTTTAAAAACATATACACATTATCTCCTTTGAGTCTCACAGTGCTCTGTGATATAGAATCAGTTAGTTGCAGAATTATAAATGATAAAACTGAAGTTCAGCAAGTTGTTATTTGCTAAAGGGGATTCAACTAGTAACTAAGTTATCATCCAGATCTCTCTGAGTTCTGCCATTTAATTCATTCCTCTGAGCCACACTGTTCTTCCCAACACTAAGATGTGTTTTTGAGCCTGAAGAATGACCATTGGCGATGTAGGATCTGGGTAGTGTAGTCAGATAAAAATATTTGAGAACCAGTACTGTGCAAGAGAGCAAGTGACCAAACCAGTGCCACACTTGATATTTTGGTCTCTTAAGAAATCATTGAAGACTGACTCAATTTGTTTTGAGGGAATAACAGTCTTTTCAACCAACAATTTTAGACATAATTTGAGCAGATTCAGAAAATGCTTGCACATAATAAAAACACCCCATTCTCCAGCCAGCCTGCACAGTTATTATTATGAATAATTTATATTTCTCTAGGGGATTGTGCTATTTATTGCTCTTAATTATTTGCTTTTCAAGTGCCACTATAGGTTCCCCCGGGAAACCCTTAAGCGAAGGAAGCTGTCATGCTGAGGGAAACATCCGCTGATGACTCACTGGTACTGGAGCCACAGGTCTGCGGGTGACAACAATTACCCTTCATTAGCCCAGCAACTTCTTCTAGATGGGCACTTGACGTGTGTAATAACTTTATCTTTTCCAAAGACAAACTTCTTTAGGGGAGGGCATACAAAAATGGAAATGGAATGTTGAAAAGAAAGAAGAATCTCAAGTTGTTTATTTTTGTACTAAATCAAATAATATTTTATCAAATACGCTTTCAGAGAACAGTGTGAGTACTGAAAAGACTAAGTTGAGAACCCTGATGTTTGGGTTCTGTTACAGGGTGCCATTAACCCATTAGGATTTTTATGCCATGGATTCTTAATTTATAAAATGGTGTGAGAGGTGGATTATGAAGAAGAATTAGAACAAATAGAGGAAGTCTCGGTTCAATACCAGGGAGCTGGGACTGAATAAAAGACAGTCTAACCATGGGGAAAAAAAACATGCCTCGAAGCAATTTACTCAGGCAATCTAGGTAAAATCTACAATCTCTTTAATTTCCCTTTTAACATCCAGGGAAAACTGGCCAAGATGTAAAGTTCTCCAGGGGCACTTTACATGGATGGTACCCAGATGGCACACATTGGTACCAGTCATCTACGGCTTCCAGACTCTTTGTCATTGCTCATTTCTTACCAGTTGTCAAATATTTTTAATACTTAGCCTAGTCTGGGGTGACTTCAGATTCCCATATGTCTACTGGCCAGCTGTGTGAGCACATTGGCCTCTTAGAACCTGAGTTTTTAATAAGAAGGCTATGCTACAGGACCGCTACATTTTTTTACTAGTGTACATCCTCTGGTCTTTTGAACTATACCCTACCTCAGATTCTCATCTCCTGGGGTCCAAGTCAGAAACTTAGTTCCAAAAACACAGTATAATTTTTTTTCACTCTCTTGAATACCCATAACTCAGTGTTTTGAGGAACACGTAGAGTCAAGTTGATGGTCATAAAGAGAGCAGGTAATTTGCATACAAAGCAACATCAAAGCAACATGATTCTCTGCACAAATCCAGGAGAAGTATACGTTCAGGTTGACCTGGTCATCCCAACTCTTAAAATAAACAGAAAATTATGCTAATATGCTAACATGTTACTTTGTAAGAAGCACAGCATGATAATATGGTCAGGAAAGGGACAGGAAGTTGGCAGCAACAAAGCTCTAAAATTAATTTGAATCATTAAATGAAATAAGGGTAAATTATATACTATTTCTACTTATAGAACCAAGCCCTACTCTGTTGATTTGCATAGGACTGAAGAATCGGCAAGGGCATATTTAGTTAACTATTTTAGTAGTAGAGTAGCATGTGTTATATACACACACACTTTGATGAATGAACTCCAATTTTCCCTTGGCCTGGAAGAGCCAGGTCACTGGTCTACGAAGGCTAATGACTCACAGAAGGACACTGCCCTCCAGAGGCTGGCCCTGCTCCCCTCTCCTGCAAAGTGAGTCTTCTGAACCAGGAAGCAGCACTTCCTTAGTTTAGGCATTAGAAACAGTAGTTTGAAATTATGAGGAGGATCAGTCTATAATATTACATATGATTTTGGGAAGATCCTGATCCATCCTAAGTTGTACACTTTAGGGCAACAAATAACTTTTAATCCAGAGATAATAAAGGGAAAACTTGACAAAATCATGATAGTGAGAGATTGGGGAATCCAGGGGGAGGCTGAATAGCAGAAGTCAAAGTGCAACCTCAGGTGGGAGCATTTAGAAGTCTGTCTCTTGGGTAGGATGGTGAAGGATGTGTCTTCAGGAAAGAGCAAAAGCCGCAAGAGGATTCCTAGTCAGGAGTCAGGATTGGTTGAGCACCCACCACGCTCTCATTCAAAGCTCAGTTCACCAGGGAGGAATCAGAAATACTCATTTATCCCCCTGCTGTTTATCAAGTGTCTGCTATGTGCCAGGCACTATCCTGGGCACTAATTGTGACCAAAGCACACTAAAATCTTGCTTTAGTTCATCTTATATTCTAGTAGACCTCAATCAGTATATAAGGAATAGTTTTGAGAGACAGTGTAGTGTATTGGAATGGGAATGAGCTTTGGAATCAAGCAAATCTTGTTTAAATCCTGGTATCACCATTTTCTAAAACTTACTGGACTAGTTAAAAAAATTCTCTCCGTTTTAATTTTCTAATCAGTAAAGTAGGATAATAATACTGTTTTGCATGGTTGTAAGAACTGGCAATAATGAATGTCAAGTCCTTTGCCCAGGCCTAATACATAGGTGAGGCTCCACCCAGGGAATTTCTATTGTCGTTGTCAGCAGATAGAATTGTTTAGAGAGAGAAAGGAGGTAGAGTGAGCACTCATCCTTTCCCCATCTTCCTCTTGCATTGCCCTGTCTATTATTACATTTTACTTGATGTACTTGCAAACTAACTAGTCTTGCTGCCTTTAGCTTTTCTGCCCTGAACCCATTTTCTGCCTGGCAGTCAGGATAGCTTGCTAATGCTCCATCAGATCATGTCACTCTACTCTGCAGAGCACCTCAGAGGACGCTCTGAACAAGAGCTGAGGTTTGAATTGTTTAGCACAGTTAAAAGGTCTTCTGTTCACTGGGCCACACCTGCCTTGCAGCCTCCTCTCACCACATATTGTTCTCCCACCTCTGCACTTGTCATTCCTGTCAAATCAAACCCTCCCCACTCCAGGTCCAGGCTCATTCCTGTTCTTGGAATGAATACCTGCCCCCTCCAGAAGCCCATCGTTTTCTTAATTCTGAATATTCCTCTACACTTACCTTACGTAACACATCCGCCAGGTGGCCTTCCCTGCCGCCCAAGGCTTGGTCAGACTTTCCTAGAGTCTTTAACACCTTGATCTTCCTCCTTTCATCATGTTTATTACACTGTATCTGAGCTTCCCAAACTGCACTGAGGTGCCCTGTGTGCTCCAGCAAATTCATCGGGGGCGCCCTGGGCTATTTAAAAATTTTAAGAGTAACATAGAGACAGCTGTGGGCTGTCACATGGACTACTATATTAAAACTACTTAAACTTAGTTACTTAATAAATCAAACAATTAGATTTTATTTTAACCTACAAGCACACGAAAACATTAATGAGACACTAAAGATAAAGTATGGGAACCTCAGCCCTACACTGCAGATGCCGCTTTACTTATCTGAGTGTCTTATTAGAACATTTTTTATGTTCTGAAACTCTTTGGGAATCATTGAAAAGTTTTGTCCCATTTTCTAAGAAAAAAATTACATGTGCTCCTGCATTTAAGAGATTCATGGGCCCTTGCAGCCCATCTGTGGACCCCAGTTAAGAAATCCAGTCCAGGGTTTGACATAGGCTGAATGAGTGATTGAACAAGAAGCTTAGCCTGTCTGGCTTTACATCTGTGCACTAGTCAGGGGGAATTAGAACACTGGAAATAAGTCTTAGAAAGAGAGAAAGTTCTCAGTTGCTCGCAAGAAAATGAAGATTTAGCTCTACATACTGGAGATTTAGAGTCTAATTAATAAGATTTATCTTTCAGTTTCTGAACCAATTGACAGTAGATAGAAAGGGTCAAATAGTACCAAAATATCTATCTGTTCTAGGAATGGTGTAGATGTATTAGACAAGAAGCTGAAATTTGATTCTGACTGGGGAGGCACAGGCTCTGGTTAATGCATGGGAAATGGGAAACGTTGAAGAACTGTGGCTTTGCTGATCCATAAGATAAAAAACATGAGATAGGTCATAGGAGGCAGAGCTACTTGTGGGTAGTGGTTGCTGATGCATGCCGGCCCACAGGAGAAATGCCAACCCATTGATGCTAACCTCTCACTGGTTTCCAGGAGTCTCTCACCCCGCTGTGAGGATGGGGACTAGCACACCAGGTGTTTTCCCAGTACTTCCTTGAAAGAGTGTAAGTGCTACTGTCATCTACTGTTTGTTTGTTTGTTTGTTTTTCTGTCTGACAATAGACACATGGTCCTAAGTCTCACTCAGAAGATCCCAATAGGTCTGAAAGATGCGGGATGCCTCCACAGGAGTCAGGGAGAAAATAAATACATCTTAAGAAGAGGCTCAAACAAATATTTGTTCTTAGAGCTTTATATTTTCTCTCTGTCTCTCCGTCTCTCTTTGGTCACCCTGTAAATACCTCCATTTATATTAATTATGAGCTGCCCTGCCCATTGAAACCAGTTAACTTCCCTGGTTGACACAAGACCACCAGATCTCCCCACCCACCCTGACACTAGGGCTGTCTCTCTGGTCTCTGCAGCACCTTGCCTTTGCTTGGTGACAAATCACCCTATTTCAATTACAGATGTTGTTTACGACATTACTGTAAGTGCAAAGAACCTTGTCGTTTCATGTGCTGGATTTATTTGTTCATCTATTTTTACCAGTAAAAAGCTGTCATTTCTCACTCTCATTGCTTTTAACTTTAATTTCTTGAAAGGATGATGACTTTTATTTAAATTACTAGAAACATTTGCTCATCTGGAATGATTACTATTTTTCAAATCATATACTCCCCCTAACAGTTTATTATACTCCATTGTAAATCCCAAGGATGAGCTTTCTTTTCCTGCATGGGGAAGAGCAGGATAGAAAAGATTTCATCTCAAGTGTCAATCTCAAAACTGTGGGTGAAGTCATTGAGTAGGTAGTTTATTCCTACCCAGCCAACCTCACTTCACTGATTTGATTATTTAATGGAAAATTTGGGAGGGGAAGGGAGGTTACAGGGGGGTGACAAGATTTATAGAAATTGGTCTGTGCTGTGCTTGAAGGCAGGACTTCTGGTTAGCATACAAACAGTTTGCTATTTCCTTACCTAATGGCCCCAATGTTGTTTCTAGTATTCAATTACAAAAAGAAAATCAGTAGGTATGAAATAATCTGGGACTTGGCCTTTCAAGAATTAAAAATATAGAAATGCGGGGGGAGAGACTAAATTGAAGATCAATAGAAGCACCTGAGTCCACATTAGGAAGGTGACACAAAGGTGTGGGTCACTGTGGCATCGGAAATAGGAGATGGTTCTTTGTACATTTGGGCAACTGGAGTCAAGATAAAAGTAGCAAAGCTGAAATGTACAGCCTATTCTCAGAACCAAGAAATTTAAGAAAACCCTAGAGCAGCGGTTCTCAACCTGTGGGTCGCAACCCCTTTGGGGGTCGAACGACCCTTTCACAGGGGTTGCCTAAGACCATCGGAAAACACATATATAATTATATATTGTTTTTGTGATTCATCACTATGCTTTAATTATGTTCAATTTGTAACAATGAAAATACATCCTGCATATCAGATATTTACATTATGATTCATAACAGTAGCAACATTACAGTTATGAAGTAGCAGCGAAAATAATTTTATGGTTGGGGGTCACCACAACATGAGGGACTGTATTAAAAGGTCGCGGCATTAGGAAGGTTGAGAACCACTGCCCTAGAGGTTGGATTTGTGAGCTAGAATGCCCACAGAATCCAGGCAGGGCTTGTAAATGAGTGAGACAGGTAAGCACACTGCTCCACAACAGAAGACTTCGGGGAAAGGCGGAGGCCACCGGGGAGCCAGCTCATGCCCTGTGCGAACAGACAGGTGCTGCTCCGTCTCTATTGTTGTTATGTGAGGTTATGCCCTGAGTAGTGCACGATCTGACAAGATGTTAAGCGATTTAAAGAAGCATTTCATTTTTAGTATAAAAAGTTATTTTAAAAAGACAATGTGAAATTTCTCCCATTTCCAAATGATTTCAACAGTTTTAATTTTTTTAAATTTGTGCAGATCAAATGAAACATTTCTATCACTTGAATTTAGCCAATTGGCCAACAATTCTCACCTCTGGTCTCAGAGAAGGAGCCACAGAAGGTGCTTGTTTGTTTTTTAGCAAAGGGAGCAATGTTTATTCTTTTATTCATTCACTTAACATCTATTTGTCAAGTGCCTGCTGTACAGTATACTAGTCTGTGACATAGTATCAGCCTTTGTGAAACTGACATTCTAGGGAGGTAGGCAGATGACAAGTGGAAAACGAATTAAGTAGGTAACACAATTTAAGTAGTGACAAGTACTATAGAGAATAGAAATCAGGCTAAGAGGGCAGAGGAGGGTGGGGAGTGCTATTTTAAGTATCACTGGCAAAGGTCTCTGAGTACAATCTATCAGAACAGAGATTCACACAACGTAAGGGGGCACATTGTGTGTATGGAGTGGGAGGTAGAAGTGGGGAGTCCCAGGCAGCTATATCTCATACCTCAGACTATTGTATCTGAAAGGAGGAGGCCAGGAGGGTACAAGTAACCTGAGCAAGGAAAAGGGTGGTAGGCAAGTCAGAAAAGTAGCAAGCAGTGATAGCCACATGGGACACATGGAGCTGCCTTTAAATGCTGCCTGTCTTCAAAGTGCATTTCAAGGGGGATACTGAAAACAATAGGGGAACATATTGGTGAAAGGGCCAGTCGTCTCGGGGCCTGACCACGCTGCTGGCGGCCTCGGGCACCGACTCCCCAGCCCACGGCGGGAGCCCGGCGCAGGCTGCCACCCGCCCGCCGCCCCCGGACCGGACCCACGCGGCAGCAGCGGCGGCGGGGCGGGGCGCGTGCCCTCGCCCGAGGAGATGGAGGAGGAGGCGATCGCTGGCGCCCCCGGGAACGAGACGGAGGATGTGGACTTCCTGCCTGGGCTGGAACTGGTCGATCTACTGGACCCCCAGCAACCGGACTGGCCCCTGGAGCCCGGGCTCAGCTCGCCCTGGGGGGGGCTAGGACTGCACCCTCCATCTTGCCCTTGGTCCTCCATTTTTGGGGCGGCCGCCATGTGCTCAGGAGAGTGCCTTCTTCCCGGAAGCCCAGGCCCCTGCTGGCCACGCCCAGGATTTCTTTAAACTAACCAATGACAATCAAGGGACGTGCGCGCCATAGAGATGACCCGACTCGCGCCTGGCCAATCAGTGGGGCCCACAGTCCCCTCTCCTGCCCTCACTCCACCCCCCTTTAAAACCCCCTGTCCCATCAGGCCTCTCTCTCTCTTGGCCACTGGAGCTTACCGTTGCATCGGTGAGTGTGGCAGGGGAGCCAAACCCGGGTTTGAAATAGATGACTCTTTGCTTTTGCATCGGACTGACTGGCTCCCTGGGGGTCTTGGGAACTTTGAAATCTGGGCACAACATTTTGGGGGCTCTCCCGGGATTCCCAGGACCACTGAGGGACCCCCAGTCCGAAGAGTCTGACTGACCGCGGTAGGTGTGTGTCCTTGTGTGTTCTGTTCTGTTTGAGCTCGTTTCTGGATTGCCTGAGGGGTCTAGGCGGACGCGCCGTGAACGACCACAGGCGGGGGAGAGTTGGAAGACGTTCCGCTCCCCAGGAGGGATGGATATGCCCCTCACCCCAGGAGGGATGGATATGCCCCTCAGAGGGATGGATATGCCCCTCGCGGAAAGCAGGTCGCTCCTGCTAGCTAGTTTGGTATAAGGCCATTGTCTAGCTTTCGGGTTTGGCTTCCATGGAATTGGAAGCCTGTATTTTCGGGCCCTGTTTAGTGTTCTGTGTTTGTACTGGATGGATGTTATGGGATGGACTCAGACTGCACCTTTGGGTATTGTGATTGATCATTTCAAGGAGACTGGGGGAGGCTTTAGAGCTCCCTCAGGGGTTGGGAAGTTGTTAGGAATTGAATGGATTGTTTGAATGTCTGAGTGTGGAGGGAGGGGGACTGCCCTCCCCCCTCCTTTGTGTGGTAGTCCACGGGCCGCCTGAGTGAGGGTCTGTGGAAACAGGTCACCCCCTCCCCAAGTAAATGCGTCTGGGATTTCTGTGCACGTGTAGGGAGAAAAGCTGGCTTAAAACTAATGTGCGCACCGTCCGATTTTGGATAGGGTTTTAAGCTAGCGTCTCCTTTCAAAAGTGCAGGATAAATCCCAAGACTAATCCATAATAAAGAACAGTTTTTCCAAAGGGGAAAAAAAAAAAAACTGGTCCTTTGTTAATTAAGAAAGCTTTTCTTAATGGAGGGAGGAGATAGTCGCCTCCTGCCTGCAGCAAAATCTTAAAGAATGTGGTCAATTTACATCTGAAAAGACCAGGGAGGCCAAAAACCTGTCTTGCAAGGCTTGAATGTGGTTCTCCAGAGCCACTTGAAAGTAAAAAGTAATTTGCCTCATGAAAAATCTAGAAGACAGAATTAAATCTGTTGGTTAAGTATTGAGAAATGAAATCTAGAAAACACTGCCTTCCTTAAACTAAGGACAATTAAAGGTTATGTCAAAGTCCTTCAGGTAGAAACTGTGGTTTCATACTGATCTTAAAGGGCTCCAGTTACCTTGCCAACTCAGTATTTGGGAGACCCAGGATATGCCTAAGTTTAACCTAGGTTCTAGATAATGTGTTTACTTAAATATGTATCTTTGTTGTTTAAAATTGTTTAACTAGTGCTAATCACCTAAAAATTAAGGCTAAAAGTTCTAGCTACCTGGAAAGCATGGCCTTGGTGTGATAGGAGGAAAAAAGAAATGTTAAATGGATGGTAGACCAGTGAGCTGGGACTGGTCACTAATGGTGGATTGTGAGAAGGGCTGGTTGTGGCCTAACTTCTCCTTCCTTGGTACCCCTGAAGCGTCAGAGGGTACTTCTGGCCTTGGTTTTCCAATGTGTTTAATCTGTCAATTTTGTTGTTTCGCCGAAATCCTCTTGAGTGACATTGAATGATTCTTTCCTTCCTCTTTAACTTTTGGGGGACTGTGTGAATGGATTAATAGCTTCTAGATGGTATTCACCATCTCTGAGACTTCCAGAGAGAAGTCAAAACTCAGACTGGCTACACAACTGAAACTGATTTGTTGGTATTTTGTGATATAAATGTGGACCGTTTCTATCTGGATGAGACATAGGTCAAAAGTCCTGTCCTAGGATGTGAGAAAGGGAGGCCTCCACATCTGTTCCTGTCTGCTCAAGATCCCAAGACTGTAAAGGTAGACGGTGTCGCGACCTGGATCCATCACACTCACGTCCGGTCAGCGGATCCATCCATGACCCAGAAAGACTTCATCACCAAATGGAGCATCGATCGAGATCAACACAACCCGCTCAAGCTCAAGCTACGGCGTGCTCGACCTGCCTGATGCCGGTAACATGGCTCGCGATCACTCCTGTCACCAGGAGCCCCCACAATACTGTGTAATGCACTTAGATAATGCCTGCATCTTCATGGACAAGGCTCCAAAGAGACAAGGACAATTTATGGGGTCACATGTTTTTCATTGTATTGATATGTTATATTAACCTTTGATTCTTTTGCAGGTTTTGAATGTATGTTGGCTATCCTGGAAGGGAGCTGTGTGGGGTGACCCCCAAAAGTAAAGGGTGCCTAGCTGCCAAGAGGGCAGGTGTCCAACTGGGCAGGGAACGGTGCCCATCAGGTTTTGGTCTCTGTTGAGAGACAGCTAACAGTTGGCAGCCTGTAATACTGTCTTGCAGGCCTGAGTCACCATGCCCATGTCAGGGGTAGTAAAACTGGAAAAAGCCTGTTTAGAATAGAAGGTCTGAGGAATAGTTATGCATAGAAAGAAGGTTTTATACCAACAGTTACTGTTTTGTTTTAAATCCATGAAAAGGAATTAGCAAGGAAAGTCAGAAAATCTTAGAGTAGATCAGTATATTTTTCTCCTTATGTAATTCCTCCGAAATCTGGCAATGCTAAATTAGTACGTTTCTTTGCATAGATCCAATGAGACTGGTTCCTAATAATGGTTTTATTAACGGAAAACTTTGACTGGAGTATCATGTTTTAAAGAGCCCTGTCTGAGCTCTAAAGACTTGAAGCCACTAAGAATGCCACGAAGAAAGCCTGGTATCCTGCTTGGGAGCCCTGAAGATGGCTGGCGCTGGAGCGTCAGGCCCATGCCCTACCATCACTGGCGGTTGGTAAGAGTAGAAGGGGAGCAGTAAAGATGCCTCTGCATCCCTGCGGAACCCCCACACACTCTGGGCCGCAACGAGTAGGAGGGCTACTGAGATGGGCCTTAAAGCCTAGAGCGTGGGCTCAGGTGGAGTTGCTACAGGTGAGGGATTCACCTAACTCAGCAGATACTGCAGGCAGGCCTGATGGCATCTGGATGGCTTGGCTTCCTGGCCCTACGGGGCACATTAAGGTTCAACCATGAAATTCCAGCAAAGATAGTCAGTTACCATTCTTGTTGTGTTTATGCAAACATCAGGACAGTAGATAAATTAATCTTGATTTGGCTTTTTGATAGGCATGGAGGAATTTTAAGAAGAAAAATCCTATTTCAATAGAAGTTGTTGAATCTAAAATGGTTTCTTTCCCTTCCACCGGACCATTTGTTAAGCTTATAGGGATAGTTCAGTTGATAGTTCTGTATGCCCAGTACGGGCCTCTAGCACCGGTGGAATAGAAATGCAGTCCGTCTCATGATTGAGCCGGAAGTTCCAAGACAAAGGGGGGATTGAAAGGGCCAGTCGTCTCGGGGCCTGACCACGCTGCTGGCGGCCTCGGGCACCGACTCCCCAGCCCACGGCGGGAGCCCGGCGCAGGCTGCCACCCGCCCGCCGCCCCCGGACCGGACCCACGCGGCAGCAGCGGCGGCGGGGCGGGGCGCGTGCCCTCACCGGAGGAGATGGAGGAGGAGGCGATCGCTGGCGCCCCCGGGAACGAGACGGAGGATGTGGACTTCCTGCCTGGGCTGGAACTGGTCGATCTACTGGACCCCCAGCAACCGGACTGGCCCCTGGAGCCCGGGCTCAGCTCGCCCTGGGGGGGGCTAGGACTGCACCCTCCATCTTGCCCTTGGTCCTCCATTTTTGGGGCGGCCGCCATGTGCTCAGGAGAGTGCCTTCTTCCCGGAAGCCCAGGCCCCTGCTGGCCACGCCCAGGATTTCTTTAAACTAACCAATGACAATCAAGGGACGTGCGCGCCATAGAGATGACCCGACTCGCGCCTGGCCAATCAGTGGGGCCCACAGTCCCCTCTCCTGCCCTCACTCCACCCCCCTTTAAAACCCCCTGTCCCATCAGGCCTCTCTCTCTCTTGGCCACTGGAGCTTACCGTTGCATCGGTGAGTGTGGCAGGGGAGCCAAACCCGGGTTTGAAATAGATGACTCTTTGCTTTTGCATCGGACTGACTGGCTCCCTGGGGGTCTTGGGAACTTTGAAATCTGGGCACAACATTGGTAGTTGTTGAACCTAAGTGATGGCTATGTGGGTTACCAGGAAGTTTGTTGTATCTTCTACTTTTATGTGAGTTTGGTTGTTTTAAAACAAAATTTTAAAAAGTTCTGGTTCAAGTTCTTAATTTTCCTTTTTTTCCCTGAACTTCCAAAATATCTTATTTTTCAAATAATTCAATCAAATGGTGCTGTAATTTTGTAACTTATGTCATGTGTCTTTTCTCCTCAGTTAATTTGTAAGTACCTGAAAATCAGGACCACGATTCACATTTCTTTTTTGTCTTAGCATTTAGTACATTGGTGCTAGAATTCACTTAATACACTTGATGAGTGGATTCATCATTTGAGTGTCTACTTTATGCCCACTTGTGTGATAGATAAGGGTGGGAGAAGAGATACTAAGACACGGTTCTTATCCTCTAAAAACTTCCAATATTCAGGTAGACACTGATGTTACAGGGAAGAATGCCGAGAATCAGGGTGGATGTGATAAATGGTAAAAGGGGAATCTAAGGGCCAGATACTCAGAGAAAGTGTTGACAATTTCATGTAAAGCTGCTCTCTACATCTTTACAGGTTACTTGCTGTTTCCCAGTTAAAGGTGAATGAAACAAAAACAAAACAAATGCTTTTATTTCAGTATGGTCACCTTAGTTTGATAAATTTTTTTTAATAGTTCCTTTGGACTACGCTCAGTATTTTTAATAAAAAACAGTAACACTAGCATCTTAGACATTTTTTTCTATTTCTCTCTCCACTGTCAAAGCAAAACTATACTGGACAAAGGTTAAACTGGAGAGAAAAACTTTATTTAAGGCTATTGCAATACCAGAGAGAGGCCAGAATTCAGTCTGAACTCAGTTCCACTGAAACAAAGAGTGGGAGGATTTTAAAGCACTAGAGTGAGAGGGAGAACATAGGCAGGTTATGTGTTTGCAAATTGGATTTACTCTCCCCAAAAGTAAACTTTCTCATGTCTTTGTGGGTGGTGGTAGTTTCACAACTTGGAGCCAAGCGCCTGCTGAATGAAGTTAGGCTCACAGACACCAGGAGGTAGGGATGCTCTCTCCCTTGATGCTTACATTTCAAAGAGATAGTTCTTAAATTTTGAAAAAGACATTTCTGGGTTGTAAAACTGGCAAGAGGCTTTTTAAAAGGGTTATATATATCTCAAAGAGACAGAAGAAGAATTTACAATGACAAGTTTTCTAAAGTAAATGCTGTAAGGAAAGGGAGGTCAGGACCAAGAGCCAGGAAGACTCTGTCTAAGGTTTAGTCAGGCTGAGAGCCATCTTCGTTACCATCTTCTCCTTTCCAACTTTGCATCTGGGGGTATGGGCAGGTGTATGGCTTATATGATCTCTGGTGACTAGAATATGTGGTCCTCAAATCTTCTGGTTTCTCTGTCTCCATGATGATACCCCTTGTCTGTCTGGCTACTGCTCATACTGCCAGTCCTTGTGGCTGAAGTGGACAACAGGTGTGACTTGTCCAATCTTTCTCTTGGCTCGATGAGAGTCGAAAGCAGTGGCTCTCAACTATGAGTGCTGTCCCCTACCCCAGTCACCCAGGATCAGGGTGAGATAGGCATAGATAGTATGTGAGATGAGGTCTTCCAGGAATCCAAACATGAATCAGGACAAAATTCTTTGCTTTCAGATTTTTTTTTTCAATGTATATAACATTCCTTTTCTCTAGGCGGAAATCTGAAGAGTGTGAATGGAATACCCATGGCTGACTCTACCTCTACCCACTATTTCCCTTTATGTGTCTCCCTTCTTCCTTCAGTACTCTGGGACAGGCTGGCCCAGGTTTCTCTTTTACTTCCCCATCTCTCCGTAAGGCCGGAAGCCCCAGGGTCCAGCCTGCATGGGAGTAAGGGACAAAGTCCTTATGGGAGACAATCAATTATCTCAAGGCTTAGTTCTTAATAAACTAAAGGAATTTGAAAAATCTCTCTGGTTTGCTCTTTAAGCTTACAGTTTTGCCCTGGGACTTAAACCTCAAGATTTGGCCTTGGAGGGTAGAAGGCTACAAGGCAATAATATTTAATAAGAAAGTTAAAATGTATTAGTTTAATATTTTAAAAATGTGATCCTCATTGCAAATAGCCTACTTCTATTTTAAAAGTTGCTAAAGAGTGCCAGAGACCACCGCATAGCAGCATTGGCAGGAAAGTGCAACAAGGAACTTGGAAGGCCATGGACCTTGGGTGTCAGCAGGGCTGACGCCAGCACAGATTGCTCTTGCTGAGATTGCGGGGTCTTGAACCGATTTCCTGACCTGATAAACTTTGAGTAAATGTTTACTGAGATTTACTGACCTCTACTGACCTTTGATACTATCTGCTTACTATGTGCTCTGCCTACATGTTTAGTAAGAGCAATTGTGTGACTAAGTTGAATAAAAACAGGCAAGACTAGGACTCGTGGTTCCTCTTCCCCAAAAGAGGTTCCACCTGGCCCCCATGCTTAAAACTTATATCTTGTGTAGTGTCTTCATTGTGTGTCAGCCCTCCTACAGGTCCTCCTGAACCCGCCATGCAGGTCACAGCAAAAGAGAGCATCCTAGTGCAGGTGAACTGTCAGTTTAAAGGAAGAGCACAGCAGGGATAAGAAAGCCTGAGTACAGGCTGGGTAAGGAAGGAAAATCTTGAGGAAGATAAAAGTTTCAAGTGAATAAGGTCAGGTTTCAAATCTGAAAATAGCCCTTATTAGGGTCAGGGAGTGGGAGACTCTCCCCAGAGTGTTTAACATTTTGGAGTTTGAGCAGTTCTAGGTGACCACTTCTCAGATATATCCTTCAGTTAACGAATGAATTCTAGTCTCATTCTTGAGACCCATGTGGTCCTAACAGGGTAATATGTAATGAAAATTGGTAACTAAGACCAGCACCATCATCAGGCAAAGGAAATCCTACATTTGAACATTAGATGGCTTAAGACTTTAAAAAAGTCACCCTAAGTTGTAAGTTTCCTCTTTCCCTCTCCCTCTTTACCTCCCATTCACAACTACAGCACCCATTCTCTCAATTAAAATCAGCCTGTAGGTAATTAAGGTATGCATATCTGAAACTGTTTCAGAAACTTATTTTTGGGAGACTCTGGTAATGTCTCAACATGTGTGTGTTGAATGTTTGTGAGATAGATAGTGGGATGAGGAGCCTCAGGATACAAAGTTCCTTAAATAACTTGCAGTCACCTGGGATCTGCACACAGAGCTCATGAGGTTCTCCCTCTGTACAAACAGCCCATGATTCCATTATCCACATCACATTCCTCACTGAGATGCCTTTTAATGTACAGAGATCAATAAAAACGGAACCAGTACTTTTATTTAAATGTCACCTCATAAATGCAGGCAACACAGATAACCTTTTCCCAGAGCAATTCTATTCTAATGCACTCATCACAGATGGCAAAGCCTTCTCTTCATCACAGTCACTTGACCAAATCTGCTCACATTTATTTCCCTAACAGTTATATATTGCCCACTGAAAATAAGGAACATGCAGAAATAATTTTATAAGAGGAAAACCACTTTGGAATACACACAAAATCAAGTTGTGTTTTTTTTTTTCCCTGAATTGCTTCTTTTTCAAGAGTTTATCTTTTAGTCTTTGAATTTCATGACTAGTGGGACATGACTAGTTTGTCAGTGGGACATGTCAAGGTAGAGCCACATATACACTCTGTGAGGCAGATGTGAAGACTGAAGGGGGTAAGGGAACTTTCTAGACTCTATGCTTTATTGTCATTTTTTTTCTAATGGCTTTTCAAAAAATAACTGGCCCAAAAAATGATTTTCTCTCATGTTATTTTGTATTTTTAGACCAAACAGAGTGGAGGACAATGAGCAAATAACAAAGACAGCAATCATGAAAATTAATAGCTCCAAATTCTGCTTACCCTTATTTGCCTTTTGAAAACATCTGCCTACAGTGTTTCTTTCCATTTATTATTAGCATGTCTGATCAATGTTTTGCATGCCATGTAGACAATTTGATTATCTGAAAACTCACAAATTATAATTTTTTCTCTTTATAACTGTTGTCATAAAGTATGTCAGCAGTGGAATCCTGAAGTTGTACGAGTTCAAAAAAAGTTTTTAGGTTTTTCTCCTTGCCTCTCTTTCTCTTTTTCCCCTCTCTCTCTCCATCTCTTCTTTCCTTCTACAGTTGAAATAAGAGAACTTTGGCACTCTGGCATTAGCCTAAATTGGCTTTAAAGACCTGCTCTCCCAGATGCTAGTTCTTTAGTCTTGAGTAAGTCAGTTAATTTTTTAAATACTTCCGTTTTCATATCTGGAAAATAGGTATGATATAGTTTGTTGTTGTTTTTTTTTTTTGCATGACGCCTATGAGATTTGGAAACATTTGTGAAATACATGGCATTCTGCACATGATACGTGTTCAATAAATAGTAACTAGTATAATAATTTACTTAACTTTTTTTTTTTTTTTTTTTACCTACCTGTTTAAGGAACCAGATTTTTTGACAAGGGTATAAAAACACTATGTAACAAATAGCAAACTTCATCATAGGCAAAGCCAAGGCAAGCTGCCAGTTTTGACTTATGATCTAACTCCCTGATGTGATGGGGGCGGTCTCTTCAAGCTCTGTTGACATCTAGTCAACATTAGTTGTCATCCATGGAAAGGGTGTA
Organism: Myotis daubentonii; assembly: GCF_963259705.1. Lineage (NCBI taxonomy): Eukaryota > Metazoa > Chordata > Mammalia > Chiroptera > Vespertilionidae > Myotis > Myotis daubentonii. The sequence goes on along the minus strand of NC_081845.1, from coordinate 55,119,815 downwards.
GCTTCAGCTGTGAAAACTTTAATCCTGTAATTGTCCATACCCCCTCCCAATTGTCATAATGACAGGCTATTTGGTTTAGAGAATGGACAATGGCTGACATATGAACTTCTGTTTGTGTATTTATTAATATGCCAGTATCTGTAGTCTTTGGTTCTATTCCTAGGGAAAGGAGAGATGTGGAAGACTTTCTTATAAATTAGTGGCATCTCACTTATATGTGGAATCCAATAAACAAATTAAACTGATGATCAAAATAGATCCAGAGACATGGATGCAAGGAATAGACTGACAGATCTCAGAAGGGAGGGGAGATTAACCAAAGAACATATATGCATAGCCTATGGACACACACAATGGTGCAGTGAAGGCCTGGAGTGGGGCGGGGACTGGGTGGACGGGGGTAAAGAGGAGAAATGGGGGACATCTGTAATACTGTCAACTATAAAAATAAATTAGTGGGATTGAATTAAAAAGACTAAAATCTAGCAGAATGCCTTCATTGTCCTTTATGTAGTTACTAGAGGTCCAGTGCATGAAATTTGTCCATAGGTAGGGTCCCTAGTCCTGGCTGGTGATCAGGGCTGATCGGGGCCTTCCGGCCGCCACCGGGGCCTTCCTTCATTCTGCCCCACCCCCTGGTGGTCAAGACACATCATAGCGAGCGGTCAAAC